>NC_142008.1:129689765-130006307 GCF_049901715.1 Pseudonaja textilis | reverse complement strand
CTAACAACCACCACAATAAGGTGTAAAATTGGGTGTCCTACTTTATGACTATCATAACTTATGACGGTAATGGGAAGGTTATAAATCAAGAATTATCTGTATTCCATTCATTCTTAAGCATGACTCCATGATTATCACTTCACTATGTATTGACTTTATTTCTCAGTCATTTATGCTTTTCAGCTCAAAATTTAAAAGTTAACTTAAATCATTCAATTTATCAAATCTGCCTGTTTCTCTTTCAGGAGAAAAACTCTAAAAACAATTATTTTTTCATGGCTTTGAGATTACATCTCATGCTTAAAATAGACTTTGTCCCTTGTCTGTTTTATTGACAAGGGCAATTTTTGATTTTTTTAAAAGCAACTCTGCTTGTAAAAGCTAAGAAAAAAGAATGTTCAATTAATTTAGTACATTTTATTAACTGATACAGCTTTTCCTACAAACTTAGACATCCAGAAATTCTTATTTTCTCCATGGCCTAGAATCTTCGTTTTAGGAGGCTGTTGTCTTCTCTATAGTAGTCAGAAATCTAAGGACATATTTATAGCATGACTGGTGTATTCTTGGATAATCTGGTTCCATCATGAAAGGAAGGACACTCAACAATACACGTCGTCCTCACTTAATGATGGAAGCTGGGAGAAGTAACCCCATCGCTAAATGATACAGTCATAAAGCGGAATGTCATGTGGCCATGACAATTTAAGGCTGGAGCAGAGTTCTCTGGCACTGCATGTGAGATGGAATGTATGCATATGTTGCATAGGCATCCTTTTTATATGTATATATAACATTATATAACATATATATAACATTTTAATGTTCTGATTAGGGGGTCTCCAAACAGCAAACCACATGCAGGATGCTCACCTCAGCATAATGCACAGTTGGGATTTGGGAGGTGTTTGCATTGGCACATCTTCAGCCCTCAGCAACCTCCACAACCCTTTTGCAGTGCAGTATGTGGCGATGACTACAGTTATGGGCAACTCTAAATTGGCAGTTGTGGCAGTCTCTCGTTTGCTGTCATTAAGTGAATTTTGGGCAGTTACAGCATCAATGCAGTATTGCAGGTTAATTCTGCTAACTGCGAGGGGTGTGATCCTGACTGGCTCAAGGTTGACTCAGCCTTCCATCCTTCCAAGGTCGGTAAAGTGAGAACCCAGATTGTTGGAGGCAATGTGCTGACTCTATAAACCACTTGGGGGTGGGGGATGCAAAGCACTGTGAAGCAGCATATAAGTCTAAGCGCTACTGCTATTTAGTTTGCTTTATTGTCATTGCATCTCATACAACAAAATCAAACATTTGCAACCTCCTGTCAGCTTCCTCATTGACTTTGCTCAGTGGAACCCAGCAGTGAAGGTCACAACTGACAATCACATTACTTGCAGGATGTTGTAATTATGAAATCAGTGTCCAAGTGCCTGAATCATAATCATATGATCACAGAACACTGCAATGGTTGCAACCAGGAGGACCTATTGCAAGTGCCCCTTGTGCGATATTGTTGTAACTTTGAATGGTCACTAACTGAATGGTCGATCAATGAGGACTATCTGTATAGCCACATAAAGCTGCTCCCCAATCTAAATCCAACACCGGCCTTGTCCTTTGGATATTCTCTCGGCCCAAATCCAGAAAAAGCATAATTTCCAAGCTTTCAATCCTATTGACCCACAGCCACCTGGAACAATTTTGCAAAACCTTAAAGACACCCTATGTTTATTTCAGGTTGGACCAAAAATACATTTTCCATTTCATAGACACACTTAACATTTGCTAAAGGCTGGAGGTTTTCCTGTAGACATTCAACACAGCCCTAACAATTGATTGTCTAAGCCAATTATCTTCTTACTCTAGGGGGGGAAAGGGGGCATTGAGAAAACTCACATTAGCACAAGAACAGCAGTGATCTAGACAATGGGCTGGAGTGGGAAGGGCACAGTCACAAGATTTGGCACAAGCCATACAGCATTCACACATTGTTGGCCAAGACCGCTTCTCACAGGAACAGCAATTGGCACAAAAACCTCTGGCCTGAGAAGCAGTATTAAAAAACAAAACAAGATATAGGTTAATTGCAAAAGAACTACTTAGAAAAAACAATTCCATCTCTATTGTTTGTCAGTGATAAAAGCTTCTATATAATTTATTTCTTGGATTTACATATTGCAAGTACAGGTAGCCCTCGACTTATGACCACAATTGAGCCCAACATTTCTGCTGCAGTGGGACAATTTATTTTGTCCCATTTTATGACCTTTCTTGCCACTGTAGTTAAGTGAATTACTGCAGTTGTTAAGTTAGTAACACAGTTAAGTGAATCTGGCTTTCCCACTGATTTTGCTTGTCAGAGGGTCACAAAAAGTGACCACATGATCCCAGAACACTGGGACCGTCATAAATATGAGCCAGTTGCCAAGCGTCTGAATTTTGATCACATAGCCATGAGAATGTTGCAACAGTTGAAAGTGTGAAAAATGATTATAAGCCACTTTTTTCAGTGCCCTTGTAACTTCAAACTGTCATTAAACAAATGGTTGTAAGTCAAGGAATATCTGTAGTCCGTAAGTATCTTAAGTAGCAACAATGCATATTGGCAATCTTTGGAGAAAAGCTAATGTAAAACTAAGTCAGGCAACAGTAGCAAACAGATCTGACTATATGGAATAACTGATGTAATCTGCACGAATGAGAATCCAGTCAGGTTTTCATAGGATTAGTGCCTAAATCAATTATTTTTGCTCATTTTCTAATGGAGAACTGCTGAAATAAGAGTGGTATTAATATGGAAAATGATTCAAATCTTATGTATCCTTTCATCTCTGAATCCCCAACCACTGACTGTCCCTATTGCTTCTCCCAGTTACCAGAAGGCATTGTCTGAGGACCAGGACCAGAATGAGGAGCAGCAGATAGGAACCAACTATCAAGAAAACGATGGCAGGGAGGGGCAGGAACAAGGTGGCAGCAAAGGGGAGATCTGGTGGAGGATTCAGCGGTGGAGTCTGTAAGATGGAAAAAGTCAAAGGTAGGTTGACAGGAGGAGGGGTGAGGAGTAAAGGAGGCATAAATAGAATTGCATGCAAAACCACTTGACTCCAATATCTGATTTTTATTCATTATTTAATTTGTACCTCATCTTTATTTTTATAAATAAGTCAAGGTAGTGAATATATCCAGCATTCCTTCCTCCTCCTATTTTCTTCACAGTAACTCTTTGAGTGGGTTGAGCTAAGAAAGGAATTGGCCCAAAAACACTCACCTGGCTTTTATGGCAAAGGTGGGATTTGAACTTGTGGTCTTCTGCTTTCTAGCTGGATGCCTTAACCTAGGGCTGTCAAACTCCCAGCCCATCGGCCAGATGCATCACACACTGGCCACACCCATGCCCAGATTAGCGAAGGTAAAAAAAGTCCCAATACATCACAACGTGAGTCGTGACAACCTGAGCTTGACACGCCTGCCTTTAACCATTAAACCAAACTGGCTTGCTTGGAAAAATTCAGCTAAACATTAACAAATCAAACAGCTTTGTCTGGAAGAATTTATACCAATTTATAGCTCCTCCAATAATCAAGTTTGGAAGTCAGGTAATCTTTCATCTTAATGCTCCAAATACAACCAAATAGTACATATTATGACATGTTTAGTGCATTTTGTGTTATATGTTACAAATATAATATAGTTATCAAATGTTTAAAACTGAGAATATTTCCAAACATTCAATGGTCAAAATACTCTGGGCTTCTAAGGTAATCTGTAAGTATAATTACGAAGTTCAGTTTTCTGGAGAGCCAGAAAAGGAGAATAATTGAAGAGATCTAAGATAGATGCTGCACTTACTGCCATTTCTCAGTTGGGAAATGAGTCTGGAGGCTCCATAGATGTCAAACAGCCTTAAGAGAAAGAGAATATTGTCAATAAATTGCACACATAAATATAATGGGACTGATCAAAAACTAGTCAGGACTTAAGAAACAACTAATCCAAGTTCCTGTTTCCATATACATACTTTTCAACTTGCATAACTTTAAAGAAAGCCAAGTTCTATTCAAAAGCAGAGTACCAAACATCTTAGGCTCTCACCTTTTTTAAAAACTTCTGCATGCATTTCAGATTTTCAATTAGCTAATGAATTTATAATGAAAATATAAAACATTTTTCAGATCTATTAAGATTTCAGGATTTGAATTCAACAGCAGTTTTCATTGGGTCATCTGCACAATTTCCTAGCCCAAATTACTTCCTGGATTGTGAATATTAAATTTAAAAAAATCACTCATGATGTCTTTCAAACTTAGCCACTTTTAAGCTATGTGGACTTCAATTCCCAGAATTCCCCACAGTAATTGGCTGTGGGATTCTGGGAGTTGAAGTCCATACACCTTTAAATGGTCAAGTTTGAAAAACACAGCGCTAAGAAAGTACCAAAGCATCCTTAATCCGGCCTTTCTTTCTCAGCTCCTATAACGGGATAAATCGTTTCCCCTCAGCGTTCACCCTATGGAGGTTGCTCAGCTTGCAGCAAGTTGCTTAGTTAATATTTATTTATAAGCATCGACTATACGCTTCGCAAGCCCACCAACAACCCTGCAAGAAAGTCAACTAATGCCCATTTTCTCAGTTCTCAGATTCTCCTCCCGCCAGGAATACTTTACTGCTTCCCGATTTTCTCCGGGTTGCTCCTTCTTTAGGCCTAACCTCATATGGCTATTGAGGAGAAGAGGACAGAGTAAAAAAAAAAACCGGGATCTAAATCAAAATCGCGTTCCTCCGTCGCCAAGGGAACTAGTTCCACTCCAACGTTATGGTAGGCTCCTACGGGTTCCCATTGCGACCAAAATTACTTAAGCCGTATCGGCTCGCGGAAAAGTCGAAGAACTAATGACGTCATCGAGAAATGCTTCCCATATCAGTTCTTCCGTTTCCGCCACGTGGAGCGGAAGCCTCCGCTTCCACGTTCTGGCAGCTGCCTTCGAAGTGACGTTATCAGGGAGCGGCCGGAAGAGGAGGAGCATTTTTCCATCGATTATCATAAGGAGGGCGACGACAATGTTTCAATGTTTATAGGGAATCCAAGCCTTTTTCCTATTCCGTCAGCAGCATAAATTATAAAATCATTTCTTATATTCAGGACAAAGGATTGTTTGTTTCCTATTTAATCGATACAGAGTGCATCGGCTCGTTTCTTCTACAAACCCACAAAGCAACAAGACTGCTCTTGGGCGGGCCCTTCGAGCATTATGGCAACCAATCACAATCCCAGAATGATGGGATGGGGGTTGGAAAGATACAAACGACGTTCGAAGTTCGTAGCAGCTTCCGCATGGGCTGTTGTTCCGCATGCCACGCCTGCGCATTTGCCTCATTCTAAAGATCTGTTTTTTACGGTACTGCGCAAGCGCTCAACGCTGATGGACTAAATTTTCATTCTTGGAGGATGCAGAGGGATACAGAGAGCACCACATTCAGATTTTATTCTAATATTTTCACTTTTCCCATTCTGTAAGGTTTATATATGTAATTGTGCAAGTTATACCGGTTTTAACTTTTGCTCTTTTGAGTCTAATGGTTAACCAGTCTATTATCACATATCAGGTCGCTCTGCAGAGTGAGATGGGCGCCATATAACTATAACATTATCCTAAAACCATCGATTTTTACTATCTATATCAAGACTGTATCTATCTAGCAAAATAAATAAATAAATCCTAACATGGAAACCCTTTTAAATGCTTTTACATATACTTGGAAGATGTTTTTAAGGTGAAAATGGTTTCCTGGGTAGCATTACTGCATTTTGAAGGTTGCAAAGGTTTGCATTTGCTGCCTGTAATCACTATAGGTAGAATGCATGGGCTACCAAGCTCTGCATAGGAAGAAGTAGTTTACTGTATGTTGCATTATCGATTTGGTAATTCTTACATATGGAAGTAAAGCCTTAAAATGGGTATAAATCAACAATTTCAGTATTTTTGAATAGTATGTTTATTATTACATAATATTTAATATTTACGTTTTATTATCTATAAACATTAAATATATATTGAAATATATTTGGTTATTTGTTTTATTGATTTTATTGACATTTGATGGTTGTAAGCCACCCTACGTGGTGAAGACATACAACTTTAATCCATTATTATTAACTTCTCCTATAGAAAGGGAAAGCTAGGCCTATTCAATCATTCTCTGTGCCCAGAAGGGGAAGCCAAAAAGAAAGTGAGGGGAAATAAATAGCATGATGACCCCCACTTGTCTTAGACAATCGATCCATTGGGACTTTTAACTCTTCCTTTTCTTGTCTCTACCTTGAAGAGCGGCTACCATGTTGCGCATGCGCGAAAAACGCCTTCCCGCCTCTCGTTGCAGCACCTTTGTTGTCGCTATGGAAACGGCAAACTTTCACCGTGGCGGCCACAGGGTATTCCTGGGACTCGAGAGAGGCTCGTGGCAGGTGGGCGGGAGGGTGGAGAGGAGTGGGCTTTTCATTGGCCAGCATGTTTAAGGTCCCCTGAGGCTGCTCCGCAGGAATTCAAATGTGCCAATCATCAACTCGTTAATGAGTCCCCTAGCTGGGCGGAGGCGGGGCTCACGGTGCAAAGTGATTCGTCGGAAGGGAAGGGAGATGCTCTCCTGATCCTTAAAAGCCATTAAGCCCCGGCACATCTGGCTGTGACGTCACTGAAGGAAAGTGTGTAGCCCGTTGCCTCGCATCACTTTTCTGAAAGGTTGCATTCCTTGAAGCATGATTCCGACTTTAACAAACAAATGAATTTCTCTATTCGAAGAGGGTTCAAATTTTCTTATACTTTTTGTGTTTTCAACGTTAACATGTATTATGACTAATGTATTAACTATTTCTTTTAAAAAACAATTTTGTTAAAGGTTACAAATATGAAGATAAAAAACTAATTCAGATGAAGAAAAATCTAAAAGGTAAAAAAAAGTGCAAAAAGATAGAAAAAAATGAAAAAAGGTATTAAAAATGACTTCCTCCCTCTTTCCAGATAAGTGAAAAGAATGACAGCAAACTAATATTTTCCCTTGTATTTCAATTTTAAAAATCTCGTATCTCATTCCATTTCAACAATCAAATGATAAAAACTCAGTTTTAATCAGGAAAAAGCTATAAAGAGTTTGCAGAAATAATAATTTATTTTAACTTTAGTCAAATGAGTCCATTTTGTATTCCAACTTATCACTTCCTCTAG
This sequence comes from Pseudonaja textilis, assembly GCF_049901715.1. Taxonomy (NCBI): domain Eukaryota; kingdom Metazoa; phylum Chordata; class Lepidosauria; order Squamata; family Elapidae; genus Pseudonaja; species Pseudonaja textilis. The sequence goes on along the minus strand of NC_142008.1, from coordinate 129,999,084 downwards.
AAAAGTAGAAAAGAAGAAATCCCATTTATACACAGCCTTATCATTTAAAGCCTTATCATTCAGTCCTGGTCATTAAAAGCCAACAGAAACCACAACACATCTATTTTAACCTTGGTCAAATAAATTCACTTATCTTCCATTTATTTTTTAAAAGCATAATCTTTAATTCTGTCAAATGATATCCCACAAATTGATTTCTTATTGCTTTCTCTGTCTCCTTTTAGGAACACCTTCAATAGTTCAACACATCCTGTTTATAAAACTAAATAAGGCTTTCATAATCAGACCCCTGATTTGTTATTTGCATGTTCTCTTTAATTATTAAGATGTTAGCTGGTTTCAAATGTAAACCCATTATAGCATCCCTTTCAATATCGTATACATCCATTTTCAAACCCACAACATCTTTTTCCATATTCATTTTGAATCAGCCCCAGTCTGTTTTGTCCAGTTAAATCTGTCCTTCTATATCCTCTGATAAATCCATTTTTATTGTATCAGACAATCTTGTAACCAATTTCTGAGTACATTGTTCCCAAACAATCTTAATTTCTTCTACAGTCCAATAGTATTGCTCCATTGTATTTAATGTTCTCCTCTCCTTTTAATTTTAAGGTTTAGTTCTCTTTGGTTCCCCCTGTCAAATTTCAAAGTTCCCATCTCATGTGTTTATTTTCCAACTAGCCATTTTTCCCATGTCAAAATTTATTACAGTTAATTTCAAAATCTTCATGTATTCTTTCATAATACAACACCCGACAGGAAATATTCTTTTAAGTCAATCTAGCTTTTTAACTTTCAGAAATCAACATTCTAATCCACCTTTTGCTGTTTTCAAAAAAAACCCAATGTTTTTATTTCTAATCTTTAAACTTATATAAAACTTATTTCATTAAGGGTAGATGTAAACTCTGCTTGCATGATAATATTCGCCATTCAGAAGATTCTTATCATCCTGAAAATCAGTAACGAGAAACTTCCTAAAGTTAAAGATAAGAGAGGAAGTGGGTCAATCCAGGGTCTGTTTGAAGGTGCTAAACCTCAACATAGGCAAGATCAGACCTGGGCAGTTTATGGGTGCCAGGCCACATCCAGACCTTTGGCTCTTCCTGTCTGGCCCATATGAGGTCAACTGGAAATTAGAAATCAAATGTAAATTGTGAGGGGGGCAGAGTCGGGTCTGGCTCTACACAGTTGTGGTGCACTTTCTTGAATTGGCTTGTGGTCACAGGAGGGTGAGGGGACAAAATTCTTATCTGCGCCTGTGCAGCATTCACCCTTCAACAGAAGCAGCTTGAGGAGTTTAGCTGATGGAGTTAGAGGACACCAAATCAAGTTAAATTGGTTCAGCCCTTCACAAAAGTCTCAGTTTCACATGTGGCCCCTTGGGAATATTAATTGCCCACCCTGGGCAAAATGATTTCCCCCCCTCCCTGCCTCTCAGAGTGCTCAAATCCACTGGAGATCACTGTTTTGCAATATCTTTGGAGGTAGACTCTGCATGGAGCAAGCCTGTGGATGGTCCTAATCCTTTCCCTGAAGTGGAATTTCAAGGAATTCTTCCACTCAGCAGCTCCTCTTTTTGCTGAGATCTTTGGTTCTATGAGAATTGAGCTATCTTCAGTCAGCCACTGATTCCGCAGAAGCCAAGCATTAACCATTTCTATTGCATTTAATAGTTTATTTAAAGATTTATAAGGCTGGACAAGTCGGTGTCTGTATAAAAGCTTCAGAGGTGATTTTATCCATAAGTATTCTTCAGTGTAATTAGCTGCTAAACAAGGGGAAAACTCCTCCCCATGGTTGAAAGAAATGAAGATTTTATATAAAATGCAAACTCAGTTTCAATAGATATAGGCCTGTGGTTGGCACGGTGGCCAGAATGCAGTACTGCAGACAAACTCTCCCCACAGCCAAGAGTTTGATCCTGACTGGCTCAAGATTGACTCAGACTTCCATTCTTCTAAGATTGGTAAAATAAGAACCCAGTCTGTTGGGGGGGTAATATGCTGATGTTGTAAACTGCCCAGAGAGAGCTGTAAAGCACAATGGGGCAGTATAAAAGTCTAAGCGTTGTTGCTACTGCTATTAAATGAGTCTTATTGCCATGGAGGCAAATGCTGGATTGCACCCTGACTTTTAATACAAAAAGGCAAATTTTCCTCCAAGTATCTTGGTGATTTCATGAAATCCCTGTAATTTGCTTGGGAGGGAACAGGAATGGATGCTATTGCCTTCTTCTGGAATGCTTTCAACCACTCAGCACAACAGCAAACACCAAACAGTCCTGGCCCTGTGCTTAGTTTCTCAATCCAGAGAATGTAGGCCAGGAAACTGGCTCTTTCACTGCACTATATCTTCTGCCTTGATAGGAGGCAGCGTCAGACTTCTTAAATTGCTATGTTCCATATTTATGTCAAATAAACCTTCCCACCATTCCCACTGCCACTTTAATGGAAACAAAATAGTAGTATAAATGCATTTGACAACATAGTGTTACCAATTTGTGCTATATTATTTTGAGTGGCCACAAGAGGGTAGCAAAGAGGCTAACCACAACTATTTGCTGCCATCTAGTAGTCATTATAATATTTGCAGTCCAGGTATTGCCCTAGGACAGTCATCAGGTTGAAGTCTAGGCTCTACGATATAGTAGAAGATGTGCTACAACAGGTACATTCCAATTATTAAAGATACGGTGGGACACTACTCAGAAATCATGGTATATCTCCTATCCCCTTTCCCACAAATATTCAAATGCTAACAGGCTCCACCAGTCATAACTTTCAGGCTGGAAAATCTGAGAGTTGTAATCCAATATATTGAAGGCATCGGGCTGTAGCATATTACATTATATAATTTTTATGCTAGTCTTAATGTTTAATTTACCTTTAAATATAAAACATTTGAACAGTTTCTTCTGTTATTATATGCTATCAAGTCATTGTTGAGTCTTAGTGACTACACAAATTGTCTCCATGATGATCTGTCGCTAACTTTATCTTTAAGTCTTCCAGTGTTGTTTCTATGGCCACATTCTTCTCTTTCCTTCCATATTTCCCAGCATTAGACAGCTAGATCTTCACATAATGGGTGCAGAATAATTTGACCCAGGTTATTTGTGACTTGAGACCACTGGGCTGATTTGTACAGTGATCCATTGGTTTGTTTTCTTGGCACTCTGTGGTATTCTCAGGAGCCTTTAAGACCAAAGTTCAAAAGCATCAATATTCTTCCTAACCTGGTTCTTCAAAATCCATTTTTCACTTCTATAGGGTGTCATAGGATACACCATTGATTCTTTGATTCTGGTTTCTATAGCTGTAGACATCACGGCATTTTAATACCTTTTCCAAGGCCTTCAGGGGGAGTTTATCATTGCTGGCCTGCAGTGTTCTGCATTTCATGATTTCTCGTTCCTTGTTGATAGTTGATCCTAAAAGGCAAACACTACCTCAATATCTTAATTGTCAAGTCTAAGGGTGGTTATCGTATGTGTTGCCATTAATTTGGTTTTCTTTATTTTAGTCTCATTTTTTTTCATTGTGTTCCTAGACTTTATTCTTAGAGCATGTCGATTGTTTTTTATTTTTATCTAATTCTGCCTCATACTTTATCAAAATAATTAAGAATTCATTATTAGCAGAAAGTCAGTTAAGGTTGGGAGACTGAGAGTTCTAGTCCAGTCCTGCCATAACCAGTTGGGTGACCTTGGGACAGTCACTCTTAGCTCTAGGAAGCAAGCAATGGCAAACCCCTCCCATAAACTTTGTAAATAAAAGTTTGCAGGGGTGTATCCAGGCAGTTGCCAGGTGGCATAAACTAACACGAAGGCACCTGCACATATTACTAGCAACAAACCATCCTGCCCTTAAAATCCATTAACACACAAGAGAATTAAAAACATGAATCATTGCTTCACTGGTGAATTGTTAGATCTCTAAAGAAATTTAATCTTTAACAGTGAATTGTTGGTAAAGCTTACTAAATATGTGAAATGTATCAATATATATATAAGTAATTCATTATCCAGCTGACGTGTGTGTGTGTGTGTGTGTGTGTATGTGTATGATTTCTCCATGTTTTTTGCTTTCTATAACTCTTAGTTGCTTGAGTTGAAATGAAGACAGAAATGAATAACACAAATACATGCTTATGTTTATATTTTAATAAATTATAGGATTAATATCTTAAAGGCATAATCAAGAAAGATATTTTACATAAATCTCCTGGATATATCTGGGTCTTGGAAAATTGGCTCTATTTGCCTTGCCTGGACTATATTCAAATTCATCTAAATCCTCCAGGGCGCTAAATTGATTGCATGTTGTGCTAAAATAAGACTAATCCTTTGCAACCCAGAATTGCAACTCTGCTTTTAATGCTAGTTGGGTTCACACAATAATTAAACCAATTGCAAATCATAGTTAGTTGGTTGAACCACAGGTAGCTGCTTAATGCTCTAGTCTAAACAATAGGCCACAATTGTTTACATAAAACACTTTAAGGTGAAGCAAAAATTGTGGTCTCAAAATTATAAAATGACAATGTCAACAGCATATAAAGAAAATTTGTATAAGATGTTTTACAGCTGGCATTTCCCTCCCGACAAGAATAGCAAGAATCTGAAGAACAAATCTGAAAAATGTTGGAAATATCATCAGACACCTGGCTCATATTACCATATCTGGTGGACTTGTGCGGATGCTAAAAAATATTGGATTAAAATCCACATGTAGTTGGAAAAAATGACAAAAAACCATATAGACTTGAAACCAGAGATATTTTTATTGGGAATTTTACCTGAAATATACAGTAAAGAATTGAAATACTTAATTATAAATGTATTAACAGCGGCTAGGATTGTATTTGCCAAAACCTGGAAAAATGAGAAAACACCATCACAGGAGGAAAGCATTAAGAAAATATTGGAATGTGCTGAAATGAGTAGATTGACATTTGAAATTAGAGAACAAGAGGATAAACAATTTTATAAAATTTGGAATCTATTCTATCAATGGTTAGACAATAAAATACAGTAATGAAATATGTAGACTTTTAGGGGGTGGAGCTGGCATCGCGACGATACGGCATGCGATCTTGGAGGTTTGAGATCACTGCCGATATCTTTGCTCCTGGACGGTCCAAGTGGATCTAAACCGTCCCGAAGAGATGGTGAATGTAAAGAGCGCATCTTGTCGATCCCAGGGACACCACATAGTCCCTGGTAGATCCAGGAGAAACTCTTTTTGCCAGCGGCAAAGAGGCAGCCATTAAAGCTGCTGAAGTTGGGACAGCTCTGAAACGAAAGAGAACGAAAGAGAAAGTGTGCCGGTTTGGTGAGAACTTTTCTTTATTTAAAGATTTGAGAGGACACCCCTAAGGGAAAGAAAGAATCTGTAAAAGTTTTTTGACAGAAGTGAATAAGCAGCGATTTTAAACAGGAATTTCAAAGTAATTTTTTTTTCTCTTATTGCTGATGATCCTATATTTTGAAACTGGACTGGTTTTTTTTCCTTTTTTTTAATCTACTCTTTTCTTTTCCCTTTTTGATTTTACAATATATTAAGCCAGAGACTCCCTTTTAGTCTTTTTTTTAAAAAATATTTTCTTCCTTTTTAAACTAATTCTTATTATACTCTGCCGGAAAAGGAGGAGGAAAGTGAAAACTAAAGAAACTTTATAACATTGCCAACTAGAGGCTTGGAAATACTGTACTTTTCCTTTGACCAGACAAAGCTGCGAAAGAATTGAGACTTTTTTTCAAGGACACTGCCTGTTTGATAAGATAGAGGGAAGAGCATGGGAGAGTATTATTGCAGGTGCTCTTCTGGGTTTCTATCAACAGCTGGAGCCTGGTGTTGAAACCTAGGGAAGCAAAGTAAATCACATTATGGCTTCATTAACCAGGTTAATGTGTACAGTCCGTAGGGTAAATTGATATAGTATCTCCTGCCTACTTTCTTATCCTTTCTTATCCTTATCCTGTAATTCTCATCCCTTGTTATTTTTCCAGTTTGAAGCAACAAACTTCATTTCAGCTTAAGTCAACAGTAATGTATTAGGAAAGGAATTTTCTGCTGTAAACACAAGGCATCCCGACTGAAGTGCAAGGTCTGAATTAAATACAAAAATAAATACACCTACTAGGATATGGATCAGAGAATAGGGAATTTATTCAGGAAATATGGTGAACATAGCTTGGGCTATATTTACATACTACACCCATAATTTCTGCATCTCTGGTCCTGCCCAAAGTAAATCAATTCCAGTATCATTATTTTCAAAACAATTGATTTTAGTTGCAATTCTGTATCGACACTTCTAGAGCAAGTTTGTACATGTGAAATGTGCTAAGCCGGATAGCACTGGAAATAACTTGTTCAGATTAATGAGATTAGAGATTAGCAGTTTCCGCTAAACATTGTATTTTGTTACTATCAAAACTGCTGTTTACTTATGCCTTATTCCTCATTCCCCACACAAATAGTTATTTTGTTGCATTTTGTCACATTCTTCAAGAAATTTATGCGGGTGTGTGTGTGTGCCATGCCTTTCCCCAGTTTAGAACCACAGCAACCCTATGAGGTAGGCTGAGCAAAGATTTGCCCAAGTAATCCTGATCATAGTGTAGGGATTTGAAATGCCATTTAATTAGTTTGTACTAGTCGGATAATTGTTAGGCAGTGCATTTACTGTTACAAGTCGTTTCTTCCACTGAATTAATTAACCAAACGTTCCAACTTGATTGCTTCATTATTATAAAAAGTAAAAACCTTCTTTCTTATGATATCTCAATGGTGTCTTAATTAGCCCCTCAGGGAAGCATCTTAACAACATGAAGTACCCTCCATAGAGGACGACATATGGAATAATATGGATGTCATTTCTCACCTTTGCTGGGTTCGCTAGGATGGCAGAGGAACTGGTGAGTCAATCCACTATCGATCCAGTATTATATATTCCTTCTAAATTGGTTTCAGAAGCAGTAAAGGGGGGATAAGCTGGCTGGGTTTACATAAATGCACGTTTGTATATTAGCCATGGCTTGCCTAATCAGTTTATTAAATAAGCCAGAATCGGATGGGTTCACTAACACACTGAGCTATTAATTGTGTCTTAGAAACCACAATGCCCAACACAAATCAAACAAACGACATCACGGATCAGTAATACAATATATGAAACTGACTGATCTCTTAACTGAAGTAGTTAATGAGTTTTAGTCCAAGGTAGAAGGAGAAAGGAGGAAAAGATCCTCCCCCAGATACAGTGGTTGGTTATTTCTGCTTAATGTCAGTCAAGGGTCTCCCAGCTTCTCAGATGATCAACTCCACGAGTGAACATTTGTATCAACAGGGAGGTCTTAATATTTCATCAAATCCCTGTTCAATTAAGCCTTGTTTGGGTCCTAAATTTAGAGCAACTAAAAAACTATTTTCTGTGTAATTTATGGGACAATCCTTCAGATACTTGCCTGTTAGGCATATCTCCAAGATAACTTCATATTTTCTTTATAATGTTTAGGCATAATTGTTTGTGCCTCTGCCAGGTGATATACTGCCTCAAAGTATAATAATAGATTCCACAATTCTTGATAGGACACTGACCTGATCCAGCAAGACAGTCCCAGTTATGTATCTAACCAACCAACATTTTGATTAAACACATATTAATATGTTTAGTCAATGCCATCACAACCTCACTTTGTTTATAATGATCTGGTAGTAAAAGGCTATCTTCCTTGCTGGAACTATGGAAAGGACAGTGTATGGTTAGCTGATAGAAGTCAGCTCAATGTAGAATTGACTAAATAGTTCATATATATTGGGTCTCCATGCATTCATATCTTAAAAAACGCTTGAGTAGCCAATGGAACAGTTGCATTGTCCTAAAAAAGTGGGATGTTGAGGGTGTGTTATTAAGAAACCGATGAAACACACCATATGGAAATGATGCTCAAAGTTTCTTGGTGGGTTTAGGAGGAAAGCAATGTGTTGCTTAGACAAAAGTTGTTTGCCTTAACTGTTGAATCCTGTCCTTTGTTCTGGCAGTTATCCTATTTCTTCCTTCTGGGTTTGGTTGCTTATCCCAGTTTCTACTATATCCTGCGTTGGGTCCTGGTGCACATGTGGAGAATGGAATTCTGCTTTGCCGTCTACATAACTGCCAGGTGGGAGGCTCCCTGCAAACCTAGAAGAACCACAGGCTCAAAGACTAGGGGAGAAAACACCCTCACAGCTCTCCCAGGGGTATCCACCCACCCAGCCCCGCCACTTCTACCCATCCCTGTTTTACAAAACCAGCATGCTACAATGTTCACAGTCAGCCATAAGGTGTCACTGCTGATTTAGTTACTTCTTCCTCACAGCCAATTTCTCTTTTACCTATCAAAGGTTCTATCAGGGTCACCTCTTAGCAGGTGGAAGATTATCCCTTAATGCATTGGGAGGGGAATGGGTTAACTGCCCCATAGTCTCTTTTTCCCACCCACCCCTCCACAAATTGAGCTGAGATTATAGGCTTAGCCAAATTTCCAGCGATCCTGCCAGAGAAGGGAAGAGGCAGAGCTCAAGGAAGTCAGACTTTGGTGTTCCGGGGGTTAAACGATGAGGATGCCTGATTAGCTGCCTTGGAAAAGGGAGAGCAATGCTTCCAGATGGAAAGAAGCAATGGATTAACTTAGCGGATTCTGCCATGGGATGTTAAGGACGCCAATACCTGGGTCTCCAGCCTCACCCCTCCGAGATGCCCCAAACCTCCAGCTCAGCCTTCCAATCCTGAATCGGATCCATCGTCCCCCCCCTCCCCCACAACTGGCAGGCCCCCCACAATCCTTCTCCACCCGTACATAGATCTCATCTTCCGTCTCCCACCATGCCTTGCAAACTGGGCCCTGAGCTTCTTTAGCTGTGATTATTCAACGCTGAGCTGTGCCATCCTGCTCTTCTTTCTGCTGGTCCATCTGCACAGCGCAGTCCACTGTCTCTTTAAGTTGCTCCCGCACTGTTGTTCTGACTGCTGCTCCCCCTCCCTCCCTCCCTCCCTCCTTCCCCGACTGTGTCTCTCTCTGTGTCTGTCACAGCAGCTCTGCTAGGGACCAACCCTCCCACCAGCATCCCCCCTTTCCTCTGCATCCCCCCTCAGCCCCTGGGGGACAATGAGCCTTCCTCGTGGACACCCGGAGGGATCCCAGCCCCACTGACCCTCCCCATCCTCCGCTCTGCCCTCCGTCCTCCTCCTCCTCCCCCCATCACCCCAACCCTGCAGCCTGAGCGAGATGTTTCACGCCTTGGTAGCAGGGACCATTGTCTTTCCTGGCCTCTTCCTGTTGTCCAAGAACGGCCTCAAGTGGCTACCGGGCCTGCGATGGGAGGAGGCTGACGCGGTCATCGTCTCAGCCAGGTAACCAGGGATGCAGGAGGGGATGCCAGCAGGGATCTAGCAGTCCAGAGGGTGGGCAGGAAGAAGGGCAGGAAGAAGAAGGCCTCAAGGATGAACTGCTGGGCACCTGGATTTTTGTAGGTTTGTTAGTTTGATGAGGGTGGTTTTAAGGAAAAGGGGGGAACCGTGGGTCCTGGGGAGGTGGAATGGGAAGGGAGACTGCAGGGGGAGTGGTATCCTCATCCCTAGCAAGCTTTCCTGGTAGCTTCAAAAGGAGAGGTTAAAGCTGGAAGGCAATTCTTGGACTCATTGGGAATAGAATACAGTGCACTGAGTTTCAAACTCTCTTGGACCTATAAGGAATCTCTATAAATAGAAAAGTGTCCAGGATTTTCTAGAAGAAGCATTGTATTGAAGTCATGAGCTAATTGATGTTCCTAGGATCCCACATTGGGAGTGGGATCATTGTAGGAAAAGCAACCAACACAATGAGAGCCAAAAGGGTGTCACTGCTACCTCTTAATAACCCAACAGTAGTGATAACTCAATAAAGTCAAGCAGGGTGTTTTGAGCCTGGGATCACCAAATGGGTTATTGGAGTCCCTGTAAGTTTATTATACTCTGAGTAAAGTATCCACAGCTCTGCACTCCAAAATGGAAATTCTTTTGAGAACAGGAGTCTTTTAGGAGGCTAGATGTTTTGTAGGGGGTATAGTAAGAGATGCTTTAGAAAAAGTGGCATGTGGTGAAAATTCCAGAGATACCTTCTAAGGTGGGGCAGGGGACACCTAATTGCCCTCATCATGTAGGATGTTTTAAGCATGAAAGCCTGTCTATTGACTGACTTCTGGAATTACTTGAGAATGCAGCAGGGTCAATGGGCAGCCGAACCATTTAGCCATTGGTATTTATCTTCAAATATAACCAGCCAATGGCAGGTGTTATGGGATGGTGAAAGATGCATGGGTTGGAATTAAAGCTGTTGGCCAAGGCTAGGAGAGTTCTGGAGCATTGTAATAGTCTAGGCCGGCTCCTGTGTCAGATTGGGATTGAGAGCTACTGTTTTGGCCTCATATCTTCAGACCTAAAATGGAAATAGGGTTCTAGAATCCAATAGAAGAGGAAGGAGAAACCACAGTTACTTAAACTTCTTACCATTTCCCATTCTCCTATCACAGACTTGTCTCCTCAGTGCAGGCCATTATGGCTTCCACAGTTGGCTACATCATCTCCTCATCCTGCAAGCACATTATCGATGACCAGTAAGTCAGCATTTATGGTGTAATGCCAGAGCAGCACTGTGGTGCAGTAATCTCATTCCTACCCCAACCCCATCTCTACCTTGTTTTCTGAGTGCAGCTCAGCCAGCATCTTGGCAGGGTCACACTCCTGAGAAACCTGATACCTGCACCAGGAGTGGCACCAAATTTAGAACAGGATGACAGTGACATGTTCCAAGCAGATGTACCGCAATGAGTAGGCTGGATCAGGAAGCTGGGCAGAGAGTTTGGGGCCACCAACAGGAGTGCTATGGTCAATAGCAGTGTAGAGTGAAGCACTGGGTTGTGGACCCGGCGAGAGTGTGTTCAGGATGCTGTTCTGAAAAGAGGTGTTTCAGGATTATGGGAGTGGTGGAGGCAAGATGCTTTGCATATAAAGATTGTACCCACCACAAAACTTAGTAGAGGTGTAAGAGTAAGATAAAAGTAGTAGTAGGGCAGAAGCCAAGCCTTGTTGAACAATAAAATGCTGTCCATGGTGCTGGGGGAAAAAACCAGTGGGCCTCCGAACTAGTAACTTACCCTTTCAGCACCATGGACAGCCCCACACAAAGTCTTCCCATTCATTCCGGTCCTGTACTGTATTCCTAAGTCCTCATACAATATAGGGGAGAGTTGATTTCCACAATATGTGCTGGAAATAAGCTCCGGGATCAGATTTGTCAGTCCCTCTGGCTTCTGGGAGGGCTGCCAGACCTCCGTTTCTGCAGAATCCAATTTGGCACTAGGGCAGTTCTGCAGGACAAGAAGGATTTGGAAACTCAGCACAAGTCCACACTGGGGAATTCTGAGGACAGAGCAGGGTAGAGATGAAGGGTTTGGGTAAGATATGGCAGGAGGTGTCATTGGGTCTATTTCTATCATGTCCTTTCTTGCTTTTTTTTTGCCCAAGGATAGTTTAGTTTCTCATTAGTGAATTTAGTTGGGATTAATTCCCTCCCTGGGTGATGTTAGATAGGCATGTGGGAGCAGCAGAGGGAATTAGACCAAAGGAACAGCTGCTTCCGTTGCTGATTTGCATTCTGTGTATGTGTAATTAGGTTTTATTGGGCAGCCAGTGACGAGGAAGTCCAGGGCCCTTAGGAGAGGAGGAGGTTAAAACAGAGGGAAGTTGGATTGTTGGGTCCTCTGCCATGAGCTCTGATTGGATGTGCACAGAAGGAGGGAGCTATGAGATAAGACTTCTCTTAAAGATGTGAAAACTGCCTCAGCATTTTTATTTTCACAAAGATATCACAGTGCCCCTTACACAGCAAATCTCCTTCTGGGAAGTTATGTGAGGTTTCCCTGGCAACATTTCAACACTTTTGAAGTATCCTTTTCATTGACCCTTGTGCCTAAAAGGCAAGAAAGAACACTTCCTATGTTAGTCTTTCAGCATGGAAATCAAATACTGCTGTACCCACCCTCAAAGCATACAGCCCATTCCTTCTAAATGTGCTTCAGACCAAATGCCCTATTTTTTCCTTAGGTCTGGACCTCACAAGGACGTTTGAGCTTAGCATCCTGCATTGCACTGCTGCTTTGGCATTTGGCCTAATCACCTTGCATGGAGCAGAAAGTATCATCAGCAGGAATGTTTGGGAGCGGGGAAGAGATACCATAGAGAGCTGAGCAAGGGATATGATGGTTAAGAAGTTGGGTCCCATCTATAAATAAACCCTGTTTTATTTACCTCTATTTCAGCTGCTCTTTAGCATTTCCAGAAATGAGTCCAGATCAGGAAATTCCCTTAAAAACCCTGTATTTTAAGTCATTTTAAGCAGAATGAGTCTAAGTCCAATGCTCTGAATTTACATGAATCTTGGTGCCTTTTTATAGAGTTGGTGGTTACTAAGCAAAGTTGAAGCCCAGACAGATGCTAGCAAGCCAAAGCACCCCGTTCATAAAGGCCAGAGGGAAGTAATACGGTAGGATCCGATAAGTAAGGAGGAATTGCTAATAGTATACCTGTCCTAGGCGCAATAGTGTCGAGTATCTTAGAAATAAGCAAGATAAAAGTGGAGAGAAACCACATTTGCTCCAGAAGTGGAAGGTTGTGATCAGGATCAGAGAGGGGCGGGCGGGGCGGGGGCAGGCGGGGGGGACGGGAGAGAGACAGGATGATGTGAGCAAGGCAAAATCTATGTTACCATTGTCCTTGGGAGTGAAGTACATCGGCATGTCATCAATTCCTCATTGATTGTGGCCTTGAGTCTGTTCCATAGGGGTAAAAAGTGTCCTGCTCTTCCATCCCCTTTGCTCGTGGCTCAAGTTATCTGCCAGGATTACTGTGTCTATTAGCTGCTTATATTCCTTTACCCCTTTTCACCTCCTGCAGGCACTGGCTGACTTCCAACTACACCCAGTTTGCAGTCCCTTACTTCATCTATGATATCTACGCTATGTTTCTGTGCCACTGGCACAGGTACCAGGTCAAAGGGCATGAGTCAAGATGCGTCGAGACCCAGACGCTGCACACTGCCATCCGTGCCTACTTGCACAAGGAACTGCTGATGGTGATTCACCATCTTTTCATGGTGTTGGTTTGCTTCCCTGTGTCTGTGGTGAGTGGGACCCGGGGTGGGGGGGCGGTGCAACCCGTGTGCCCAGATGAGGATGGGAAGGGAAGGGATGGGCTATTGATCCCCGCAGCAGAAGCCGCCAATGAGGATGCGGTGCTCTAGAAGATGCTGCCCCACCGGCCCAGCTCTGCCACGTTTATCCCTTTCCCCCTTTCAGCTGTGGCGTCAAGGCAAAGGTGACTTCTTCCTGGGTTGTATGTTGATGGCTGAACTTAGCACTCCTTTTGTCTGCCTGGGGAAGGTACTTATCCTGGTGAGTATCACCTGCAACTCAGCTTCTCTTAGGGGAGCCAGGGCAGAGAGAGGTTCGGATTGGTTCACCTTGGAGTACATTACAGGTATCCCCCCTTGACTAATAACCATAAATAGTCCTCGACTTAACCACAACGGAGCCCAAACTTTATGTGGCTAAATGGGAAATTTGTTAATGCCCCATTTTATGACTTTTCTTGCCACATTTGTTAAGTGAATCATGGCAGTTGCTAAATTAGTAACATGGTTGTTAAGTGAATCCGGCTTCCCCCTTGACTCTGCTTGTTGGGAGGCTTGCAAAAGGGGATCACATGACACCACCACCCCGGGACACGGCAGCCATCATAAGTTGTGAATCGGTTGTCCAAGCATCCAAATATAAATCCACGTGGCCATGAGATTGCGGCCATGGTCCGAAGCGTTAAAAAAACCCAGTCATAAGTCACTTTTTTCAGTGATGTTGTGACTTTGAACGATCCCTAAAGGAACTGTTGTAAGTTGAGGACTACCTGCATTGACTTAGTGACCGTTGAAAGTTATAACCGCACTGAAAAAATGACTTACAATGATTGCGGCATTCCCCACAGTCACATGGTCATAATTCGGGCTCTTGGCAGCTGGCATGAACCTACGACAGTTGCCATGTCCTGGAGTTGCCTGAACGTCCGTTGAAACCTTCCCAGCTGGCTTCCAATAAGTAAGTGGGGGAAACCAGATTCCCTTAATGACTTTAACATTTTCATTCGCTTAACAAACACAGTGAGTTTTCTTAACAATCAAGGCAAAAAAAAAGGTTACAAAATGAGATGTGACTCACTTAACAACTCCCACTTGCTTAGTAACAGAAATCCTGGTCCCAATTGCGGTCGTAAGTCGAGGACTACCTGTATAGGTTTTATATATTGGTTGTTTGGTTTGTTGACATTTTAGATGGTGTTTTCATTTATTAGATGTCCAGAGTTGGTAGGGTAAGGTGGGAGACCGCACAGAACTAGATAAAGACGTAATGGGAAGGCAGAAGAGTTAGCCAACCTGACCTGAGCCTGCCTTTCAACTCTCTTTTTTCCCTCTCTCCGCAGTACAAGCAGCAGCACACTCTTCTCCACAAGGTGAATGGCATGGCTATGCTAGTCACGTTCTTCTTCTGCCGAATCCTGCTCTTTCCATATATGTACTGGGTATACGGGCAGTATGCTGGCTTGCCCTTCTACCGTGTACCCTTCTCCATCCCCGCCGAGTACAACTTGGGATCAGCCATCCTCATGGCTCCCCAGATATACTGGTTTGGCCTCATCTGCCGTGGAGCTTTCCGTGTCTTCCGTGCCCGGGGTAACACCAAGGAACAAGTATTGCGAAACGGGCACAGGATGGATACCCAGGAGCTGGACTAATGGTTCTCTTGCCCCCTCCCTCAGCTGCAAACGGACAAGCTGCCTTTTCCCCCTATGACTTATTTATTGGAGTGATGAGAGGGAGTGAGGAAGCTGGCTTCTAGGCCAAAAGGGAAAACGGGGGGGGGGTCTGGGAAGGGGGGGGGCATCTCAAAGGAAATCTTTAGAGGGTATAAAACCAAAGTATTCCTTGGTTTGCTATGTGGAAATTCCTTTGTCTAAATTTGCAATGCTGTCGGTGTTTTGAAATGTCTTATGAGTTGGGTAGGGTTTGAACACAGAGTGTAGTCCTAAGCCAAAGGGAATACTGAGGTTATCTATGTTCGGGAGATATTCAGGCCTGTGGGGCATTGATCAGTTGGATGGGTTGGATGTGGGCCTGTAGAGCAAAACCCAGATTTCTAATGTATCAGAGCTCTGCCAAGCCGACAAATGCATAGTGGCTGTTGCTTGCTAAGCTATGATTAGATGATCTAAGATTTTCTGAGCATTGCTAGTCAAGGAGAGACCCACATGGCTTGCATGGGGGCGATACTATTACCTGAAAGCAGGGGTTATGAAACTTTGGATAGGAAGATTGAGTGAAATTCTCCCCAATCCTATTTTCTTTAGACTTGCAGAATCTCTATCACATGTAAACACGATGGAGAAATAATTACTGGGTTTGAATTGCCCTCACTCCAAGCAGCAGTAGGGCAAGAGGAGAATCTATCAGCAGGATTAGTTATATTTGTAGAATAACCAATAAGGAAATATTCTTTTCATTTTTTGGATGCTAGTAAAATAACATGATCTTCAGTATTACAGGAACGTCATCTTCCCAGGATATTTAATTCATTCATATGTGGGTGTGGGTGTGATCACACACAGACACAGACACACACACACACATTTATCCTCTGTAGGGATCAGGGGAAATGAACACCAAAAAGCCTACCTGAGATCCATTTCTTTATCCTGGGAAAAGCTCAAAGGCATTCTCCTGGTATAAATTAGAAGAGACTTTGTCAGGAAGGAAAGAACAGGCTGTTTCCATTTTTCTTTGTTTCTGAGAAAACAAGAAGCTGGAGAAGAATATAGTGGTACTTTGGTACTCAACTGTTTTGAAACTCATTGAATTTGGTACTCAACACATTTTGACATGAAAATTTTGTCCCAATACTCACTATTTGTTTGGTACTCAATGCACTAGCTAGAACGTGTCAGTGTTCACTGCCTTATGACTCACTACATAATTCCCTATGGGAAAAATCTGTTTGGTACCCATTGTTTTTGATACTCATTTCAGCTCCCAAAACCAATTAATGATGAGTACCGAGGTACCACTCTAAGTGATCTATGAGAATTCTGTAGGTTGTTTGATGATTTGAAACCTCCAAAACCAAGAAAGATAACTTGCCAAACTACGGTAGGGCAGGCGACCAACCCCATAAAACATACACTTTAGGAACTGGGGTTTCTTTTTTGAAAAATTTTTTGATTTTTAAAAACAAACATAAACAAACAAAACATAAAACATAAAAACATAAAGCATCTTTTTTGAAAGCAGCTTGATCCCGGGTTACATCTCTTCATACAGACACAAATTCAAGTTCATGCTCATTTTTATATACCATTCCACATCTTATTACCATTCTACATTTTCTATATAGCTTCTCCCCTCTTTTAACTTTCTTAATTTTATTTTATTTTATTTCATCTCAGTTCAGATCATTATACTTATATTCTTTGTCTGTCCTGTTTCCAGCTGTCTATTATCTTTTCTCATTAAACAAAATTTCTCCTGTAATTACTGATTAGAGTATGATGCCTTTATATCTTTCCCCTAAAATTATAACACTTAATACATAACTTCCGTTCAGATTCTGCTTGGTACATTCTAAAACTACACACTGTATTTTAAAAAAAAGAAAAAATTATGAATATATAATTAAAACAACAATCCATACCAATTCAATTCTATCGTTAATATTAATATTCATTTAAATCTTAAACATTTTACACATTACTTTTCAAATAGATATCATACTTCTATGGGAACACTTATAAACTTTCCATAGTTACTTCCCCCACTTCACTTATATTTTATAAAACATTGATTAGTTAAAATGTTCCCATTCCTTCCTAATTCAATTCTCTCATTTATTTCATTTCATTTATTTTGTTCACAAAAGTTTCACTGAATTACACTATTTTATCCCACTTTTAAATCATATGTTGTTTCCAATTTTCTAACATTATTTCTAATACAAATATAACAATACAATCTTATGTACCTTTACAGAATCGCTTTTTCAATTAAATTTTCACTCATTATCTCTGAATAAGTTCTGTTTCTTTACATCTTGCTCCAAACCTTTGTAACTTCTCTTCCTTTCCTTCCTCCCTTTCTTCTCTCTCCCCTTTTTACCCCCTTGTCTCTCCACCTCCATTTCCCTCTTCTGTATTCCCCCTTTCTGTTGCTTTCTAACACTATATCCACTTTTCACATTATTTTTCCCTTTTTTGGCTGTTTTTTTTAGGTCTTAAATTCTCCATTCTCTTTCCCCCCTTTCCCCTTTCTTCCCCAGATAAAGTTACTTGTTCCTTAAAGATGGCTTCTTCTTTGTCCCAATCTTCTTGTTGCGCAGTCTTTTCTTGTAGTTTCTCGTAGGTACAGATCGCCATTTCTAAGAATTGAAAAACGGAGCCAAAAGAGCCCTTCCCTTCTTGTGCCTCTTCTTTATATTTTTTAAATTCCATTTTCAGTTCATCCACAAGTGATGCCATTGTAGAATTTTTTTAAACAACCACCCAATTGTTTTTAGTCATTCAAATATAATTTCCAGAAGTCCCAAAGTCACCAAGCAATCCAAATATACACAAGCTGTTTCTTTTAACACTTTCTTCTTTTTCCAGGGGTTCCTTCCTGGGGTTACTATTTAGTTGCAAAGTTCCAGTTAAAATGTATCTTTTAGAAGTCTTATTAAGATTTAACTTTAGATTCTTTTGAATTCCAGGCAGACTCCTCCTTCCAAATCCTGCCCTTATTCTTTTCCTCTCCCTTCCCACTTACAGCAAAAAAAGAATTTTTTAGTGTTCAGAAATCTTTATTGTCCCCTTGGCATTTAATTATATTTCCAGTTTAATTACCTATTGGTGCCAAAGTGGATTTTTCCAATTTCTCATTCAGCTTTCTTCGCTGTCAACGTAAGGAAGGAGAGTGAAAAAAAAAACACTTTCCTTTTTCACTTTCATTCGCTGCTTCCGAGTCTTCTTTAGGAGCGATGTATCTTTTATTAAATTTAAATTCCAGGATACCTTAGTTGTTGCTTCTTATCCTGGTCAGCCAAAACTTTCACTTCTTAACTTCCTCCTGCACTTTCTTTTCCGGAGGAGTGCTTCTTTGAGGCGGCCATTTTTGACTGCCACTCTTACCGCCTTCGGGAAAGGGAGTTTAGCCAGCTGAGGAGGAAAGATGTGGCTTTCCTCGACCCTGCTGGGATCTCCCCACTCTTCACCACCTCTACGGGGTGGCTTAGCCCCGAAGCCAGCTATCTCGGGGCGCTCCAGCGGCGAGCCCTGGCAGAAACCGCACACGATCGCGGATTCCTGTCTGCCGCCAAAGCCCTGCAAACCAGAAGTCACTTTAGGAACTGTTAAGGAGGAGCTGTCTTCACCCTCTGTCTCTCACACAAATTGTCAGAATTGTGGGGTCTCTTGCGCTTTGAGAATGCATCCCCTCTCTCCTGGGAATCCAGACTACATTCCTTTACAGCCACAGATTTGGAAATTTGAATGGCCTCAGAGAAAAAGCTTAGGACCATGATGGCGAACCTATGGCATGCATGCCGCAAGTGGCACGCAGAGCCATTACTGCCGGCATGCAAGGTCTACTGTGTATGTGTGCGTGCTGCCCGCCCAACAGCAGATTGTTGGGTATCTGGCGCACATGCACGGGGGCAGGAGGTGTGGAAGATGCGCACACATGCGCAGAGATGCGCGGGGGGGGGGGTGTCTCACTATCCTTAAAGTCCTTAAACTGTCTTTAAAGTCACAGAGCTACAGTTGAATTAGGACTGCAAGAGCAGACATTTCAGAAGTCACAGAAATAGTGTTTGTTACATATATTCAAATCTGACCCTTTCTCAAGCCAAGAAAAGCAAATCAGTGAACAAAACCAAGAACCATTCAAAAGGGAGGGTGCCCTCTGTATCAAAATTTCTTTTTTTTCTGGCAGCTTCTAAAACCCTCAGGGATCCCTTTCATTTCTCCGGCTGGCGGTAGAAATCCACAGTTTAAGAGCCTGTAATAAATGCAGTTTCCTCTGTTACCTTTCTCTGCAATCTGAAGAGGTCACCCTCCCTTATTATCCCCTCCTTGGGGAAAATAGTCACAATCACCAGGAGACTGTGAGCTTTAGTTATTAACCCAGCTGGGTGGCTTTGGGCCAGTCACTCTCTCTCTCTCAGCCCACCTCACCTCTCAGGGTCGTTTTTTTGTGAGGAAAATAGGAGGTGGAAGGAATGTTAGGTATGTTCACTGCCTTGAGTTACTTATCAAGTAATAAAAGTGGAATAACAATCAAATAAATAAATTTGAATTGCCCAGAGATTCTGGGGCAAGATACACATATTGTAAATGATAAGAAGTGAATAGAGGGGACTTGGTTGCTTCCCACATCCTCCACCCCCCCTGTTGCTCCGTACCGAGCAGTAGCTTCCTGGGAGTTAGTGGTGATCTCAATGGCGAGCTGCACACTACGCTGGAGGGCATCCCGCGTCCGTTGGTCCACCGGCTCCACACTTTGAATGTCAACGCTGCTGATGACCAGGCCGTTTGGGGCAAAGCGCAAGGAGTGGCGCAGGTTCCCTTCTCCATCAAACCCGAAGACAGCAGCACAGATCAGACGATTTGAGTTCTTTAAATAAGAAAATTCAAGAACAGAAATATTAAGTATTAACCCCCTTCAAAAAGTCTGTCTTGACCTCACCTCACAGGGACTTCCCTCATTGTCACCTAACGCAGTGTTTTTCCACCTTGGCAACTTTTAAGGTGTCTGGAGTTCAACTGCTAGAATTCCCCAGTCAGCATGCTGGCTGGATAATTCTGGGAGCCCAAGTCCACACGCCTTAAAGTTGCTGAAGTTGAGAAACACTGACCTAAAGAACGTTTCTCCTCCAGCACTCAGGTCACTACTTTCCCACCTGGAAGTCTTCCTCTGCAAGAAAACAATCAAGCTCAGAGGACATCAAGGACCCCTCAAGTCTTTCTCTCTTGGTTTTATCTTACCTGGGCGGCAAAACTCCAACCAAATTAGACTTTTCTGTAGTTGCATGGATTTTGGCAGTCTTGGAATCAAATGTTTATTCTCTGTCCATTTGTTCCTTGACATGCAGCAAAGAGGAAGAGACTGATGAGGAAGAAAGCTGTCAAAGGACAAGAATCTTCCATTCTTCCAAGGCCTCCATTCCAGCACCAGCACATGGTGGCTTTTGAGACCATAGCTGGCTTGGAAGCAGCAGTGGAAAAGCTATAGCATCAGCTCTCAATTCCCCTTCCACCTCTCCCCTCCCCAGGTTTACATCCCATCATTATTTTGTAGATAAGACACCTATCCCCTATCTTCTCCAGAACAGCTTGTGAAGTGAGGTGGATTCAGAAGGAATGTCTAGTCCAAAGTCACCCAGCCAGCTTTCATGATTAAAGTGGGACTAGAATCTGGTTTCTAGACCAGCACCATAACCACTACTTCAAACACTGGTTCCTCCCATGCCACTCTTCTCTGTTAGCTCTTTTGGGGTCTTCTGCTTGGGTTAACATATCTGGGTTGCAAAAATCAATCATCCTTTAGATGGCAGTAAAGAGAAACATCCAACTCTTTGTTACCACTTTGTGGCTGTCTAGATTTTGCAGTCTAGATGTGGCAGAATTTTGTGATATTTTACAGTAGCATTTTGTACCTATTACATTAAACAGAAGTAATGTATTTACTAATAAATCTGCCTTGATAATATATAAAGGCATTTATTCCCTTTTTCTGTCTTAGTTTCATTATGAGGTTATTTCCCCCCCTATTTTTCCCATTTTTTAAATTTTTTAAGCTTAAAAATTGTTTTCTTCATTTGTAGTATATTAAAAATGAAAGTAAATAAATAAAAATCAAATACCCAATGAAACTAATGCAAGGCAAACAAAATAGCTTTCCAAAACAAATAGGAACATTTAAAGTAGGCACAGCAGCATGTGTATAATAAATGAAAATGTTTGCTTTGTCTCTGTAGATTGGAAAACCACTAGAAATCCCTGCAATATCCAAGTCTAAAGAAAAGTTTACTGAACACTGAAGACGTGTAGAGCAAGCATCTCCTGAGTCGCACCTCTCACCTTTTCCAATCTGTGGTCATGGATAAACAAAACCTCAAGAAAGGGAAACCGTACTTTTAATGCTTGGTTTTAAAAGGCAGCATACCAAGTTTAAAAGTAAATAGGGATTTACACATAAGAGAGCGTTAAATGTCAGAGTTGCTGGTGGGACAACAGTCATGGAGGAGAAGCTAAAGTTAAGCTCACCTTATGGAAATCATCAAAGGTAACAGCAGCCACAGCTCCCCGAATGCGTGAAGCCAATGTCTTACAGGCATCACCTATAAAATCCGGGACTGAAAAAAGGCGGGTTGCTTCAGCCGCTGAAGGAATCTCAAAGTGCCTGATGGGAAAACAGATCCATACACAGTTACAAAGAAAACCTGAGAAGATGACAGTGATTTGATGAAACTTTGCTTGCCTGAACTAGACCACTGTGATTTCACAAACTTTCTCAGACTTTACAGTTACCATCCAGTTACCCCTCACTTACCAGTTATAGGCCAGTTGGAGCTGGAGACGGGCATGATCAGCTGTTTCAATAGTGATAATGTCAGAGCAGAAATCTGGTCCCAGGAGGAGGCATAGAGAACGGCGCATGTGGGGGCGCTTGGGTCGGCCCCCAGAGAGACTCAGGACTGTGAATTGCTCATCTGGACCCAGTAGCACAAGTTCTGGTCCAAAAACCACCCTGGAGGAAGGAGAAGGTCATATTAAATCCCAGAGGTTTCAAACAGCATTTGTTGTTATCTGGAATTTTATTATTATCTGGAATTTTAACCTTCATTATAGAGCCTCAATGGCGCAGTGGTTAGAGTGCAGTACTACAGGCTACTTCTGCTGCAGTCAGCTACCTGCAATTTGTCAGGTTAGATCCCACCAGGCTCAAGGTTGACTCAGCCTTCCATCCTTCCAAGGTGGGGGCAAGAGGCTGACTCTGTAAACCACTTAGAGAGGACTGTAAAGCACTCACTATAAAGCGGTATGTAAATCTAAGTGCTATTGCTATTAGCATTTTTGTTAAATGAGTGGCGTGGTGGCCTAGTGGTGAAGACCCTCGCCTCCCACTTGGAAGGTTGAGAGTTCAATCTTAGGTAGTAGCAGATGTTTCTCTTCTAGGGTGCAAAGAAAAAAATACCTGCTGCAAACTCCCCGTGGTGTCAGGAAGGGCATCCAGCCAGTAAATACATCTAGATCAGGGGTCGCCAGCCTTTTGCACCTCAGGGACCACCAAACTCATAATTTTAGATCCCGGGGACTACTAACTGGTTCTGTGGGCCTGGCCTAATTTGTGGGTGTGGCTTGGTGGTCATGTGACTGTCTGGGCATGGCTTATATGTAAATATTATAAATATTTATATAAACATTGAATTTTTTATTAAAAAAAGAGCAACTTTTACCCAAAATCAGGCAAAGCAGGCAGGCAGATTGAGTTGCTCACAGAATCACAGATTCATTCAGAAATCTATCTATCTGCCATTGGCTCAGTCTGTCACATAAAATTTGCTTGCACGCAAACTCACAAAATTAACTCACAACACACCATGCATGTAAATATTGAATTTTTTATTTAACAAAAAGAGCAACTTTTACCCAAAATCAGGCAAAGCAGGAAGGCAGATTGAATTGCTCACAGAATCATTCAGTGATCTATCTATCTGCTATTGGGTAGCTCAGTCTCTCAAATTTGCTTGCCATGAGTCTGCACTGAATTTGCTTGCAAGCAAACCTTCAGTCCTAAGGGAGATTCAGCTGTGCTTAGTTAGAAAGCAAGAAATCCAACCATTTCCTGCTTCCTAGCTAATCTAAATCTCCTGGCACAGCAGAACAGATGATGGTCAGAAAAAGGAAAAATAGCAACTTAGCAGAAAAGTTTACCGGGTAAGGAGTGAGTGGGCGGGGAGGGTTCCCACAGGCCATGTGGGCTGAGCAGCCTTGTGTTTCTGTGCAGCCTGGATTAATTGCTTTGGGGGTGTGTGCTGTGGGGGGTGAGATTTCTCTGCAGCCCACCAAAATTTTCCCACCGGTTGGCAACTGCTGATCTAGATGGCCCAACTCTACCCCAAATTAAGGGATTACAGGATTGTAAAAAGGGAGTTTATTATTAGCATTTTAAAAAGCGATGTCAGCATTTTTTAATATGATGGTCTAGGCTACTTTTTTAACTTCAGTAAAACGTTTTTCTTTTTGGTCAGGGCAATTTCTTTTGGTATGGGAGAACTTGTCTTTTCTGCACCAAACAATAGAAGCCACATTCTGAAAGTCCTCGAATACACTTACAAGTTTTAAGAAAGGTACAAACCTAGCTGGGGAAAAGTAACATAACCATAAATTTGCCACTTTTGGAATCTTATCTAGAATCAATGATTTCTGTTGTTCAAGTCTCGCATGTAATCAATATCTTGTATTGTTTGATCACTTGCTTTCGGACATATCACATATACCAAATGTTTGTATTGTATTTCTTTCTGTACACTATGAAAAGACTTGACGGCTTCCGGTTTTGCAAGGCTTCGGTGGCGGCAGGAATTCGCGACTCTCCAGGATTCCTGCAGCGCTTGTCGCCGAGGTGCCTCCGATCCAAACGGATCTGGGGGGATATGGCTGCCCCATAGAGGCAGCCGAAAAGAGAGGGGATCTGGATTGGGGTTTGGGGGTACCGCAAACCCCCTCCTCAGCCGGCAAAACCCTTTTTCCAAGGCGGTGGAGCAGCGGTCAGCAATGGCCGCCACAAAGAAGCCTGCAGCTGGGTAAGATTCGTGCTGGAGGAAGTAGGAGAAAGCGAAAGTGTTGGCTGAACCGGGACAACAAGAAACTTCTAAACACCCTGGAAACTAAATCGTTTGAAGGATACATTGTCTCCCATAGAAGATTGTAAAAGCGGCGGAAGAAAGCTGGAGGGAAAGTTATTTTCTTTCACTCTCCCTTCCCACAGAAACAGCAGACGGAAATCTGAAAAATCTACTTGGGCATAGAAGGTAATCTAACTTGAAATTTAAAGCCAAGGGGATAAAGGATTTCTGGACATTGGAATTAAAAACCTAAAAAAAATTTTATTTGCTATAAGTGGAAGGGAAGAGATAAAGACTTATTTTAAGATTGTACTGAAGGAGACTGCTTTGAGTTTATAAGATCAGAAATAAAAGATATTACGACTTCTAGAAGACTACTTTGGAACTGTGTATTTGATTTCTACCCTAGGAAGTGAAAATATAGAAAGAAGAAAGTGCTAAATGAAACTGTTTGCTTTGATTTGGATTGCTTTGTGACTTTGGGATTTTTGTGAACTATTTTTTGAAAGATTAAAGATATTTGGGTTGTTTTAAAAAGAAAAAAAAAAGAAAAAATGGCATTATCTTTTGAAGAATTACAAATGGAATTTCAAAAACTGAAAGAAGAGGAACAAGAAGACAAGGGTTCTTCTGGATCTATTTTCCACTTTTTAGAAATGGCGATTTCTACCTATCAAGAAATACAACAATGACAGGAAGGCTGGGATGAAGAGGGAGAAGCCATCTTTAATGGACAAATATTCTTAGTGGAGGAAGAAAAGCGAAAGGGGAGTAAGGAAAAGGTGAACTCAGGACTTAAAAAAGCAACCAAGAAAAAGAAAAATAATATGAAAAATCGATATGGTGTCAGAAAGCAACAGAAAAGAGAAATACAGCAGAGAGGGAAGACTAAGAGAGTGAAGTTTGAGAGATGGGGGGTCAAAAAGCTAGAATTGATAAGAAAGGAAGGAAAAAGGAAAGATAAGTCATAAAGGTTTTAAACAAGATGTTAAAAACAGGTTTTTTTCAGAGATAAGGGGTAAGATATAATTTTATAAAAATGATTCTGCAAAAGTACATAAGATTGTATTGTAGATATTAGTATTTGAAACTGAGTTAGAAAATTAAAATATTATATGAGTTAATAATGCATTAAAGGGAAGCTATGAAAATGTTTAAGATTTAATAAGAGTTCAACTATGAAACATTGTTCTTATTATATTATAAACTCAATATTCCTTTTTCTTGGTTTTATTACTTATTAAATTTAATAGTATTTGCTTGTTTTATTATTTTGAAGTGTAGTACTTAGAATGTATGAAGCAGAATCAGTATGGAAAATATATATTATTTTAAGTGTTAAATTTAGGGGAAAGATAAAAAGTTGTCATACTTCAAGCAGTGTTTACAGGAGAAATATTGTACTAGAAAGAAAGGATAAATAGATGATTGAAAGAGAACGGACAAAAGATGCAAGTATAATTATTTAAATTGAGATGAAATAAATAAAATAGAATTAAAAGAGTGAAGAGGAGAGAGAAAATATATAGAAAATATAGAATGCTGAATAAGATATGAAATAGTATATTAAGTGAGCACGAATTTGATTTATGTCTGTATAAAAAGATTCAACCCGGGGTAAGCCGCTTTTCAAAAAGAAGTTTTATGTATCTATGTTTTGTGTAATGTTTGTCTGTTTGAAAGGATGTGGAAGAGAACTAATGAAACTATATACAATGAATATATATAATTTAAGGCAAAAGAAATACAATTAAATAGAAGGAAAGGGAGCAATAAAGAGAAGTTGGGAAAAGATATGAAGTTGATTAGATAAGATAAATATACATATTAAATTGTGTTTGTATAGAAATGTGATAATTTGGAATTATTCTCTTTTTAAATAAGATGTTTTATCTGTTTCTTTTAGAAAAGATATTCTATGTTACTACATCCTATGTCTTGTTTGTTTGTGTATTGTTTTTTAAAAAATTAATAAAATTTGTTAAAAAAAAAAGACTTGACATCCCCTACCCCCCAATAACTGCTTTTTGCTTTGCCTCAATTACTTAGCAATTTGTATTTTTAGAAAAAAAAAACTTTTACAATAGTAAAGGTGTCTTTCTCAAATTCAGGGTCACTTTCTTATCAGCTCACACCAACTCAGGTACCCAACAATTTAACATGTCATGAAGTCTCCTCTAAGGCCAGAGTTCTTTTGCAATGCTTATTTTCATATTTCACATCACATTTGTTGAATAACTCCTCTGTCAATATCATTTCCTTCCAACGAGTACAGAAGTGGTATTCAGCAGGTTCTGACCAGTTCTGGAGAACCATTAGTGGAAATTTTGAGCAGTTCGGAGAACTGGCAAATGCCACCTCTGACTGGCTCTGCCCCCATTTATTCTCTGCCTCCCGAGTCCCAGCTAATTGGCTGGGTCTTCTTTTGTTGGCCTGGTCAGGAGAACAGAGCTGGAAAGCAGGTTAGTGGGGTGGGGAGGGAATGGGGATTTTGCAGTATCCTTCCCCTGCCATGCCCACCAAACCATGCCCACAGAACTGGTAGTAAAAAACATTTTAATCCCACCACTGAACCAGTAGATTAAATTTTACTCTTTCTGATCCCCTGGGACTATTACAATGAACTATACAATGAATATATAATTATATTAACTTGAATCAAGAGCATCTTGTAGAAAAAGAGTGCTAATTTTGTAAAATGTAGGGAGAAAAGGGAGGGGGTCAAAGACCTGAAATATCTACTTTTCAGCCTCATTGAACAGGAAGAAACTGGAGGCTAAGTTTGTGAAGAGAAGATTTTATTAAAGATATGGCAGCCCTTTATTAAACCTTTAAAGGGCTCTCTTATCTTTAATTTTGCATGTTAAAGTTGCAGAGCTGGAAGCACAAATTGGTGTCAGTATATTATTGAAATATACTGCTAATAATTACGTCGGAGGGAGAAAAACGCGAAGGCCTTGCAGTCAAATACAGTAATATGGCTATTAATACTGGGTGAAATTAAGTGCATTATCTGGGCTAGCCATCACAAAATTAAATCCCATATGTATATGGAAGAAGGCCAGAAGGGACAAGTAGCGTATGTTATCTTGTGCTTCTTGAATAAAAGACAGAAAATGAACGAAAAAATAATCACAAATGAGAAAGAAGCAATTCTAAAAGTCAACCAGGCAACCTACTTTCCCTGAAGTCTAAGGTCTGGAGTGGGCATGCTCATTTGTCATTCCAGAGGGAATTCAAGGTCATTTCCTGGGGCTCTATCTCAAAATCGGACCAGATTACCAAATTTGGGGCAAACAAAGTTGCAGGCAAGAAACTGAATCCACTTTTCCAGCAGCAGTCAAACCTATTTGTTAGGAACCATTGGAACTTGCAAGCATCATTTCCAGAGCCCAATTGTGAGTGTCAGCAGCATTCCCACAACTTTGTCCAGCAAGGTAGAGAGGTAGCAACAACGGGCCAAGAAAGCCGATTCTTAAGAATGTGCCATTCCAAGTCTGGCTCTAGAAAGACTACAGGTAGTCCTTGACTTATAACCATTCATTTAGTGACCATTCAAAGTTATAACGGCACTGAAAAAAAATGACTTCTGAGCAGCTTTCACACTTACCACCTTTGCAGAATCCCTTTGGTCACGTGACCAACATTTTGCACTTGGCAACTGGTATGTACTTATGACAGTTGTACTATTCCAGAGTCATGTGATCACTATTTGTAACTTTCCTGGCTTCAGACAAGCCAAGTCAAATGGAGGAAGCTAAATTCACACAAGGACAGCATGATCCATTAACAAATGTGGCAAAAAAAAAGAACCGCCACTGTATATCGGACATTAACACAATTGAGTGGGTTCAGAGGTATTTCTTGAGAAAAGTATTCCACTCCTCCACTCACAATAGAATTCCCTATGCCTCCAGGGTCGCAATTTTGGGCCTGGACAATCTAGAACTGCACCGCCTGAAGTCTGATCTAAGCCTAGTTCACAAAATTGTCTGCTATAACATCTTGCCCGACAATGACTTCTTCAGCTTCAGCCTCAATAATGCACGGGCAAACAACCAGTACAAACTCAAAGTAAACCACCCCAAACTCGATTGCAGAAAATACAAGCAACAGTCAAACCCTGGAACGCCCTACCTGACTCCATTGTTACAGCCTCAACCCCTCACAGCTTCAACCTCAGACTGTCTACCGGGGACCTCATCCCATTCCCAAGAGGTCCTTAGAGGGGGCCTGCATAAGCGCACCAGCGTGCCTACCGTCCCTGTCTTACTGTCCCCATCTACCTGTATTTATTCCCTTGTTCTTGTTTATGTTCAACTTGGTATCTTGTACATGTTTGACAAACAAACAAATAAATAAAAGAACATAAAAATGAGGTGCAAGTCATTAACAACTGCCTTGCTTAACAACAGAAATTTTGAGTTCAATGGCAGTCAGTTCAAGGACTATCTGTAGATGAATTTTCTCACCTGGATTTACGCTCCTTGTAGTCATAAACTTGCACAGCGGCGTTGTGGGGGACACGGTAAGACACAGCCTGTGTCTTATCACGGGGCAGCACAACGCCCTTCTCAGAACTGTCTTTGGAGCGATCAAGAAGAGGATCCCTGCTGGTACTCAACAAATCCTCCACATGGCCAGGCAAATATTTCTCCCACAGCTCCTCATCCTGAGACAGCATGTAAGAGTGGCCAATCACAGCTCTAATCTAGAAGAGAATAAGAAATGGTAGGAAACATAAGAATACATAACATCCCCGTAAATTTAGGAGAATTTCCTGGGCAATCTTCTTTATTTCAGAAGCATTATGAAAAGGAGGTCTCCGTTTGATGAGGGAATAGAAGGGGAACTTAACAAGTAGAACTTTGCAAATGATACTAAGCTGGCAGGAATAGCTAACACCCAAGAAGATAGGCTCAAGATCCAGATGGATCTTGACAGATTAGAACGCTGGGCCGTATCTAACACAATGAAATTCATTGTAGAGAAAAGTAAAGTCCTACACTTAGGCAAGAAAAACCAAAAGTACACACATAGACTGGGTGAAACCAGGCTTAATAGTAGTAATTGTTAAAACAGTAACACGTTGTAACTTTGAACAGTCACTAAATGAACTGTTGTAAATCGAGGACTACTTGTACATATTTGATAGCTAGCTTCCATTTAAAATGTAGAAGACACTAGATCCTACAGGACAAACAAACCTCACTTGAAGTTGTACCACTGACATCTTATTTATGTTGTCCTGTAACCATCTCTGTCTTTGCAGTAGTGTCCAGTGCCCAGAGAAAGAATACAAGGAGGGAGGGAAACCTAGTTATTGCATGTTGGTTTATTTTGGAAGAGAGCCGAAAAAAAGTAACCAATGCTGAAGCACAAAGATATCCTTTTCACACCATCGTGATTTCCTTTTGCAAGGAAAGGAATTCGAGTATGAGCTTTATCTGAAGAGCAGTTAAGAAATAATACAGTGGTGGCCAACCTTTTTGGGCTCCTGTGCCAAAAATTGTGCATGTACTTGCACGCTCGTGCTCACGTGCCAGCACCCAAAAGGCAATGCACGACCCTCATGCCCCCTATGCATGCGTATGCAATCCCCTGCACACACACCCGCCCCCTTAACTGCACTGCGCATCACAGCTGATTTTCGGCCAGTTTGAGGCCTTTTTTGGCTTCCCAGAGGCTTGAGGAAAGCTTCTGCAGGCTTCTGCAGGTTTTGCAGGCTGAAAACTAGCCATTTTGTCACTTCCGGTATTTTTGGAAAAACAGGACATGACAAAACAGGGCTAATTTTTGACCTGTAAAACCTGCAGAAGCCTTCCTCAAGCCTCTGGGAGGCTGAAAAAGGCCTCAAACCCACCAAAAATCTGCTGTGAGGCGTGTGCATGCCCAGTGAGGTAAGTTTGCCTGCAGCTCACGTGCCGGCACAAATGGCTCTGCATGCCACCTGTGGTACGTGTGTCATAGGTTCACCATCACAAAAATAACGTAATGAACCACATTAGAGAATTGTGGTCCTTTTGCTAAAATTGACCTCTAAAAGTCAGCATTTCTAAGGATTGATGTTCTCTGGTAACCACTGCTAGATCTACACCACTCACCTTCCCTGTCTTAATATCCCGGACATAAATGCCTTCATTCTCAGCCAGGGGAATAGCATGGCGTTGTTCCATCACTTCGACCTCCGCAGGTGGTATGTACTCCAGAGGCCCTCGGATCAGCCAACGGTCACCTGGCTTGCGTACAATGTCCTCGCCATCCTGGGTAAGAGACCAAGTAAGGGGAAGAGAAGGAGTGTCCTATCCAGCTGTAGCAATCCATCCATCCATCCGCCCTGGCCAGCAGAGACTCAGGACCTCCTACCTCATTTTTGTCTTCAAAGGGGCGAACTGCACGTAATAAGAGGCCATCTTCTTCAGACAGGACGTAAATGTCTTGGATTCCGTCTTTCAACCATTCTCCAGGCTGTAGGAAGAATGATTTCTCACCCTGCAGAATGAGAAGCAAGAATTAGGGAAAACTCAAGAATGATTATCAGTCATTGTTGTTGTTGTTTTTTTAAAGTGGGGGGGAGCTTAACTCTATTTATTAAACCATAAAATTGTGAATTTGATGTTGGCTAATTGCCCGAATGGTATCCTCCAGTTCCAATCACTATCACCCAAAATTATTGGCAAGTTGCCTGCCATTTTGAGTTTGGAAACCAAAAAATATAGTGCAGTGTTTCTCAACTAACTTAAAGATGCGTGGACTTCAATAAAAGCTTTAAATACTGTAAAAGACGCATATTAATGGGAAGTTGAAATCTGCCCTGGCCTAAGTCTTATGGTTTAGAACAGGGGTCGCCAACCTTTTGGACCTCAGGGACCACCAAACTCATAATTTTAAATCCCGCGGACCAAAGACCCTGGGGAAATCCCAAAAAAAGTCTTCAAGAAAGTTCCCCACCCTGTTTCCCTACTGATCAATCATTCTTTACTTGGGATCACAGGATAGTGTCTCCAGTTCCATTCTCAGGGGGAGAGAGAGAGAGAGAGAGAGAGAAAGAGAGACTTTTTGCTTCATGCAAGGAAAGCAGCAGAAGTCTTTCTTTCTCTCCCCCAAACTCCACCAGAAATGAGTTCTTTGCTGGCACAGCCTTTTGGAGCAGGATGCCTTGCAGGGTCCCAAAGACTCATTTCTGGCAGAGTTTGGGGGAAGAGAAAGAAAGACTTTTGCTACTTTCCTTGCGTGCAGCCAAAAGCAGAAGAAGCTAAAAGAAGCAGCTCCGGTGGCCAGGCGAGGTGCGTGGGGTAAGTGGGACAAGTTCCCACCCTCCACCCTTCTCCCCTCCTCTCACTACTTTGTGTTGTTCACAATGCAAGTGACACAAGCAGTGTGTTCCAATGGGCCATGTGGATGGTGCAGCCTTGTGTTCCTGTGCAATTTGGATTAATTGATTTGGTGGACCACCAAAATTTTCTTGTGGACCACCAGTGATCCCCAGCTCACTGGTTGGTGACTACCGGTCTAGAAAAGGTGAAATCTAAAATCTATTTCACTAAACTGATTTTTAGTGACTGCCTCTGTAATTTTCTTGGCAGGCAAAAGCCATGTCCAACTCTAGGGGGGAAGTGCTCCTCTCCATATCTTAGTGGTGGCAGCCAGTGTTGTCTGAAGACACTTCTGTGGTCAGGTAGCCAGCATGACGATACATACATCAAGGCACATAGAATGCTGTTACCTTTCCACCAAAGTGGTACCTATTTATCTACTTGAATTTGCATGCTTTTGAATTGTTAGGTTAGCAAGAGCTGAGGCAAGCCCGGAAATGCACCTTGTCACGCAACATTCGGGTCTCAAAGCTCAGCAACTTTAACTGCTGAGCCATCGTGCTTTCCAGTTTTCTGGGCAGCATTACACAATTAGTTCTTTTTCAGAACTGCCTTTTTCAGGGACGTTGTTTTGTCTGGTGTGCAGCTCAGAGATTCCCTAGTGGGATTCCCAGAATTCTATCCAAGCACTTACCAATTCCAACTCTATTTAACTTCTGAGCATAGACAAGCCTGGGCAAATGTTACTACTTAGTATGTCACACATGTTCATCAAGAGGACAAAAGTCAGTAACTGATCTTGTCTAAGGGCAGCAGTATATGACTTTTCTAGATTAAAGTGTCCCTGTGCAAATGGCAGCTGTGAGGCGGGGGCCACCCACCGGATGGAAAAAGTGTTATAAAACATTTAGGATTTTATATATAGTTTAAAAGCCTCACCAAATTAGCCAGGAACACAATGGATTATTTTTAACTACTTTTTTTTAGAGCACATTCAAAATAGACACTCATTTTTGCATGCTCATGTCTACTTAGATATAGAAGGATGGGGGGGAGGGAGGGGAGGGAGGAGGGAGGAAAGAGAGCTGGAAAATTCTAAGAGGAACTCATAAGAAAATCTTAATATTTGAAAATTATGTCTCCATTGTTTAAACTCTCAGTTCCTGTAATGATAACAGAAGAATGCACGCAGAAAGCCCATAGAATAAAAAAAATGTAAAGATGCACAGTTGTTATATAAAAGAATACAAGTCTACGTTTCTTGTTAATTATACTTAGTAGTAACTGTAACTAATGTACTAAAACACAAAGGGGTAGATCTGAAATCTGAGGGGGAAAGGCAGGAGAAGACAGATCAGTAATGGTTATATAATCAGAAAAAGGGTAGCCAATTTTTTTTGCAGCCCACAATTAGCACCTTGGAGAGAGTTTACTTTAAAAGAGAGAATAGGAACCTGAGCTTTCAAGAGGCTCCTCCCATCCTTGGAGTTCTCCAAGCTGAGCCAAAATCGCATTACTGAAATTTGACTGCAATGTGTCTGAGTTTCAGGGCTGCCTATGCACCAAAAGTTGCCAGCCAATTTCAAGTATCCGTAACAAAAAAACAGAAAAACAGAGTAATAGAGGAAGTCCTTGATCACAAATGAGCATCGAATTTTGTTTGTTAAGTTGTTGTGGTCATAAGTAGAGTTACCACATGGCTCAGATTTTATGAGCATTTTTATAACCGTTGTCCACACCGCAGTCATTTGGCAAATCACATAGTTGTAAGTCCAAACCGAGCTTATCCAATGGGCAATTTTTTGCCCGTAAAATGGCAAAAAAGACACAAAATACGATCACCTGGCTGCAGGACACTGCAGGTGATTGTAAATGCAAGCGAGTCACCAAGCATTGAAAATGTAATCCCATGATCCCAAGGGTGGTACGACAGTTGTAACTTTGAGAACAGATCGTAACTTTTTTCAAGCCTATCATGACTTTGAATGGTCATTAAGTGATAGGTTGCAAGTCCAGGATTACCTGAAGGGATCACCAGTTCATTTCTTCACTGCACACTATCAGAACTGTGATTTCTGGCAAATTTGTCCTAATGTTTAGCCCGAATCTGTTTTACTTGCAATCGCTTTCCTGCTCTCTGGAGTAACATGGTTTAAGAGAGCAGGAGCTGTGAATACAAAGTTACTTCCTAAATCATTTATATATGGATGTAACATCTAAAATAATAATTTTATAACAGCTTCCTAATGTGCCTCCAATGGGAGAGGAACAATAGCTTCTCTTGAAGGATAGATTGCTTTAAGGAGTTCTGTTATAATCACTAGGGCTGCCCCAATTAATAGTTACAATATAGGTAGTCCTTGACTCACAATCATTCAGTGACCATTCAAAGTTACAATGGCACTGAAAAAAGTGACTTTTGACCATTTTTCTCACTTATGATCCTTGCAGCATCCCCCAAGGCCACATGATTGAAATCCAGACATTTGTCAACTGACTCATCCTTACGACAGTTGTGGTGTCCCAGGGTCATGTGATCCCACTTTGTGACCTTCTGACTAGCAAAAGTTAGTAGGGAAGCCAGAGTCACCTCACAACCAGATTTACTAAATTAACCACTGCAGTGATTCACTTAACAATTGTGGCAGGAAAGGTTGCAAAAAGTGGGGGGGGGGGCTCATTTAATAACTGTCTCGCTTAGCAATGGAAACTTTAGGCTCAATTGTGGTCGTAAGTCAAAGACCACCTGTATATCTTTAGAGTCCTTCATGCTTCCGAGATAAAGATACATACCTTAATGACCTTCTTCTGCCCAAGCTGGGGTCTGCCATCGACATCTAACGGGTCACAAACTACACAATACTGGCAACTGTTCAAGGTGATGATGTCAATAATGCCCAGCACTTCCTCATAAACATCAGGGATGTGAGCTTCTGTGTCCATCATGGTGATCAACCACTCTTCTCCGGTTTTCCTTACGATACCCTGAGAGTCCCGAAATGTTTTAGTGGCCCGGAGGTGCAGTGCTTTCTTCAAAGAGCAAAAGAAGCAGAAATATATATATATATATATTAGTGGAAAGGCTCCTTTTTTATGATTTAACATTATTTGTTATTAATCTGACTCTTCATACAAAGGACATATCCTGTAGGGTTTAAGCCACAGCTCGAAATGTCACTTCTGATTAAATTTTGCTAAGAAACAGGCAAGAATGCAAATATTAGCCAGCAATGTCAACTGTGTACCCTGTCAGAAAATGTTGGTCTACAAACTCACCTCTGATCACCAGTGGTATGAGACTAATCTATCAGCATCTGGCAACGTATTGGTTTTTAAAACAGCCTTCTGCTTGCTCACTCAAGGAAAAAAAGGCGTCAGGAAGCAGAGAAAGACTACAAGATCCATACAAGACAGTCTGTCTGGTGTAGTGCAGTGCTTTTCAAACTTGACAAATTTAAAATGCACGGACTTCAATTCCTAGAATTTTGCCATCGCGCAACCAGGAGACTGTGAGTTCTAGTGTCACCTTAGGCATGAAAGTCAGCTGGGTGACTGGGCCAATCACTCCCTCTCAACCCAGCCCATCTCACGGGGTTGTTGTTGTAAGGAAAATAGGAGGAAGGAGCATTAGTTGGAGCTTGCCATCTTGATTTATCAATCAACCACTCTAGGCGGGATAAAAGTATAATAATGCAAGGTCATGGATATCTCCATACTAACAGAGGTTAGTGACTTTTAAATTTTTATTAAAGTATTGGGAAGGCTAAACTAAAAGTCTCTAACCAAACATACTTTCCCAGGGAAACTGAAGCTTTCAGCCATAAAATATTCAGAAGCCAAAGACTGCTGGAAATTTAGAAAAGGATTTACTGGGAGGCCAGTACAGTTCTGGGACAGCAAAAGAAACAGACAAGAATGCAAATATTAGGCAACAATGTCAACTGTGTATCCTCTCAGAAAATGTTGGTCTACAAACTCTCACCTCTGATCGCCAGTGGGGAATGATGGCCCCTTTATGACATGTGGACTTCAACTCCCAGAATTCATTATTCCCCAATCTTGCGTATTCCAACCACACCTATATTTTAAGCATACAAAATGGGGCCAAGATCCTTCCCGTCTTTAGGCCTGCCTTTCCTCCAGTGCCATCAATAAATCCACTTGTGTTTCAATACCATGCATCCCGGTCTCATTCAAACATTCCCCTGGGAATATTGTCCTGTATTGTAAGGACCAAAAGTCGCTGAGCAAATGGTGCTACTCAGAAGGTATTAAAACCTGGGCTTTCCTTTCTTTGTCTAACTCAAGGGTCTCCAAACTTGGCAAGTTTAAGACTTGTGGACTTCAACTCCCAGAATTCCTGAGCTAACATAACTAGGGAAGAATTCTGGGAGTTGAAGTCCACAAGTCTTAAAGCTGTCAAGTTTGAAGACCCCTCACTAGTCTATTGTCTTTCAGAGCAACTCACATGATGTTTAAGGTTGTGCCAGGTAAAAATCGTTCCATACATCTTTCAGTCCAATTAGCTATGAAAAAGTAGCTTTTTCCATATTTGTTAGGCAAGGGACATTTGTAGTATGCCTGTATATGGGGCCATCTGACCATAAATGGAAGAGCTTTGGAATCAAATAACAGTTTGGCCTGGACTTTGCAGCAAAAACCTTGAAAACCAAAGCAAGAGAAATCAATAGCATCTTTCCTATAACCACTACTTAACACTGGAAGTTGTAAAACTGTCACTTACTTTTTCAGTCAGAATGACAGCATCAACAATCTCAACTACTTTTTCAAATACACCTGGCAAGTAAGCCCCAACCTTCTTCACCATCCATTCCTCACCTGTGGGGAAAAAAAATGGGAAACTCAAGATATACACACACACACACACACACACACACACACACACTTCTAAAGCTGCCCTTTCATAGGATCATAGATAAGAAGTCAGAAAGATACCTGTCACACGTTTGTTCCCTTCTCTGTCTTCGCATTCCTTCCATGCCTGAAGTTTAATGGCTTGGTTGGGATGAATGATGGTGGCGTGGATTGTCTCCACAATTTCAACCTCTTTTCGTGGGATGTAGGTACCTGGAAATAACAATGGTTTATTAGATGAGCTAGCTAGGCTCCAAATCAATTATGACAGGGGTGGGAAAGAAATGAGAGTTTCTGATTTGGCCAAGCCAAAACACAAGAAAAGGGTTCCACGCGTAGAGGGACAGGTATTTGGGGAAGAAAAATCATATGATCCATATTTTCTTTTTAACACTACAACTATTCAGTTAAAACATATTCTCAAGAGTTTTTTTTTTTTCAACATTATTATTTTGCCATTAACACTTGAGCCAATTACAGGTAATTCTCGATTTATTGAGCCTAAAATTTATGTTGCTAAGTGAAATTTTTTGTTAAGTGTGTTTTTCCCCATTTTACAACTTTTCTTGCCCCGTTTGTTTAATGAATCTGGCTTCCCCATTTACTTTGCTTGTCAGGTTACAAAAATGATCACATGACTCTGGGACACTGCAACCATCCTCAATGTGAACTGGTTGTCAAGCATCTGAAAGAAATCACGTGACCATGGGGATGCTGCAATAGTCATGAGTGTGAAAAGACTGAGTCATAAGTGTGGAAGACTGAGTCCACCTTGAACCTGGTGAGATCTGATCTGCCAAATTGCAGGCAGCCGGCTGTCAGCAGAAGTAGCCTGCATTTCTGTATTCTAACCACTGCACCAAATGGTCATAAGTCACTTTTTTAGCCCTTGTAACTTCAAATGAACTAAATGAACAGTTGTAAGTCAAGGATGATCTGCATTGAGATTAAAAGCCAATTGGGATTTAAAAAATAGGGGGAAAATATGTGCAATGAGAAGAAAGGGGAGAATTCAGAGGAATATTTTGGCCCCAGGTTTCCTGGAAAACAACTGGATCTGACTGACTCAATTTTCCTCTTTGAATGGCAAACAACTTGATGGAATCTCAGAATTCCTCGCCTTTGTTCATATCCATTTGTTTCAGCCGAAGATGTGGTGAAATGAAATTATAATATTCTGCAAAGGTCTACAGGTGTCCTCCAGGGGTGTGGAATCTCTGGCTCCCCATATTGGGCTGAAGTAGTGCACTCAGGATTCTTCCCCGTTGACTATGCTGGTTGGGGCTACTGGGATCTGTTCATCAGCCCCATAGAGGAGCATACACCTCACTTCCCAAGCAACATTTCCTTCCTTGACAATTGCCCCTTACCAGGTCCTTCAAACAACCATTCATCTCCAGCAACGTATTTGCCCGCCTGGTCATCTTCAAAGTCCAGCAGAGCTTTCAAATGCAGGGCAGTGTTAGCCAAGACAATCTGTAAAGGTGTAATATCCTAAAAAAGCAGGTGAACAAAGGGGCTAGTTACAAAAGCAATGTCAGGGAGTAGACAAGCCTTGGGAGGCTGCCAAACTCAAGGAAACGGGTTCCTTTTTTAATTCTGGAAAGATCTTTCTTATGGGTCAAGTAAATTGAACACAGCAAAAATGTCAGTAAAATTGAACTGAATAAATAAAAACCGAATCTTGAAAATTGCCACGATAATTTTCCAGTGTAATTTATATGGGTAGTCCTCAACTTACAACCACAACTGAGCCCAAAATTTCTGTTGCTAAGCGAGAGAGTTCTTAAAGTGAGTTTTGCCCCATTTTACGACCCTTCTTGCCACAGTTGTTAAATGAATCGCTGCAGTTATTTAGCAACGCAGTTGTTAAGTGAATCTGGTTTCCCCATTGACTTTGCAGGTCAAAAGTTCGTCAGAGGTGATCGCATGACCCCGGGACACTGCAACTGTCATAAATATGGGTCAGTTGCCAAGCGCCTGAATTTTGATCATGTGACCCCAGGGATGCAACAATTTGTAAGTATGGGAAAAGGCTGTGTCACTTTTTCAGTGCTGTTGTAACTTCGAATGGTCACTAAATGAATGGCTATAAGTCAAGGACTATCCGTATTTGGTGTAATCAGCCAAAATTCCCCCGAGTCTCTTTCTCACGCTTCCCTGCTCCACTGAACTGAAGAATCACTTCTGTAAATGGGCTGCTGCCTGGTTGGACCTGTTTGGGTGAACTGGTAATTGTGATCACTGGCTGGGCCTCACCACCACCCCGCCCCTGTGCTATCCTTTCCCTATATAACTAAATGTCTGGCTTGTTCCCCCTGCCCAGGCTGCCCAGCTGAGTCCTGTGCTGTGCCTGCTGGACTCACCGGAGCTGCCTGAGTAGGTTAGCTACATGTTTGAAGCACGTGCTCACGACCAGTGAACCAGTTGTTAATGTAAGTGCAGCCCACACCTGTGTTCTCACATTCTCTTCATGCATTCCATCACACGTAGAAATTTACAACATGGAATTCACACATTCATACATTCCCCCTGCCCAGGGGTGGACTTCAAAAAATTTAGCAGGGGTTCTCTGCCTGGTTGCTGGGTGGGCGTGGCTATAGTGGGTGTGGCCCAGTTGGCCTCCTGCACCATGGCGGGGAGGAGGTTTTTTGCCCTCCCCGGGCTCCAGAGGCTTTCCTTGAGCCTCCAGGAGGGCGAAAATGGCCTCCCCAGGTTCTGAAGGCTCTCTGGAAGCTAGAAACAGGCCCGTTTCTGGCCTTCCTGAGCTCCTGAGAAGCCAGTTTTTTGCCCTCCCTGAGCCACTGCATGTCCTGCACTTACCCACATCCAAAATGGGTCAGGTGGGGACTCCTGGGAGAGGTGGGGTGGGCAGGGCCAGCCAGGAGTGGAATTTGGGGTTTCTCCAAATTGTGCAGAATCTTAGCTAGGAATTCTCCCAAACCCTACAAACCCCCAGCAGCCCACCCCTGCCCCTGCCCTTGCTACAAGAGGACGCCCAAGGGATTACTCAGTATGGGCCATTTGAGGAGGGGTTAAGACATGCATACCACTTTTAGTTCTTCTCCTGGATATAAAGGGAAAGGGTCCTGAGCCATTCTGATCTCCAGGTCAGCATGTGCGAGGCGGACTTGCCCCAGAGCATCAAGATGGACTGCCCCATTTACTCCACGAATCACCGGATTGAGGATGATACAGTAATGTCGTGGTGGAACCATCACCATTTTCTTTGGAGCTAATATGATCCTGAAATAGGAAAGAAGTTTAGCAAGGCAGAAGAATGGAAAGGGAGAAATAAGATCTTGGGTTTCTTAGTTCCTGGTTAAAGGCGACGGCTTTAAGCTTGACTTCCAAGTTTTGGCATGCAGGTAGTCCTTGACTTACAACAGTTCATTTACCAACCAAAGTTACAACAGCACTGAAAAAAGTGATTTATGATATTTTTCACATGACTGCTGCAGAATCCCCATGATCACCCAAGCAAAATTTGGACGGTTGGCAACTGGCATGTATTTATGATGGTTGCAGTGTCTGAGGGTCATGTGATCACATTTTGCAACCTTCTGACAAGCAAAGTCAATGGGGAAGCCAGGTTCGCTTAAAAACCAGATTACTAATTGGTCAACTGCAGTGATTTTTCTTAACAACTGTGGCAAGAAATGTCATAAAATGGGGAAAAATTCACTTAACAAATGTCTCACTTAACAACAGAAATGTTGGGCTTAATTGTGCTCCTAAGTCAAGGACTACCTCTACTTGAAGCCTGCAGGCTTGATAAAGAACTTGAAAGAAAATTCGGAATTTTGCTATTATATATGTTGACATATATGCACAAAGATGGAAAGACACACTAATTTCCTCCTTCAGTGGAAATATTCCATCCTGCCTTTTTAATATTCCCCAAAATATTTCATTCTCTAGGAGGGCTGGTGGTTGCTGACTTTCTACACTATGGAAACCTCTTCAGCCAGCACTGGCTCAATGGCCTTGAAACTGAAATGAGCATCGTCAACAACTAACGAAGTAAAATCCATAGGGACACCTTTACTTTACCTTTTACATGTGGGGTAATTCACTACAAAAAGCAATTACGTTTGCAGTAAAGCAGTTAGCAGTAAAAGGAAACCAGGATGTCAAATAACATGGTGGCTGGACACTATCAAAGCTGACATAAGCCAGAGTTTAGAACAACTCAGAGAAATAGGGCAAAATTGAGAAATGTGGAGAGATCTGGCCCATAGAATTGCCAAGAGTTGGATATGACGGATAACATCGTAATCAGAACTTGCGAAAAGGGGTTCTCCCAGAAGCTGTCCTTTGCTAATCCTGATGTAAGAAGGGTTACTAAGACAGCCAAAGTGGCTGCATAGAAAGTGCCAACAAAGATAACAGAAAACCGGAAGAGAGTTAAGGGGTCAAAATCTAAAGGTGAGGATTTGTCCCGGGAGAAAATAGCAAGAAACCAGAACAACGACTTTTGAAACTGCCCTAAGGAACAAAGGAACTTTGCATCAGGTAAAATTAAATACAGCAGCTTCACTTCCTCAAATCATCCAGAATTCAATTAGCCAGACCCACCTATGATTGATTCAAAGGTCTTGTAAAAGGTACTGTACAAATAGTCCTTACAACTACAATTGAGCTCAAAATTTATGTTACTGAGACATTTGTTAAGTGAGTTCTGCCCTATTTTATAATCCTTGTTCTTGCCGCACTTAAGCAAATCATTGCAGTTGTTAAGTTAATATGTGATTGTTAAGCGAGTCTGGTTTCTCCATTGACTTTACTTGTCAGAAGGTGGCAAAAGGTGATCACACAACCCTGGATACTGCAACCATCATAAATATGAACCAGTTGCCAAGCGTCTGAATTTTGATCACATGACCATGGGGAGGCTACAACAGTCTTGTGAAAAACAGTCATAAGTCACATTTTTCAGTGCCGTTGTAACTTGAGTGCCTTTGTAAATACACTTTTTGTAAGTTGAGGAATATCTATACTTGCATTCTGGTTTCTAATTTATTTCTTGTCAGTGACTTTCATATTACAGTAGTTGTTGTAAATGTTTCTATCTCTGCTTTTATGACAAGGTAAGCAGCCTAGAATGGAATGAAAGTGTGATTGGTGACATGTAAGTTTAATAAATTTAGAGCAGGTGTCTCCAAACTTGGCAACGTTAAGATGTATGATTTGATTGCTTATTATATCCTTATTAAGTGTTGTACCTTATGATTCTTGACTCTTGATGAATGTATCTTTTCTTTTATGTACACTGAAAGCTTTGCATCAAGACAAATTCCTTGTGTGTCCAATCACGCTTAGCCAATAAAGAATTCTATTATATTCTATGTGTGAACTTCAACTCCCAGCATTCCCCAGCCAGCAGCTGGCTGAGGAATGATGGGAACTGAAGTCCTCACGTCTTAAAGTTGCCAAGTTGGGAGACTCCTGCTCTAATAGTAGTTTCTATAGTAGGCCAACCCCTGAAAAAAAAAATCAGCAAAGACTTGCCGCCCCTCCAGCTCCCCCTGCAGATTAATTCTTGGTCTCAGCAGGAAGACTGAGCAACTGCCCCCTTGCTGAAAGTTTGAGAAAAAAGCCAAAACTTTTACACAGGCGAATAGAAAACCTCTATTTTGTTGCAAAACTTTGGACAAATAGGAACGGTCCTCCCGGCTTGGAAGAGCGGTAATTATTTTCCCAAGGAAGGGAGAGAGGCGTGAGAAGTAGCAGCTACGTCGCCTAGCGGCACGATATTCCCAACCAAACTCCGATTAGGCTCCTCTTTCTGCCGGGACTCACCTCTCATTATCCTGGCGGATGTAAGTCTTGGGCCCGATTTCCACGCGGGTAACATTGGAGTTCTGATCCAAGACATGGATGTAATAATAGGGCGGGATCCGGATAATCGACTCGTTCGCCATTTTATCTTCCAAGCTGTTTTGCAAGAGAAGAACAAGAGGATTTTAGAAACCGGCCAGAAAATAATCACGGGAAGAACGCCAGCTGAGTCATTCTCCCGTTTTTTCCTCTCCGCCGGAAGGGCTTGAAGATTGATCGCGTTTGCAATCTCTTTCTTAGCCACCAAGCCCAGCAAGGTGCTGGATCCTTCTTAAGAATTCAGCCGGGCTTACTCAGCAACCAACGCCCTCGGCGAGGGAAAGCGAAATACCTGCTCCATAAATTCATACCCCTTTAGCAGTTACGGGAAAACCTAGTTAAAGAGCTGGGCGTGCAACGTGGGGAGATGACTATTGCCGAACGTGGCTGCCAGGTTCGCTATTCTGGGTGAAAAAGAAAGCCACGCAAACGTCCCTGTTTTGCGTTGGGTTTTTTTGTTTGTTTGTTTTTTTGCAAGCGTTGGCCAGAGAGATTCACCCTTAAACTCTTCATTTCTCCTTAACCGAGTCTTACTACTGTACGTAATTAGTGAGAAAGTCAGTTTCACTCAACTAACTGTTATACGTCCTGGCTCACATTGCTGCACTTTGTGAAACTTCTTAGCTCAAAGATAGTTTGAAAAAAAGGATGGTAAAAGAATGGATGGGGGGGGGGGCATTGCCCACCCCAAACTGGAACTAGGAAGTCAAGGATTAAAAAAGTGAATTAAACTTACCAATGGAGTTGCTTTCTGTAGCTTCAGGGATGGACCTAGACTTGGAATTCCTCTTTATAGTAAATTTATTTCCTGGTTTGAGAGGTGGAGCAAACTGCAGCTGTTCAAAAAAAAAAATTGTGAAAGGAGAAGCAGAGTTCAAACACAGTAGCCATCCAGAGTTTTGCAGTCAAATAATAATCCTACCAAAGTACAGATAGTCCTCAATTTACAGCAGTTCATTTAGCAACCATACAAAGCTACAATGGCACTGAAAAAAATGACTTATGACTGTTTTTTCAGAGTTACAACCTTTCCAGCATCCCTATGATCATGTAATCAAAATTCAGGTGCTTGACAACTGGTTCATACTTATGATGGTTGTAGCATATTGGGATCACGTGAGCATCCCAGGTCAGATCCTGTTTTATGGTAACACCCAGAAACTTAAAACTGACCATTT
This sequence comes from Pseudonaja textilis, assembly GCF_049901715.1. Lineage (NCBI taxonomy): Eukaryota > Metazoa > Chordata > Lepidosauria > Squamata > Elapidae > Pseudonaja > Pseudonaja textilis. Next base: position 129,955,827 of record NC_142008.1, on the reverse strand, counting down.
ACTCCACTCGATCTCTATTGATAAGCAAGCGCTGGATGTCTGATCTTCTATAATCCACTATAAGCTCCTTGGTCTTATTGGTGTTGAGGATCAAGTTATTGTCTCCACACCTGTTGTAATGACAGGCAGTCGAGTTGTTTGATCATGAACAACTGAATCATGATGATCTTTATTGGAGTCTAGTCTTGCATTTATACACATTTTTAGTTATCCTCCATCACTGGTTAACTTTGGTTATTGCTTAACTTTCGTTACTGTTTGGCACAGTAATCCATACAATTAATTATCTCTAGTTAAAGTCTAACATATGTTTACTTCCTCTCTCCAATCCTCCTTTAGATTAGTGACTTTGTTTACCTGAGTTGTATTTGCTTGGAAACATTCTTTATCTGAGGTTTGCCATCTGAGATTGGAACATTCCTGCAATTACAACTCTACATATCCTCATTTTTTTATTTTAAATGGAGGATTCAAAGATTTATGAATGTATTGCAATTATAGAGGATTAAGAGAGGGGGAAACAGGATGAAACAATGTGAATAAATTTGGAATACACTGAATAAAACAACAGCTTGCAATTAGTACAATAATAATAATTATAGCATAAAAGAAAAACTGTCTGAGCCAAGACTAATCGGAGCCAATTGGTTAGCCACTCAAAAGGTGAGTAATGAGCATGGATATTATTTTGAATGTATGATTGTAAATTGGCAAGCTCATCCTCAATAGTTTTATTCAAAGAATGAAAATGCACAGCACATCCACGGTGTCTGTACTAACGTACAGAACCCTCCCTGACGGGCTAAAAGATAGTCTATGGCAAAACGCTGCTATAAGACATCTTGATTTAAGTCTTCTATTTCATGCTGCAAATCATGAATAATAGCAGCGGTAGCATTGACAGATTTTTCAAGTCTGCAGGTGAGACCAAGAATAGATCATCTGTTTTCTTGAGCAGTTATGCCAAGATAAGAGCCTAGAGTAAGGACTCTTGTAATGGCCCCTGCCAACGCATGGCCAAATGTAGAACCAGAAGACCATTGTGTGTCAATAATGACTTTATCATTACATGTAGGCCCCAGAGAGGAACGCCACTGTCGAGTTGATGGGAGCATACCTATTTGAACAGGTAGAGTAAAATAACCTATAATTGCACATTGATAATTCTGAGGATGAACATTAGTAGTACATTTATCAAAAAAGAACCACATATTAGGATCCTTAAGCTGCCAACCAGCACATATTGATCCTGTATTAGATTGATCAGAGGCATTAAAAATAGGAAAATTGTCAGGATACATATCAGGAGCTATATTAATTCCATGCAAAGAAGAATTAAAGGTACCTGAAAACCAATAGTAGTCAGAACAATAACTATAATTCCCTAGCTTTTTAAATATGTGCTGAGCAGCATCATAATCAGACCAATTATGAAGCCAAGTGTGTTTAGCGTGACAACAGAAACACAGACCCCTTGTAAATTGATTAACTTTCAAGTAACACCAACGGACAGAATTCAATTGCATAGGGGGTGTAGAAAATAGGAGTGTGAAATAGATTGTAGTTGTGAGACAATAAATGTAGAAGACATGATCAAGTTAGGGGTAAAAGAAATTTGACCAAATGCCATTGGGGGCTCATAGTATAAAGTAATATTTGTGCCATGGGTCATAAACGTATTGGATTCATTGTGACCAAATTTTTCAATTGCATGCCTACATAAATGCCACACATGCAAAACTTCTATTTTTGTTCGAGGTTCAGTATGCAATGTTTTCCCTATACGTTCCCAATTAGTTAATTTTAAAGACCCCTTTTCTGGATACCATAGGCACTGAGCTGCAATCTCCTGGACCAGCCTTAAGAGATTTCTCTGTGGTACTTTGGTATTATTTTTCTTCAACGAATAGCCTAATTCATCTACATGCTTCCTTTGTTCCTCAGAAAGTGAAGACCCCATACTTACAGAAACCAAAAGGTTGAAGAAACCACAAAGGGTTGAAGGTGCACCAAATCCTTGCCAGACGAAGTAAGAGGGTCCCTGTTCGGGCACCACTTGTTGTAATGACAGGCAGTCAAGTTGTTTGATCATGAACAACTGAATCATGATGATCTTTATTGGAGTCTAGTCTTGCATTTATACACATTTTTAGTTATCCTCCATCACTGGTTAACTCTGGTTACTGCTTAACTTTCGTTACTGTTTAGCACAGTAAGCCATACAATTAATTATCTCTAGTTAAAGTCTAACATATGTTTACTTCCTCTCTCTAATCCTCCTTTAGATTAGTGACTTTGTTTACCTGAGTTGTATTTGTTTGGAAACATTCTTTATCTGAGGTTTGCCATCCGAGATTGGAACATTCCTGCAATTACAACTCTACACACACCATGAAAGCAACTGGTCCACCTCATCTCGGTAGGCAGACTCATCCCCCCGGAGATGAGTCCCACCACTGTTTAGCAATAGTATTACTAGCGTGAGCGGGAATGCAGTCGTGCACATAAAGAGTATAGAGTAAAGGACTCAGCAGGCAACCCTGTAGTGTACCAGTGTTAAGAATAAGGGCTGAAGAGTTATGATTACCTAATCTGACCCTCTGTGAGTGGCCAGTCAGGAAATCCATAATCCAAAGGCAGATTGTATTAGAATGCCCAAGGTCCAGAAGTTTAGACACTAGTCTATGCAGAAGAATTGTGTTAAATGCAGAACTAAAATCCACAAAAAGCATCCTCACATAGCACCCCCCCGCTGTTCTAGATGAGTCAGAGCAGTGCGAAGAGTGATGGCTATAGCGGCCTCTGTAGATCTATTTTTTCTGTATGCAAACTGGTGCTTATCAAATGTATGCGGAAGACCAGAAATGATGTGCCAGCAGACCAATTTCTCAAAGCACTTCATGATGATAGGAGTGAGTATCACTGGTCTGTAATTGTTGAGGTTATTGATAGGGAACTTCTTTGGCAGCGGAACAATGGTGGAAGCCTTCAAACAGGATGGAATAGTGGATTGGGATAAAGACTAATTGAGGATCCTGATAAAGACTCCAGCCAACTGATCAGCGCAGTCTTTAAGCATAATTATGTAAATTATGAAGCTGTGAGAGGTTATGATAATAACCTTCAGATTTTATGACTAAAAGCTTACTAAAGCTTAGCGGTTATTTTATTCAACTTTGGCTGATTACTGCAGAAGATCAGTTTTAAAACAACCGATGAAGTGTGAACCCTCTTGGAAACACAGCATTATGAAAATTGAAAATTTGTTGGAATCCTGCCTATTACACAGCAGAAAGATGATAAGAATTGTTCCTGGGAAAGAAAGTGGTCAAGTTTGTCAATCAAACTCAGATCAGAAATAGGATTCCCAGCACAATCCTATTCATGCTATTTTGAAGTAAGCCCCAGTTTCTCACATAAAACACTGCAGCCTGATTTATTCAGGGGGAGGGCTCTTATTTGTTAGCCTTACAGCCCAACTTCACTCAGCATCAAGGCTGGATGGTCTTCCAATGTTCTCCTGTGATAACCACCCTATGAAGTAGGCTGGACTGGCAGAGGCTGAGTGGCACGAAGTCTCCTAGTGAGCATGCTGACTGGGGAGTTCTAGGAATTGAAGTCCAGGTTCAAGAGGTTCCGTAGTCCTAGTTCTACCCCTTTGCCATTACAATACGCAGATTGTATTTTTCAAAATCGTTAGAAACTGTTACTTGACCAGGAAACAGACTTCTACGTATGGATCATATTTCTCAATCTTGGCAACTTTGGTGGATTTCAATTCCCAGAACTCCCCAGCTAGCATGCTAGAGAAATCTACAGCTAGATTTCTGAATTCTAGTGAACCGTAATACGGTGATGTTTTCCCATGGTATATGCCGCCATGACACACATATACCCATAGTACAATGATTTATAAAGTGTCCAAACATACAGCAAACATAGCCAATAGTAACGGACACTGAGTTTTGCTCAGCCAACAGCTGAAAGGCTGCACATTGCAGGTAATCCTCGACTTGACAACAGTTTGCTTAGTGGCCATTCTAATTTACAACAGCACCGAAAAAAGTGACTCATCATTTTTCATACTTCTGACCGTTACAGCATCCTCAGGGTCACATACTTTACGTTTGGATGCGTGACAATAACTCATTTATGACGGTCAGTGTCTGGGTCATGTGATCCCCTTTTGCAAGTGAAGTCAATGGGGGAATCAGATTCATTTAACAACTGCAGAGATTCACTTAACAGATGTGGCAAGAAAAGTCATAAAAAGGGAAAAACTCAACAAATTTTTCACTTAGCAACATACATTTTGGGCTCAGTTGTGGTCGTAAATTGAGAACTACCTGTATATATGCATGCTGTATGGCTTAGTGCTAAATCAGTCCAACTTTGTTATCTTTTAAGATTAATGGACTTCAACTCCCAGAATTCCGTAGCCATGCTGGTTGGGGAATTCTGGGATTTGAAGTCCACATATTTTAAAAGTTGCCAAAGTTGCAAATCCCTGAGTTAGATGATTCTAAACAATTCCTCTGATTTAGGAAATTATAATGAAAAAAAACCCCGCAGGGTTGGCAGGATGTATGACTTGATTGCAGAATTTATCATCTATATATTTAGAAATTAAAGATTCAATAGTTAGCTTAGTTAACTAAAAAATTATTTAATACAATGGAGGGAAAAATTGAAACTTCAGAAAGTGATAGTAAATATGGAGAATATTCTTGAAGCTTAATAAAAGCTATTTTAAAATTCTACCTGGCTGTGGATTTTGACAGGTATGCAAATTCTGCTTGCAACAAACACATTAACAAGCTTCCTTTCCTTGAATATGTCAAAACACCTTAATTTTAGCTATTGTGTGAAAAAAAAGAAAAGAGAGCTGATCCTTTTTTCCATGCCCAGCTGTTAGAAACATAAGTGTATCAAGAAAACAGTTAACTACTCTTCAGTTCAGCCAAGGTACGTCAGATCAGAAAATAGACTCACAAGAAGACTAGGTGTGTAATTTATTGAGATAGATTATAATAGCAGAATCTTGCAGGTCTGCCGCTGTTTTCCCTTCGCCAGATTTCTCCCCTCCCTGTTGCTTCCTCTGCACCTGTTGTCTTAATAGCTTCTGGGTGGCTTCTCTAAGGTCATCTCCATGGCTACTTCTGCTAACATTTATTCAGCTGGGGAAGTTTATCACCATTCAGGTTAAAGAAGACTTTTTTGTTGAAGAAGACTGAAAATGGTGCTATGATAGAATCATAGCATTGGGAAGAACCTAAGAAGTCATCAAATTCAACCTCCTGCACATTTACAACAAAATCCCCAATCTCCTTTTAAAAATATTCAACGAAGAGGAGGAAACCAATTCTAGTGATTGATGGCTCTTATTGCCAAGAAGTTATCCCTCATATCTAATCTTTATTTCTGTCCTTGAAGTTTCATCCCATTAGTTGTAGTCTTATCCTCTGGAACAAAGGAGAATAAATCCGTGCTCTACAATTTAACAGGCCTTCAGATATTTGAAGATGTCTCTCATATCCCTCTTTTTAAAAAACAAAAATAGACATAATTGTCAAATACTGGTAGTCTCCTTCCTGAAATATTACAACTTAGTAAATATCTATAGCAGATCACCAAACATATAGTATTTGGTCTGCAAAAATCCAAACAATTACAGTATGAGAAGATGGAAAAAGATAAAAGATAAAAAAATAGCAATAGCACTTAGACTTTTCACGGTGCTTTACTGTGCTGTCTAAGCAGTTTACAGGGTTAGCGTATTTCCCTCGGTCTCATTTTATCAACCTCAGAAGGATGGAAGGCTGAGTCAACCTTGAGTCGGTGAGGATCAAGTCTTTGGCAGTTTTCAGAATTAGCCTGCAATACTGCATTCTAACCACTGTGCCATCAAGTTTGTTTTCTGAATCTCAGTGCAGGTAGTCCTCGACTTAAAACACTTAGTGACCATTCATAGCTACAATGGCACTGAAAGGAGCCTACCATCCCTGTGCTATTGTTTCTTTTTATTTTTCTTATATGTATCCTTTCATGTATTCATAACTGTTTATACTTATACCTGTTATCTTATAATCGTTTGACAAAATAAATAAAAATAAATAAAATAAAATAAGATGCTCATTTTTCACACAACCATTCCAGCTTCCCCATGGTCACATGATCAGAATTGAAATGCTTGGAAACGGACTTATCTTTATGGGTTGCAGTGGCTCAGGGTCATGTGATCACATTTTGTAACCTTATAAAAAAAGTCAAATGGGGAAGCAGATTCACTTGAAACCGTATTACTAACTTTAACAACAGCAATGATTCACTTGACAACTGTGGTAAGAAGGGTCATAAAGTGGGGCAAAACTCACTTAACAAATGTCTCACTTAGCAACATAAATTTTGGACTCAATTGTCATAATTTGAGGACTACCTATACAAACCTCTGAGAGAATTCCGCTAAAACCAAAAGAATTTCAAACCTACAATGGAAAATGAACAATTAAAAAAGAAATAGTATATGGTTAGTGTGATTAGCTCACAGCAACATCTGCACGCAGCAAAACAGAATTGGTCACGTTAAAAAAAAAAACCCTAGTTCTACATATTTCTGGAGAGAGCCACATCTTAATTCCTTTGCTCCCATTTAGTAACTCAACACTTCGCAGTTGGAATATGACATGTCAAACAAAGCTGTATCATTCCCCATTCCAACATTTTATATCATATACACAAACTGAAAATAACTTTATTATTTATTTTTATTCCACCTTTATTATTTTTATAAATAGAAGTGGCAAACACACCTTTTTCCTGTTTTCCTCACAACACCCTTGTGAGATGTGTCTCTCTGTGTGTATATGCATACATATATACATGCTACACATAATAGTTTTTACACTCGAATGATGTTAGCAGAGGCTAATGAACGCTAAATGGATAATATAGTTTAAGTTCCCGATATTGTGATGTCTGTCTCTTCTTTTACCTGGAACTCTTATGTTTAGGGTAGTTTGCAATATATGGACATATTTCATATATTTAATAATAGAATAACAGAGTTGGAAGAAACCTTAGAGGTATTTTACTCCAATCCCCTGCTCAAGCAAAAGACTATATACCATTCCAGACAGAGGTGGGATTCTACCAGTTCGCACCTATTTACTAGAACTGGTTGTTAACATTCTAAGCAGTTCGGAGAACCGGTTGTTAGAAGAAATTACTGGCCTAATCCTGTAAGGAAGGCAGGAAGGAAACATTCTGGTGTTGCTTACAGAAACTGCCTCTCCGTTAACCCTTATTATATTCTTGGCAGGACTAGACTTCCTGTCTCAGGAACTTCTCTGGAGATATTTTTCCCTTCTTTGCTGGTACTTTGCTTGTGTGGAGTTGTAACTTTGTACCATTGTGCCAATGTAACTTTGAATGGTCATTCAAAGTTACAATGGCACTGAAAAAAGTGACATGACCATTTTTCACACTTAACAACTGTTGCAGCATTCCCACAGTCATGAGAGGCCAGGCAAGGAGATGCATGCCTTGATGTGAGTGATATTTAGTTTGCCATGCACAGCTAATAGCATGACCACCTAGCCATGTCCACCCAGTCATGTGACCACCAAGCCATGCCCACCAACTAAGCCACGCCCACAGAACCAGTTGCTAAAAAATTTGAATCCCACCCCTGATTCCAGACAAGTGGCTATCTAGCCTCTTTAAAACTTTCAGAAGTGAAGTACCCACAACTTCTGAAGGCAAGCTGGTTAATTGTCCTCACTGTTAGGAAATTTCTCCTTACTTCTGGGTTGCTTCTCTCTTTGATTAATTTCCATCCATTGTTTCTTGTCTTGCCTTCTGGTACTTTGGAAAATAGGTTGGCCCCGTAGTCTTTATGGCAGCCCCTCAAATACTGGAACAGTGCCATGATGTCACCCCAGGTCCTTCTTTTCACTAGGCTAAACATAATGGAGTTCCTGCTACTGTTAATCTGGCTTTGAGTTTGGGGTCTGAGTCTGTGTTCTTGGCGCGTGTCAGCTTGTTTGGTTTTGGGGTCGGGGGTGCGACAGCTGGTGAGGCAGCTGTGGTCTGTTTTCTGGATGGTGGTTGTCCTTCGTTTATAGGATGGGCTTGGGCCTGGGTCTGATGAGGGGGATTGGCGGTGGTGTCCCGTGTTGTTTCAGGTCTGGTGTTGGTTTTCGTGGCTGGGACTCGTTTGTTGGTGAGGGCTAGCTTCCAGATGTCTGGTAGGAATGTATGTATGTATGTATGTATGTATGTATGTATGTATGTATGTATGGCATTCAGCTTTGTTCGGGTATATTCCCACGTCATTGTGGTTGTGATTTTAAAGTTGTAGCAACTTTTCGGCAGAATCTCATCTGCCATCATCAGGCTTCTGTATAGCCTGATGATGGCAGATGAGATTCTGCCGAAACTTTGCTACAACTTTAAAAGCACAACCACAATGACGCGGGAATATACCCGAACAAAGCTGAATGCCATACATGTAAGTATCCACGAAAACTTAAGAAAACATATATATACATACATACACACACACACACACACACACACACACACACACACACATAAATATATGGCATTCAGCTTCGTTCGGGTATTTTCCCACGTCATTTTAGTTGTGCTTTTAAAGCTGTAGCAACGTTTCGGCAGAATCTCATCTGCCATCATCAGGCTTCTGTATAGTGTTCATAACCGCGAAAACTTAAGAAAACATACACACACACACACACACACATACATACATACATGTATGGTATTCAGCTTTGTTCGGGTATTTTCCCACGTCATTGTAGTTGTGCTTTTAAAGTCGTAGCAACGTTTCAGCAGAATCTCATCTGCCATCATCAGGCTTCTGTATAGCCTGTATGTATGCATGTATGCATGTATGTATGTATGTATGTGTATATATATGTATGTGTATATATATGTATGTGTGTGTGTGTGTGTATGTATATGTATATATATGTTTTCTTAAGTTTTCACGGGTACTTACATGTATGGCATTCAGCTTTGTTCGGGTATTTTTCCACATCATTGTAGTTGTTCAAATTCTTCCATGAACAGGTTTGCAATGACGGGTGACAGTGGTGATCCCATAGGGGCTCGTTCAATTTGCTTCTATCTTTGTCCTTTGAATATGAAATATGTGTTGGTTAAGCAGTGTTCTGCTAGTTCCATGAGGTGTTTAGCTGGTTGGTATTTATTTTTGATGATTTCAAGAGTTTCTTTTATCAGGACTTGAGTAAATAGTGAAACCTCATCGAAACTTACAAGCAGATCTTCTTGTTCCACGTGTAGATCTTTGATCATTTCCAAGAAGTGGTATGAGTTTTGTAAAAGTGAAGCTGCTGTTTCAGCATGGGGCTGTAGCTGTTTTGCTAAGTGGTTCGACGTGGTTTCACTATTCACTCAAGTTACTCAAGTCACACTGTTTAGCTAGGTTTTGTAGTGGTGCTCCTCTGGAGCTGACTATGGGTCTGAGAGGTATGCCTTCTTTGTGTATTTTTGGGAGGCCATATAGTTTGGGGCATCCGGAAGATTTTTCTCTTGGGATGGTCGTCTGTTGGATCACTTTGCTCATGTGGCTGGTTATAATTTTCTTCTTGGTTATTTTTTCCAGATATGTGGTTGGGTCTGTGTTTATGGGTTTGTATGTGGAGTCTTGGAGTAGGTCTGTCAATTTTGTGTTGTAGTCTTTTCTATCCATTACTACTGCAGCATTCCCTTTGTCTGTTGGAAGTATGATTATGGTGCTATCTTTTTTTAGGGCTTGCAGGGCTTTTAGTTCTTTGTGCAAATTGCTTTTGGGTGGTTTGCTTGTGCATAGGATGTTAGTAACTTGGTGTCTTATTCTATCAGCTTCATCTGTGTTTAATTTAGTTAGGCTGGATTCTACTGCACATATGATGGATTCTGTGGGGATATTTTGTATGCTGTAGCATAATTGAATTCTTTGATTAGGACATCTGTTTCTGTTTTGGTGAGTTCTCTGTTGGAAATGTTATATACTAATTATCTCAGGTGTTGTGAGTTGTTGGGGGCTTTCTTGTCATGTTCTAATTTCTTTAGTTTCTTCAAGAGTTTGTCATTTTCGTAAGTGGTTTCAGTTTCAGCTCTCCAAGTTGTAAGTTGTTTTATTTTGTCCCAAAGTAGAGGGTGGATTTTGCTGCTCAATTCCAGGTGTAGTGCTAGCAAATCTTTGTATAACTGATCCAATTGGAATCTCTTTCTGTGGAGCTCGTTCCTGAGTAGAGCCATTTCAGTTCTTTTCAGGATACGTTTAGTAGCTGCTGTGCTGTGATGAAATGTTAATTTGAAGCAGGTTGGTGTTGCATTGTTGTCTCTGCAGCTGCATAGGAATTTGAGGTCACATAGTATTCCTGCTCTTTTAACTTCCAGCCAGCCAATCAAGACACAAAAAAAGCCACAAAACAGACAGAAGATATTAGAAACACCAATCAAGCAGAACACAGCAAACTCCAAAACCAATAAACACAGACCAAGACTCCCAACCAACCAGGATGAAGGAAAAACCATTCTGGCATAGCAGTAAGCAGTAGCCCCAAATTTAAAACTGAAACAACTGTAAAAGTCTGACTCACAGACAAACACAATACAGAAGCCTGATGATGGCTGATGAGATTCTGCTGAAATGTTGCTACAACTTTAAAAGCAGAACTATAATGATGTGGGAAAATACCCGAACAAAGCTGAATACCATATATATATAGAGAGAGAGAAACACCCCCATAACATGAATAGATGGGACGATACCTCCCGCCTACCAGACATCTGGAAGCTAGCCCTCACCAACAAACAAGTCCCATCCATGTAAACCAACACCAGACCTAAAACAACACGGGACACCACCGCCAATCCCCCTCATCAGACCCAAGCCCAAGCCCATTCTATAAACGAAGGACAACCACCATCCAGAAAACAGACCACAGCTGCCTCACCAGCTGTGGCACCCCGACCCCAAAACCAAACAAGCTGACATGCTCCAAGAACACAGACCCAGACCCCAAACTCAAAGTCAAACTAAAACCCAGAATGCTACATCACAGCCACCCGCTCAGGATATCACATCAGAAAATCAGGAAATTACACCACAAGAACTCAAGAAGTTGCAACACAGCAAATGACCCAGGATATCACAGAACAAGACCAAGGATACCAAAGCAATAAGTCTCACAAGATCATCACACAACCCATTACCCAAGCCGTTACTACACAGGAGGCTAATGGAAAAGAGATCAAAACACAAATGACCCAGGAGATTACAACGCAGGACCCAGGATACCACAACAAAAGAACTCACAAGCCCATCACACAACCCATTACCCAAACCGTTAAAACACGAGAGGCTAATGGAATAAAATCACTACAAAACAAACAACCCAGGAGATTACAGCACAAGATCCAGGATATCTCCACAACAAAACTCACAAGGCCATCACACAGCCCATTATACCAACATCAACTCCATCAACCAATCAAGAGGCAGCAGCACAGCCAACCAGCCCAGCACACCAGCCCCCACCACAAGTATTTATAGAGAGACGGCAGCTCCGATCATACACTGCTTGCACTGTCACGAAGCCAAAAGCACCAGCCTGAGGATGGCGAGTGGGACCTCGCTGAAACGTCGCCAAGATACTCTTAATCTTACATGGGAAAAGACCCAAACACACCTAGACTTACACACACACACACACACACACACACACACACACACACACACACATAACATATATAAAAACATGTGAAGTACAGTAGATACTGTTAGATATTTACATATATGCCCTGATTGGTTGGCCCATGGCGGAGGGAAATCGAAGAGTTGTCACTGGTTGCAGCCGCAGCAGCCTGGAGTAAAAAAGGAGCTGCATGATAGCAATAGCACCTAGTGCTAGATCTATGGTATATAACTGCTTTACAATGCTTTATAGCCCTCTCTGAGCTGTTTATAGAGTCAACCTATTGCCCCCAACAATCTGGGTTCTCATTTTTCCGACCTCGGAAGGATGGAAGGCTGAATCAACCTTGAGCCTGGTGAGATATCTTGATTCTATCCCTCTGTTAATGCAACCTAGGGATTGCATTGGCTTTTTTGGCTGCTGCCACAGTGTGCTGGCTCATACTAGCTGGATTCTGGTAGTCCTTGGATTATGAAGGTAGTTGGGATTGAAACTGGCATTATTAAAGTGCTATATGATGTCATGTGATTATATCACAACAATGGCAATTCCAACAGTCCCAGTTACCATCATTAAGAGAGGATTGCGTGCAGGGGTGGGATTTCCCAGTTTGGACTGGTTCGGGCAAACCCCAAGTTGCAATGATCAGCTGGCTCTGTACCAGTTCACTCCAGCGAGCATGTGGGCCCGCTTGCCCACACCTGCTCTTTCCTGTCCTTTACTTCCTGTTTTTTAGAGCACAGCTGATTCACGTGGCAGAGCAGTTTGCCACACCTCAGCTGTTTTATTCACAAGGGCTACAGTTGAAGGTAAGTATTAGAGCTGGAAATGGGCTTTTAAAAATGTGGAGCGTGCGTAGGGAATGTGCGTTTGGTGCACGCCTAGGCTCCCCGAACCAGTTGTAACACCGGTTGAATTGCACCACTGATTATGTGGGTCCTTAAGAACCTCACATGACTACATTTTATTTTGCAGCCGAAGGAATCATGGGATTATATATAACCGAGGATCCAAAACATCATCCCTAGGAATTTTGAGGAAGGGTTAATGGGAAAACAACAGTACTTAAAGAACTATATTAAGCCTATAATATGTGGGCTGAAAATAAGAGTTGTTCGTACATCTCTAGTATTATCCATAGATTGTCTGGATTATTATACATAAAAACTCCAAATAAAGTTGTGGACTACAGTTCCATCAAATAATGGGATTAAAAGCAGTTCCACGTACATCCATAGACTTTGAATGTCGGCTAAACGTCCTTTGGAAAGGATTTGAAAGATGTGTTTCAGAACTTCCTATAATCCTAGCACCTCTTTGCTGTTGATTAAAGCTATGTGCTTTTTCACGCTTTGATAACTGCTGTTTTAAAGGAATCCATCTCTTAAAAGTTAAAAATGACTCCTAAAACACCATTTGATTATTTGAAGTGTAGAGACCATTTTTTTCCAAACCATGTTCTAATTTGATTAATGATGCAAGAACATTATAAATTATAGAGAGAGATTGTTTGGGATTAATGATACTTAAAAGCTGTTCCTGGTGATAACAGTTATGTGGAATGCATATTTTAAGTCAGTTAATATGATTAAATTATACATTTTTGTTATCTGTGGTGTTGCAACATAATGCTCACTTTGATCAGTTCTGTTGTTAATATTATAGAAATGGCTTAGCATTATCTTCTGTGGGGTTCTCTTGACTTCCCTGAATCCTATACTGTAGTCTCGAAATAATAATTCTTCTCCCAATATATAACATACAAAGAGTATTAAATGTGCTAATCATGACATGACTTTTGACAGCAAGACTTTGGTAGGAAAAATGTTCTGTTCATTAACCTGAAAGAAGCTGCACCTGATGGAATAAATTCAAGTTTCTGGAATTTGGAAGCACCACAATCTCAACTTTGAAACTCTTTTTTTCAAGAATGGACACCATAACATGAGAGTGGAATTCTGTTTAAACAACATACCAAACTCTGTATTACAGGTTGTCTTTGACTTACAACAGTTCACTTAGTGACTGTTTGAAGTTACAACGGCACAAAAAAGGTGACATGATGATCATGTGATCAACTTTTACAACTTTCAGACAAGCAAAGTCAGTGGAAAAACCAGATTCAATTAGCAACCGTGTTACTAACCCTACAAAAGCAGTGATTCAGAGTGGCAAGAAAGATTGTAAAATGGGATAAATTTCACTTCACTGTGGTGGCATAGTGGTTAGAATGCAATACTGCAGGCTAACTCTGCCTACTGCCAGGAGTTCGATCTTTATCAGCTCAAGGTTGACTCAGCCTTCCATCCTTCTGAGGCCAGTAAATGAGAACCCAGAGAGTTGGGAGCAATATGCTGACTCTGTAAACCACTTAAGAGAGGGGGGTAAAGCACTATGAAGCGCTCTATAAGTCTTAAATGCTTTTGTTAGTGCTATTAACAACTGTCTTACTTAGCAACAGAAATTTTGGGCCCAGTTGTGATTGTAACCTGAGAACTATCTGTATTCATCTATCAGTTACTGAATTAATCTGGTTGGCTATTTCATACAGCATACTAAATCCCAAATAAAAACAAAACATGCTAATTTAGCATATTCCATTAATTCAGGTGTAGAGAACTCCAGAAACTTGACAAATTTGTTTTATTAGTTTCATTATTTCCAACTCAACAGACTGTTAAAATGATGACTTCATTCATTTATTTATAGATCAAAATACAGAAAAACAAGGAAAAGAAAAGAAAACCTGTTTTTTGCTTTTATTTAAAAGCCAACAAAAAAGAAATAGAAAGGATAATTATGTAAAAAGGATATCATGTAAAAAGGCTGGTGACTTTATTGGTCAGCAAAATAACTGTTTGAAAACAGTATTGGACAAGAATTTAATCAGAAATGGGAGGAAATAATAGGATTATGCTACTAAAGGATGGGTGAGATCCAGCTGGGGGCACAGAAAAATAGAAATCCTGAAAAATTATTTCTTTCATGGGAAATTCTAGAGGGTGGTAACTGTGCTGGTTAGATAGTATATAGTCAGTTGGGAATTGAGAACTGTCCCCTTAAGGGAATGCTTCATGGGAAATGTAGTTAATGCCTCATGGGAGATGTAGTTCATGTCATGTGGTCACATCTGTAATCCTGATTGGTCAGTGAATTGATCTCTAGTTGGGTTTTGGGGAGCCTTTGTTCATTCCTATCTGGACCCCAGCATCGTGCTAGAGTCTCCCTTGGTTGTATCCTTATGGGATGAAGATAACCATCTTTTCACACTATGAAGATGACTATACCAAGATTGGATGTTAGATGAATCTCAACATAACTGTGAGTTATACCTTGAGGATGCCTAATATAATCCAATAAAGAAAACTTTTTGCAGTTGCTCAAATGACAAAGGGAGACAGCAGCAAAGACAGCACGGGCTGAAGCATTGCCGAAGGCAGCCGACAATGCCTCCCTCAACTTCAACCTTGGAGATTTGGAAAGAGAGAGCCCAGATAAATGTGTCAAGGCCAATGTGGATGAGCAGTACTCACTACGGCACAAGCAGGCAGAACTGGCAGTTAGTTAACAGTCTCCCAAAACCAGGGAATCAAGGGGGAGAATCTCAACCATAGGATCTAAACGCCAGTCAAAAAATTGACATTTTAAGACCTAAAACTTGAGACTCCATCCCTGAAAACAGAGAAAACGTACCCCAATGTCTCAAGATCTACAGGGCAAGCAAATCAGCCCACTAATAACAACGAAGATTTCTCAGCATGGAGACATACATCAAGCAGAAATTCCCCAGCTCAACCCAAGGGTAATGGAGTTCCTGCCACAACCTCAACACAATTCAAGCTCAGAGGTACAACAAGATAACCGTGGTTGGCCTACCCAGCACTGTGAAGGACAACCATCATATACGGCATGGCAGGACATCCTCCTCAGGAAGTACAGGAAAGAAGACTACAAGCCGTCGCTGAGACACAACCCAGACCAAGTCTACGAGAATCCAAAGAGAGATCTCACCGTACCAATGCACCCTACCTACAAAACCCAGGCAACCTCAGTAGATGATCCCGCATTCTGGAGAGAGTTGGCACCAAGGAGAGGAAAGCTAGATTTGAACACTAATGGTGTATATAAGTTCTTTGACTAGCCAGGCAAAGGATATCTGCTCTGGAAGAGTATCTTCATGTGCAACATTCGGGCCACATGCCTGCAGCCAGACGAAGTACTCATACATTTGATAGCATGACTAGGACTGAGGTCTGCAGAAGCAGTGAAGGACCTTTACGTATCCCATTTAACAGATCCAGACGCTGCCCTCTGGTTAACATGGAAGAGACTCGATGAAGAATATGGCGCTCCCACAGAGGTGGAAGCTTCACTTTTGGATCACCTCAACAGCTCTCCTGAAATCAGTCTCGAAGAGCCTAGCCAGCTTAGATAATTCTCTAACATATTTTTACAGCTGAGAGCGGCACAAAAGGATCCCGACTTGCCGGGACTCACTTGTCTTAACCAGTTCGAAATGCAAAGCAAAATCGTTTGAAAACTACCATAGCTGTTAATTGAACAATGGATCCAACTGACTGAGGCCATCTTTTCACACTATGAAGACGACTATGCAAAGATTGGACATTAGATGAATCTCAACATAACTGTGAGTTATTCCTTGAGGATGCCTAATATAATCCAATAAAGAAAATTTTGTATGGAAGCCTTTGTAGTGTTTAACTCCTCATCTCAGATATTTTGGAAAGATAAATATTGCCTGGGGCATTCCTGAGATGAGACAGTAATACTGCTCCAGTATAGGCTATTCTTCTGGTCATGTGACAGAGAATAGAGCACACAAGACAGTAGGCAGTTTACTCTGTGCTTCCCTGTTCATATGTATATAGATGGGCACATAGTAGGTTGGCACATGTACATAGATATACATGGGGTTATGCAACTTGGTGTTGTGTATTTGTTATATACCCTTTCCTAGATTGTGTGAAGTCTTTCTTTCAGTCCCCTCCTCATACCCTGATCATCTCCCATATGGACTACTGCAGGGCTATCAAACTCAAGGCCTGCAGACTGGATTCAGCTCAGATCTGGCCCACGGGGCTGCCCTGGAAATAGTGGATTGGCCCAGGGTGCCTCTGCCAGGGAAAACAGAGCTCAAGAGGTCTGTGCCTGCTCCCCCGAGCTCCGTTTTCAGTGGCAGAGGGTTACAGGAGGATGTCACAGCTGAAAACAGTGCTCAGGAGTGTGTTTCCACTGGCAGAGCGCTTGGGCCACCACAGGTGCTTCCATAACACAAGTGATGTTAAGCTGGCCATGCTCCTGGCTACATACCCTCTGACACACACACACCGAGGTCAAACACAACCCTGATGTGGCCCTCATTGAAACCGAGTTTGACACCCCTTGACTACTGCAATGCACTCTACCTGGGGCTACCGTTGAAGAGTCTTCAGAAGCTACAGCTGGATACAGTAAGCAATGCAAGCAGTTTTGGGTGCCTCTTGAATTGAAACACCTTTGCTACGGGAGCTGCATTGGGTGCCAATTTGTTTCCAGGTTCTATTAAAGGTCTTCGTTATCATCTTTAAAGTTGTTCATGGTATGGGATTGGGTTACCTGAGGATCTGTCTCATCCCTATCACACTGTCCTATCCCACCTGGTCCCGCAGGGAAGGTATGTTGCAAATCCCATCAGTTAAAAGAATTTCAACTGGTGAGATTCAAAATGGCAGCCTTTTCTGTGGTTGCCCCCACTCTTTGGTATATATCAGGCCCAGAGAGGAGGTGGTGCCCGACTCTTGTTCTTTCAAGAGAGTTAAAGACCCTGCTCTGCCAATTGGCATGGGGGTTGAAGAGTGTTATTCAACCCTATGCTGATATGAGGGGTCATTTCTCTGCCTTTTTAATGCTTTAATTTTAACATTTTTAATTATATTTTACCTCCATTTTTATTTGTTTTTATATCACTTTTTATGTTTTTATAATAGGCCATCCAGAGTATGTGAGATGACGTAGAGATGTGAAAAATAAATACAATCCAAACAGAAAAACAGAAGACAGAGGCAATGTAAAAATGGACTCCCTAATTAATCCCTACAGAGAAAGTACACACAGTTTAACATGTTCTTTCATTTCAAAGAAGCAAATAAGAAACCCAGTCATTATTATTTCTGGTTAGAAGATTGGAGAGAATTCCCAAAGTCAGACTATTTGAGATTTCCCTTGTTTATTTATTCTTTATTTGTATTTTAAATTTTTATTTCTATATTTTTATTTTACTTACAATCTATTCTTATATTTATTGTTTCCTAAAAAGTATTGGAAAGAAATTATATAAAGGAAGATTGAGACTTTGCTTGTTTGTCAGCAAGATAACAGAAACATTAATAGAATGAGTAAAATGTTGTGAAGGGAGGGAGTTAAAAAATGGGCTACACCAGAGAAGATTGGGGCTATAGATAAATATCACCTGTGAGATTTTATATGCTTGGAAAAGAAAATTGAAAGTCATTCCTTTTCTATATTTTGTTTCCTTTTTCTAAGTTACTTTTTGCACCTATTTTTCTTTCTGATTGTTAGTTTATGTTAGTTTTTATTTGCCTGTTCTGTAAAAAAACAAATTATACAATTATTCAAAAAAGTAATAAAATTTAACAGAAGACAATCCCCACTCTGAGAGGAAGTTGGTCTTGGTTTGGGATGCTGGTTATACTCCATTTAACACACCACGACTGCCACTCCAACACCAGTCAGATAGCCCAAAATATGAAGAATAACCCAGCATATGAAGCAACCCACTGCATCCCAGCGAAAACAGGGGCACTGCTAATAAAGGAGTTGTAAATAATTCCTAAATTATGCTGTGCATGTTTTCTTTGCCTTATTTTTATATTGCCCTTTCTGATGTCACCTATATGCCTGTATATTTTAAATTATCATGTTTATCTATATATATAAAAGCAAAATATCACTCACGCATCATCATAAAACCTCCAAAACCATAAAGCCTACAAACTTGAAATTTGGCACATATGTTCCTCTTGGCTTCTAGGTGCTAAGAAAGGATTTTTTGAAATGACCATCAGAGCATTAGTATTGCCTATATTATTAATGCGCTCTGATGCCAAGGAGATCTACTCCCCCTCCCCACCTGCAAAACGTAAGCAAAGGAGAGGAGTTTCAGTTTCACAGCAGTAACCAGCTTTAGTATAGAACAGTTGAGCTAAGCCACGCCCAGCCTCCTTGCTGTCTCTTTTTGCTCATGTAGCAAATACTGTTTCAGTTTCCAAATAGCCCTCAACTCTCTCACACACTGACGGGATGCTAGCCAGATGATTACTGATGGATGCTGGTAAGCAGAGGTACATCCCCCTCCCTTATTTTCCTCCCCCAAAACTAAGCCTGACCACATAGCGAAGCACAGGTATTGAGTTAGTCCTAAATATAACCCATGGGCATTGCTAACATTATTTCACACGAAGCTGAGTATATATGTAAATTCTGCATACTTTAGTTCAGACAATGGTAGTCACCCAGCAGAAAAGTTGGAGACATCATCACAGCAAAATGCAGATGGCTTTCAAAAAGAGCCTGAAACTGCTGTTTGCCTTTTGGATTTAATCCTTTTGAAAGACTTGGGTTTTTTCTTTCTCTCACACATTCTGTTAACTTTTCCACTTAATTTCTCTATCCAGTTATGTTCTCGCCTCTTGTCTTCCCTTTTAAGTGGAACTTTTCTTAGATCATTTTTAGCCTAGAGCTACAATTTACAGCGGTCAAATAAATGAATACATATTTTTTTTTTATTTATTTATTTATTTTGATTTGTCAATCGCTTACAAGATAATAGGTATAAGTATAGACATAGTTATGAATACATGAAATGGGTACATTTAAGAAAAATAAAAGAAACAATAAGACAGAGACGGTAGGCACGTTGATGCGCTTATGCAGGCCCCCTACAGACCTCTTAGGAAAGGGGTGAGGTCAATAGTAGAAAGTCTAAAGCTGAAGTTTTTGGAGTTTGGGGAAGAAACCACAGAGTCAGGTAGAGTATTCCAGACACTGACCACTCTGTTGCTGAAGTCGTATTTCCTGAAATCAAGTTTGGTGTGGTTAACCTTGAGTTTGTATCTATTGTTTGCTCTAGTGGTTGAAGCTGAAGTATTCATTGACTGGTAGGACATTGCAATGTATGATTTTATATACCATACTTAGATCAGACCGAAGACGGCGTAATTCAAGGTTTTCTAGGTCTAGAATTTCAAGTCTGGTGGCATAAGTTATTCTACAATGAGTAGAGGAGTGGAAAACTCTTCTTGTGAAATATTTCTGGACTTTATCAACTGTGCTAATATCAGATATGTAATGTGGATTCCAGACTGATGAGCTGTATTCGAGTATTGGTCTAGCAAATGTTTTGTATGCTCTGGTTAGTAGTGTGATATTACCAGAGAAAAAACTACTAAGATTAGGTTAACAACTCTTAATGCCTTTTTGGCTATGTTGTTACAGTGGGCTCTAGCACTTAGATCATTAGAGATGAGTATTCCAAGGTCCTTTACAGAGCTTGGATCATCAACAAGGTCTTGATTATTCAGCTTGTATTTTATTTTCTGATTTTTTTTTGCCAATATGTAAGACAGAGCATTTATTTGTTGAGATTTGAAGTTGCCATTTGTTTGACCATTCTGATACATAGTCAAGATCTTTTTGAAGGGTAGTAGTATTGTCTGTGGTGTTGAATAGCTTTACATCATCAGCGAAAAGAATGCAGTTGCTCTTAATATGATCACAGAGGTCATTTATGTAGAGTATGAAGAGAGTTGGTCCTAGAACACTGCCTTGGGGGACACCACTGTTGACAGGTACAGAATTTGATAGGACACTCCCAATTTTGACCATTTGTTGTCTGTTTGAGAGGAATGCTTCTATCCAGTTATGCAGTTGTCCAGAGATACCATAAGATTTTAGTTTTAGGAGTAGTTTGTTGTGTACCACTGAATCAAAGGCTTTACAGAAGTCTATGTAGATTGCATCTATTGCTTTGCCCTGATCGAGTTGTGTAGTCCATATGTTTCTGCAGTGTAAGAATTGCAGATTACAGGATAGTTTTTTTCTGAAACCAAATTGTTTATTGGAGAGTAGATTGTTTGTCTCTAAGTGGAGGATAATGGATTGGTTAATAATTGATTCCATGACTTTACAGGTGACACAGCATAAAGAGATTGGTCTGTAATTTTCAACTAGGCTCCCTTTTTGAAGATGGGGATGACCGTGGCTTGTGACAATAGGTTAGACAAGCAGCTGGTCCTGAAAGATTTTTCAAAGATTATGTAGAGGTTCTGCTATGGCAGTGGATAGCTTTTTAAAGAAGTAGGCACATATTCTGTCCAGTCCAATAGGTAAGAGATGGTTTTAGATTGCGTAGTGCTTTTTCAACATTGTCTTCTGTAAAATCAATATGTATTAGATCATTGTAGTTTTCTGTAGTTTGGCTAGGAAATACTGGGCATGATCCATTGTTGTTTAAAAATACGGAGCCAAAGAATGCGTTAAAGATGTTGGCTTTAATGGTGCCGTCGTTGCAGTCTTTACCATTAAGTTCTATCAGGGGTGGGATGGACCTTGAATCTTTGTTTGTTGTTTACAAAATTGTAAAAAGCACGGGTAGAATTGGTGCATACAAGGTTTTCCTCTTGTTTAATGTGATAATTGGTGCATTCAGTTTTTATCTGGTGGCATAAATTTTTGTATCAGCTTTTGAACTTGGCAATGTGACCAGATTTGTTTTTCCGCCAGAGTGATCTCTTTTTGGATTGAAGTTTCCTTATTGTTATGGGTAATGTTTTTTTTTGTTTTGGGAGTTGTTGTTGGTACATATAGTTTGATGACTCTTTTGACTTCAAGTAAAAATATGTTGTAATGGTCTTCAACAGTATTGCATCCAGTGAATAGAGATTGCCAATCAAGGGATGAGAGATCGTTGTCTATAAGATCATAGTTGCCTTTTTTGAAGTTATAGTTGGGAATTACGTCATTGTGATGATTTTTGTGTGGGCATATGTTGAGACAAAAGTCAATCATATTGTGGTCACTCTTGGATAAGCGTTCTTTAGTTGTATTCTGTAAATTAAATTCAAACTATTGCAGAAGATGAGAGGCAGTTGTTAAGTCTAGTATTGTTGGTTACTAGTTGTTCCAGTCCCAGATTTGTAACAGCATTGTAGAAGGTTGCATGTATGGGTTCAGTTGTACATTCATTTAGGGTCCAGTTAATATGAGGTAGATTAAAGTCACCAGAAAGAAAAAAGCGTGTAGGCAGTATGTTGCCCATGTTAGTAGTGAATTTATCTTGTTTACTTGTTCAATGTCATAACCAGCTGCTCTGTAACATAGTAAGAATCGAAATGTGATATTTAAGGATAGTTCACAGATGATGGTCTCAGGAAGAGCAAGCTCCTGGGTATCTTGGATGTTTTCTAAGGACTTTTTATAGAAGATAGCAACACCACCTCCTCTATGAATTTCACGATCTGATTGGTAAACATGATAGTCTCTTCTGTGGTAATATACATATATTTTATATATACATATATAATATATACTGTATGTAATTATAAATATACATATATTATATATATTATATAGGGTTCAGTTGTACATTCATTTAGGCTCCAGTTAATATGAGGTAGAGTAAAGTCACCAGAAAGATAAAAGCGTGTGGGCAGTATGTTGCCCAAGTTAGTAGTGAATTTATCTTGTTTACATGTTCAATGTCATAACCAGGTGCTTTGTAACATAGTAAGAATCCAAATGTGATATTTAAGGATAGTTCACAGAAAGAGCAAGCTCTATATATTTTATATATATACATATACATATATGGCATTCAGCTTTGTTCAGGTATTTTCCCACGTCATTGTAGTTGTGCTTTTAAGTTGTAGCACGTTTGGCAGAATCTCATCTGCCATCATAAAGAAGCCTGATGATGGCAGATGAGATTCTGCACAAATGCTACAAATTTAAAAGCACAACCACAATGACGGGAAAATACCCGAACAAAGCTGAATGCCATACATGTAAGTACCCATGAAAACTTAAGAAAACACATATACATATATACTGTATGTAATTATAAATATACATATATTATATATATTATATATATAAATATATGATATATATATATATAATATATATATATTATATATATACATATATAAGTAAAATCTCCTCCTCCTCTGTTTCTACTGGGAGAAAAGTAGAGAACATTTGTAACTGTGTGGGGGTTTTAATGGGTGAGAGAAGTCTGTGAGAAAATAGTCGTGAATCAATTCCTTATGTCAGTAGGCTAATTTTACAGACAATTGATTTTATTTATCCAGTTGAGTAATATAACACTTTTATACTGCCCGAATTTCTGATGACAGATATGTAATAAGTAAAGTCAAATATACTAACATTTAGAAAACGTTGTTTTATCTGTGTAAAATAATATAGATAACACTATATCCATCTGATTCAATTAGTTATTAATTCAGTTAAATATATGCCTATATTCGGGTCCTAGAGTATGTCTTCTGACATATATATATTCTCACATTCAGATAGGTGTACATTTGAACATGTTACATCTGTGTACATATGGGAGTGTGAGCGTGGAAACTCCAAGTATGTTTTCAGCTGGAGTTGGCAATTGATGGGAAGCTGAGCACTGCAATGAATCTTTGTCTATGTTTATCTGGGTTTGCTTTCTCCAAGTTTTTTCTCTGTATAGGGTTGTCTTCCTTTTAGCAATGAATTTAATTAAAGATATGGCAAGAAGACCTAGATATCTTATCTATCTTTATTTCTTACATACGTAAGATTTAACTAATAATTTATGGCATCATCTCATACCTGTCTTCTAATGATACTTATTTCCAGCCTTTTATTATTTTTATACATAACTCAAGATGGCAAACGTACCTAATTCTCCTTCTTACTTTCCCGACAACAACCTCCCCTGTGAGAAGGGTTTGGCTGAGAGGGATTGACTGGCCCAGAAAACCCATAGATCAACTGGTGTATTGCAAAGAAATCTGGTTACTCCTTAGAATGCAATGCATACTACATTCAATTTGGACTATTTTTTGTGAACAAATGAACTCCTTTTGTTGCTTTATATAGTATATCATTTTGGATCTTACATATGGTAGAGCTGACAGTTGGGAAGTTCCTGCAGAATGTGCCAGCCATACTGGGTTGAGAGGTTATTAAGTATAAACCTTTTGATTTTGTTCCAGAATGATGGAATTTTACTATATCATCCAAACTGATTATCTCTAAAGCTTCAGGCAGTACTGTGACATTAACCATTAGCTGAAGGGCTGCTCTCTTTATGTAGTTGCACATGACATCATATGGTTTTAAAAATTTAATTTTAAAAAATTTAAAAATGTAATTTTAAGAATGTATATAACTCAGTGTACTGTCAGTGTTTTTTTAATAAAAATGCTTAGCAGTAAAATGTAGGCGAGCTTCAGGAAAATAGTCTGCATATGCTTTATTGAACACTCTGTCTGCAATCTCTTTTCTCTCAATTTTGAGAAAGAATGAGTACTGCAGAAATAAAAGTGGAACATCACATTTCTGGAATGCCCTTATTAAAAATTAAAAGCTTCTGATCTGCCCATTAGGTTGATAAGGGAAATCTTTTATGTCAATACTCCATTTGATTCCCTCTCTAAATCTGAAGGCAATCTTTTCCTTTCTCCAGACTTCACATGACCTCAAGGCCAACATTCTAATATACACATCCAGCATGCATCTTAGGATCACAACCCAGGGCAGGAGCACCTCAATCTGTAAATGTAAACATCAAAGCTCACCACATAATATATACCTCTACTGATAGGTCCCTAATGATATAGGCTTTCTTTAACCTCAGTACATCTTGAATGAATAAAATACTTTACTTCCAGCAGCTTCATTTGTGTTTTATTGGTAACCCGGCTCAGAAAATCAGACCAATAATTTTTTTCCTGATAAAAGTTAATGTTTGTAGGTTAGGCTTGAAATGAGGTGCTCTCTTGAGCTTGGTTGTTTTTTTGCAGATGGTTCATTTTCCAAGCCAGATAACGTAATCAGTGCTAGAAGGATTTGCTCTCAATTTATATTTTTACAGGGCAAGCCACTAGAATATAAATTGAGGCAAACCCCACTCCTTACTAGCATTGATAATGCTACCTAGTTTGGGTAATGAAACGTCTGCAAGAAAACAACCAAACTCAGAGAGTAGCATGGACTCCTCAATTCTTCTAACATCCTCTTTCAGGAAGGTTGGGGTCGAGTGAAGATTTCAAAAGGAATTTTGAAGTATAGTGTGATGGGATTGGATATTTAAAAGTGCCCCCATGTTTTTTGCAAAAACAGAAAAATTCACTTCTACATATCAATTCGGATTCCCAACGAGAAGCGGGAGGGAAAATTCTATAAAATACACCTAATGGCGCAGCAAAGGTAAGTCTTGTCAATAAACCCATTCGGAGCACCAATCTAAATGCAATTATTTAAATAGCTGTTCAAACCTTCAACCTAGCCCAAACATTCAATAAAAGATCGACCGCACCTCCCGTCGTCACCCGGAAAGTAGAATTACTTGCCGTTCTTATTACGCATGCGTCATATTATCCCGCATTCTCACATTTGTGGAAAAACGCATGCGTAAACCGAGTTTCTATCACTCCGCGGCGGACAGAGTGTAAATCTGAAATCACAAGACCCTTGAGGCGCATGCGCCTTAATTTATTTACAACTTCTCTTGCGTTCAGGCGCGCGCGACAGAGACCAGGGCTGTCGAGCACGAGCATATTGTTTTCGCAGCGCCTCCGCATCTCTCCGTGCACGTTTCGTTCCTTTCTGGAGCGCATGCGTCTTTCTGATCTACGAGCGCGGAATTGGCATGCGCAGTCCGCATGTGTTAAGAGAAAATTAGTTGGTGGAATTACCAGAAATGTAATTTGTTATTATATATCTGTAAGTAACTTGGCCAGTTGAAAGGACTGGGTGAACAAACAGGAAAGTGTGTGTCTCTTTTAGCTGTAATCGTTTGACTCATCAGCCATTTTCTTTGACTTTCTCCTACCGTATTTTGGCACGAAACGTTAGTATTGCTCCTACGATAAACATGATTAAGATATGTTTAAGATTTCAACACATTGAATCAATTCGATTGAGTACTATAAATGTGCATACACCTGGATTGCACAGCTGCAACGAATTCACTTTTTGCTATTGTCATCTGGTAATAATCTGGCGAGATATACAGAAGTCATCTTTTCAGAGTCATCTTTTTGATAATCTTATTTGCTCCGACCAGATAATACAAAGAAATGCTGATCTTTATTTTAAAACAAAATTCTTGGAATTTGCTAGAGCAATTTAGAAACTGGCACCAAAAAAATCTGCAACTGGAAAAGATGATCCACAGAAAATAGATATATCAAAAATGGATGGGCATTTGTGGCATTTGCAGCAAAACACTGATAACAAAATGATGCACGAAGAGAGGATCACATAAATGCCACCATTATCTCTCGCATCCTGTCAGCTGTAAATTACAGTAGGTGGCATTGGCATGGTAACATGGACATATTATTTGTCTCTTGTGCAGATATCCAAGCAAAGTAGGATTACATCAACAGATGCCCTGGTTCTTGTGATTTTATTCAACAGTGCAAGTTTGAGATCAACATACCAAGACATAAAATGACCACACACAAAAGCAATTGGCTAATTTGTGATCCAAGATGCTATGTGAAAACAGCTTATCTGGACTATGGTAAAGTGGATTTTGAACACTTTGTTAAATAGGTAGTATTGTATGCAAATCAAAGTAATACAAATATCAGTATTAGAGAAAGATTAGGCTCATATCCTGATCCAATGATGTTAATTGGCTCGAGAACTACTAAAAGAATTCAAATCAAACCATGATTTAACCATGGTTTCAATAACTTTACTGAATAAGGCACATCATGCAGAGTCATTATATTTGGATCTTCTTGTCGTGATCAATAGTTTTATATATATATATATTCCCAATATGGCAATCCTATTGAATTTCAGCATGCAGGTATCAATTCAGCGACTTTATATTGTTCGATTTCCTTAGAAGAAAGCAGACTGTAATATAAGTGAAAATCAGAATTGCATATTTTTTCCAGTATAAAGAAATGTTATTTTATTTTAGGTTATTGTTCAGCAGAAATACATCTTTCAATTTAAAAAAATGAGAACTTCCCAGCAAGTTTTGGCAAATGACAATGAGCTGTTCAGAGTTCTGACTAGCTATAAGTTGTGCAGCTCTCACAGTTCTGCGATAGCATATCTATTATTATTAATTTCTACTACATATTTCTTGAAGAATTTTCCTCCTGTTGAATTGTGTCCGAATCTTGGAATTGCCTAGATTAGTCCCTGCAATTTTCTTGACTAGGTTTTTCAGAAGTGGCTTGCGAATGTCTTTTTCCTATGGTTGAAAGAAAAGGACTGGCCCAAGGTCACTCAGCTGGCTTTGTGCATAAGATGGCACTAGAACTCCTGGTTGCCTTTCCTTAACCTCTTCATCAAAGGAGCACCTAACAGTATACAAAAAGGAAAACAAAGCAGTTAAAACCATTGGATCAATCTATTGCTCTTATTGTCTTTCACCTTGATTTATATCCCATTTTTCTATAGGAGCAGGTAAAATAGTTAAAATAAAAACGTATTTAAAAATGCACTTCCTTGTATTGTGGCCCAACAGTTATCCAGCAGTAAAAATTTTGTTTTTGGAGTATAGGCTTGCCTAATGCCATCTTTGCCTACTCGAGATGTCTTTTCACCCAAGCATTTATGCTAAAATCAAGATAACTTATTAATTTACTTGAATTGCTTTTTGCCCGCAAAGAATTTTAAACCAATTTATTATTTAAACATTGATAATACTTTTATTTATTCTTTTGCATGCTGCCTAAATTACAAGAAAGGAAGGCACTATACTTCCTGAATAGTTTTGCTAGAAGAAAAAAAATCTCTTCCCTGTGTTACAGCATCTCACGAACGCAAGGTGCATGTATACTTTACATTATAAGGGACTTCACTTGTCCTCTGCAATAGAGTGCTTTACTGGTCAATATAATAATTAAAACTTAATAGGTTAATATATGAACTTCGTTAATCCTTCTTGCACTTTTTATCGGTAAAGATTAAATAGATGTAAAGTAGAATATAAATAATATGGACGGCTGAGAGCAAAGATGTAACGACATCAGAAGGTGAAAAGATCAAGGCTGGCGGCCATTTTGTAAAACGGGTCCATGTCACTTAGGTTAAAAAAAAAATAACGGGGAGGAGAAAAAGACAACCGTTACTCGCGCGCGGCCGCCTTGGCATTGGCCAATCAACTTTAGTCTTTAAAAGAATGAGCCCTACGGTCACGCGCTCTCCAGACTGCCCAATCAGCAGGCACCACACGTGGGGTCCTTCGTACGGTTCCGCGCATGTCGGGAGCGAGGACTACAGCCCCACCCAATCACTACCTGCCGCCTTCTCCACACCCTTTTCCCCCACCCGCTCAGAAAGGCTGTGGTGCGGGAGGGGGGAGAGCGTGCGCGCGCGCAGAAGGGGCCAATCAGCGTGCGCGCCAAGGAATCCTCGCGCCGCTGCCTCCTCGCTCTATTCCCCCCTCCCACCTCACTCCCCCCCGCCCGCGCCACGTTGCTGCTTCTCCCCACTCTCTCCCCTCCCTTCCCGACCCCCCTCTCGTCGAGCTGAACCCCCTCCCCTGCTCGTTACCGCCGCCATGGACCCGAGCAACTGGAGCAGCTTCATCTTCCAGGTAACCCCCCCTTTTTTCCTCCACCTTCCCCCTCCCTTCTCCGCAAAAAAAAAGGGGGGGGGAGAAAGCGCGAGGAGGGAAGGACAACAGAGCGCAAGCTGGAGCTCTAGGCTCCCTACTCACATCCTCCCTGCCCCGCCCCTCCCCTCGGGAATCCCAGCGGGCGGGGGCCCTTGTGCGCGCGGGCCAGCAGGGCGCACTCGGCACGCGCTCCCCCCCACCGTCCGCCTCACACTGCCCCAACGGTCACCTCCTCCGCCCAGCGTTGCCTTGCTCTCCTCTACCCCCTCGTTCTCTACGCTCGCTGTGCCCAGCCCCTCGCGCTTCTCTCCCCCGTCAACGGTCACCTCCCTCTCGCGCTTGCTCTGCCCAGCCCCTCGCGTTGCTCCCCACCTTTTTCTCTGCCACTTGCTACCTCGGTGCCTCCTCAGCCCCACTCCGAGGGAGCTTCCTTTCCAAAATGCCCCTCAAGATATGCACCCCTCAGTCGCCTCGCCCTACTTTTGCCACATACACATAATCTTCTCCTGCTATCTCCACACTCCAACTTCCCTCGGCCAATATAATGCCCCTTATCCATGTTGGTTCCCTGCTTGTCAGGCCAGTATCCCAGGGGTTTCCACCCCGCATTAGTTTGAACTTGGCCACCCATGCTCAGAAGGTGCTTCCTTCCTATTTTCCGGTGCCCGGTATTTCCTTACCCTCAAGCGCATGCACTTACAGTAGGAGGTGGCTATGGACTACCTTCTGGTGCCAACAGGTGTAGTGTGAATTTTTCACCTGTTTCCTTTTATGTTTTTTTTTGTGAATTCTCAAGGGTAGATGGTTTCTTGCCACAAGATAATGCAGAAAAATCCCCAATTCTTCCATCTGAATAGGCAGCTGTAGATATAACTAACTAATAAGAGGCATAATGAGTCCATTTATTTACTTTCTAACATTTTGGGTGAATTGGTGGCCAAATCCCACCCCATGTGAGTTGCCTGGGACTTGCCTTAACATCCTGTCCTTTGCTCACCCCATTAATTTGCTCGCCCTTTTAATTATTTAAACCTGCAATCCATTCCCAAACATACATGTAAATCCTAGATTCTTCCATTTCCCCAACAAAGAGTTAAGATTATATAAATAGGTGTAGATATGCCTTTTAAGAGGCACATCTCTCATATTCATTTACTTCTCATATTTTGGGAGAAAATGTATATATGGCTGGCTAGTCAGTTGTATTTGTCAAGATGATTGTATTTGCTTCAACATGTCTTTTTTCCCCACTCTCTTTAACCATTTGTCTTAATTTGCTACCACTTTTAATTCTTTGAACCTCCATCTTCAATGTTTATCAAAAGACATTGATAAATGTCTTCCTGTTGTATGCTCCCCTTATTCTTTAATCTAGTAGTAGTGCTGTAATTCCCCCCTCACCTGTTCTTTCTGATCAGAAATTCCTAAGGAGAACCTAAGCCTTCTGTTTATAAGATAGGCCACCACTCAGTTTTCAAACCATTTAGTTTAATTTATTGCACCTTCTAAATGATTCTCCTTCAAATTAACAGTCTTCTTAAGTTTTAGACACTACACCTTAACTTCATCTGCAGCTTTCTCTTTATCCTCCCCCCTTTATAGCCTTATTCTACCCTTCAGAAATATAAGGCACATTTCATACAGCAACTGCCTGCATCTACATGTTATCTTTTCTAGTCTCCTTATAGAAAATTTTCATACAAGCATAATCAACTATCTGTTTTGATATACTATTTCATGTGATTTGGATTTGAGTGCTAATTAATGTACTTAAATAATGTTATAAATTATTTTTCTATTTTATTTTTTATTTTCAATTCAGTTGCCCATTGTATTCATAATTTGTCCATACTTGCATACAGTGCTTAAAATTATTTAGCTCAGATGAAGAAAAGTTTGAGCTTTCTCTCAAACCAAAAATTCAATATGGCTGACATTTAAAAAAATTAATTAAAATTTTTGTAAGATAAACACAATAAAAATTTAAAGAGAAATTAAGGTAAAAGAAAAGTAATAAGTAAATAGCAAAGAAAAAATAAAGGAAATAAAAGGTTATAAAAATTATTCTGATCTTTACAGCAGTTATAATTGCATTTATATTTTATCCTGTCTAAGGATTGTACTGCTATCTGGTTTAAGGTATTTTATCTTTTATAATGAGCTCCTCGTCCAGTTCAAATCAGTTTTCCTGTGAAATCACTAAATTATTTATCTATCGATTGGTTTTTTGCAGTTGCCTCTCAGGAGAATCCTTTTTTAAAATTAAAATTCCCTGATCTCCTTTATTTTGATTTTTTAGCAGAGTCATACTCAGAATCCTCTACAGGTTGGGAGTGAAATCCAGTCAAGATTTTTCGCTGCTCAGGGCTGTAGTCAAAGTCCCTTTCAGGTAAGATATTTAGGCAATAAAAGAAAATCAATTGATTCTTCTGGGAAACAATTACTAGAAGCAACTGTGTCTCACTATTGCAGGTTAATTTTTTTGTATATCAACAGTAATTACACTCTTTGCAAGATTTTATTGAAAGTTGTTGCTGTTGCTATAAATGAGTTTTAGAATAATTTATTTATTATTTGAAGTCATTTTCATTTTTATATGATTGGCTCTGAAATAATGATTAGGCCAAGACTAATAAAATTTGTGAGAGCCAGTTTAATGTAGTGATTAAAACATCAGGCTAGAAACTAGGAGCTGTGAATTCTGGTCCCTCTTTAGGCACAAACCCAGCTGAATGCTCCTTGGGCTAGTCATTTCTTTCAGTCCTAGGAAAGAAGTAATGACTGTCTTTGACCTAGTAGCTGAGATGCCTTTTTTTTTCCAGGAATAAGTCAAAATCTACCCACTTTTACTCTTCATTTTGTGGCTTGATTGCTTTGGATTTTTATTTGTACCCCATAAGAACAAGTAGTAGTTTTCACCTGTTGCAACTGTGAAAGAGTCCCTCCCCTCCCACAGCTATAATCTTGGAAGACTTAGATTTGTTTATCTTACCATTTTGGCAACCTTTTGTCATGGACAGAGAAGCATGTAAGATTGTCATAATCTAAGTGTTGCTTTTTAAAGATTGTATCTAAATATATTTATTTTTTTAATAAGCACTAAAGCCTACTTTTTAATATAGATCAACTTCTGAAATTGTAGGTCAAAGATTATGTAGTGTTTTATGGTCACTTTTTTGAAGGCATGTTACTTAGGAGAAATAATAATTCTTTCCATGTTTCTTGACTATGTCTTCCTGAACTCACTAGGATTTATTTCCAATTAAGATTTGTTCAAAGATTATGAACAAATGCCTGATCCGGACACTTACAGTGCATTCAGAAAGTATTCAGACTCCTTCACATTTATCTATTTTGTTATGCTGCAACCTGATTCTACAGTTGTTGAAATTCATTTTTTCTCATTAATCTATACTCTGTATCCCATAATAAAAGTGAAAACCAAATTTTAGGAATGTTTGTAAATTTTTCACACCTGGATTGGAGAATTTTCCTCCATTCTTCCTTGCAAATTCTCTCAAACTCAGTTAGGTTGAATGGTGACTGTCAGTGGACAGCCATTTTCAGGTCCCTCCAGAGATGGTCAGTGCGGTTCAAGTCAGGGCTCTGTCTGGACCACGTTTACAGGGTTGTCCATAAGCCATTCCTGTGTTGTCTTGGCTGTGTTCTCAGGATCATTTTCGTGTTGGAAATGAACCTTTGGCCCAGTTTGAGATCCTGAGAAATGTGGAGCAGGTTTTCATTGAGGACATCCCTGTACTTTGCTCCATTCAGCTTTCCCTTGACCAGTCTCCCAGTCCCTGCTGCTGAAAAAAAAAACCCACAGCATGATGGTGCCACCATCATGCTTCACTGTTGGGCAGGTGATGAGCGGTGTCTGGGTTCCTTCAGACATAACATTTAGAATTGAGGCCAAACAGTTCAGTCTTTCATCAGACCAGAGAATTTTGTTCCCCACAGTTTGAGAGTCCTTCAGGTGCTTGTTTGCAAATTCCAAAGTGTTAGCACTGAGAAGAGGCTTCCGTTTAGCCACTCTGCCATAAAGCCCAGATTGGTGGAGGGCTACAGTGATGGTTATACTTCTGGAACTTTGTCCCAATTGCTGAAGCCCATTCTCACTCTGATTATCAGGTTCTTGGTCACCTCTTTCAATAAGACCCTTCTCCCCCAATTGCTTAGTTTGACGAGGCACCAACTCTTGGAAAAGTCCTGGTTGTGCCAAACTTACTTCATTTGAATATTATGGGGGCCACAGTGCTCACAGGAGCCTTCAGTGCAGCAGAAATTTTACTGTAATCTTCCCCAGATCTGTGTCTTGCAGTAATCCTATCTCTGAACTCTGCAGGCAGTTCCTTTGTCCTCATGGCTTTTGGTTTGCTATCGTATGCATTCAGCTGTGAGACCTTTCATAAAGAAATGTGTGCCTTTCCAAATTATGCCCAATCAGTTTAATTTACCAGAGGTGGATTCCAATTAAGGCGTAGAAGCATGTCAGCAACAATCTAGATAAATGTGGGGCACCGGAGCTAAATTCCAAGTGTTGTTGCAAAGGATCTGAATACCTATGCCAGTGTGATAGTTCAGTTTTTTTTTCTTTTTAGTACATTTACGGACATTTCTAAAATTCTGTTTTCACTTTGTCATGAGGTACTGAGTGTAGATTAATGAGAAAAAAAAGAATTTTAACAACTGTAGAATCCAGCTGCAACATAAAGAAATTGACAACATTGAAGAGATCTGAATACTTTCTGAATGCACAGTATATTGATTATTATATCACCAAGCAATAATTTGTATAAAATCTATTTAATAAGCAACATTTTCTCTACTTTTTCACGAGAGTATATATTCAATCCCTCTGCATATTATTTCGGAGGAGTTAAAATTATATCATAGTTCCTGTTCCATGCTTTCTATTGAGTGGTTGGAGCAATCACTATAATACTGAGAATCTTTCTTTGAAATAGGTATGGCAGTATCACTGTTCACTTATACCATACCTTGGATTATCTGGACTCTACTTCTACCCTTCCTTTTAAATTAGCAGTACAGATAATATGCAGAATGTAATCGGTTCTGGTTCATACCATGTGGTGTTAAGATGCACTTCTTTTGTAAGTATGAAAGGCAAAATAAAATGCCTAAATGTAACAACAGTAACGTTCTTCATGTTTTGTTAGACTTGGCTGATTTTTGAAGCTTAAGACTCATATACATACTGACTTAATTTCAGCAGTACTGTAATCTCAGAGTTCCATGTTCTAGGCAACTAGGGAGAAATTAGGTAAACTTACTGAAATATGCATGGTTCAGTATAAGAATGCATTTTGAAATGCAACTATTTTTTTTTTCTAGATGGGTTCTATAAACCTACCTTGTAATAGCTGATCACCTAATGCTCTGAGGAAGTGGGTTGGCCTTCCCTTATTCATTTTGCCTATAAATTGCCTGAAAT
This sequence comes from Pseudonaja textilis, assembly GCF_049901715.1. Taxonomy (NCBI): domain Eukaryota; kingdom Metazoa; phylum Chordata; class Lepidosauria; order Squamata; family Elapidae; genus Pseudonaja; species Pseudonaja textilis. Next base: position 129,921,761 of record NC_142008.1, on the reverse strand, counting down.
ATTAAGAGCAAGCATGTTTGGGCAACTGTGTAGTCATTTTTATGGAATCAGTTTCAGGTTTAGTTTTAAAGCAATTTTTGAAACTGACTCAGAAACTTATTTAACAGCAACAGCATAGACTTGAAGATATAATTAATTTTATACCAAGGAAACTGCTATTATAATTCTTCAGCATTAATTAAAAGCAGATCTATCTTAGAGGTTTGAAAATAAGCTCCCTTTTAATGTGAATGAATGTTTCTGCAGCACTGAGAACATTAAGCTAGAATTAAAAGTGTTTCTCCAGGAAGCTAAAACTACTAGTAGGCATTATTTAAATAGAAAAATAATTATAAACTACAGTGGTTTTTTTTTTCATAATTCAGGATATCTGCATTTTCACTTTGCAGTGCAGGACAGTTAAGGCCTTGTGCCACACATAGATTATTTCTCTAGCTGAATCTTGAGCAGAAACAATAGTGTAGAGATAATTTTCCTACTTATTTTCTGTTTGTGCAGATTAAAACTGATTGCCTCAGTTTAGTGTAGAGAAAGACGTTCTCCAGAAAACAAATGCAACAGTACTCAACATATTAGAATATCTTTCTGCTGAACTGTGGAATTACTTCCTCTTCTATGCTGTCATAAAAGCCAGCTACTTTTCTTCCACAGTTATTCTAACGGTATTGCACACATGCTGATTTCATTCCTTATATTTATAAACAATCAATTTTAAATACACATACCGTGTCACTTATCTGTAATGCAATAAGGAAACTATTTTAGTCTCAGTAGTGGGACACTGTAATACATTCTGGGAGCAGAAAAGCAGAAATTCTCCACATAGTTGAACCCTCAAATATTAATATATTAAAAAGCAAGAATTTGCTTTTATTCTGTTTAGCAGCATATGCTGCATCTTGAGTAACTCAGCTCTTTCTGCTAGTAAAAACTATGGTTACGTTTGAAATAAGAATGTACTTATCTTTGTATTTAAGTTGCTAGATTACTGTAGAGTTTCAGTCTTGATTGTTCATCGCTATGTTACTCAATTATACAATCTCTCTTTCCTCAGACTGCCACCACAACTGCTCCTCCCCAACAGACAGCTACCCCTGCTGAGTCCCTCCAAGTGGACCTCCTGCCTGTTTTGGCTGCAGCACAAGAAACAGCAGCTGCAGCTGCTGTGGTTGCTGCTGCCACTGCTTCTGCACCAGCTGCTTCCACAGTAGATACAGCTGCCTTAAAACAGCAGCAGCCTTCTGCCTCTGAAGGTGGGAGTGGGCAGGTAGTGCCACCCACTCAGACCACACAAGCCCCTACCCCACAGGTAGCTCCTGCCAACCCCCAGGCAGCTGAGGCCCAGAAGAAACCGAAGAGTAAAGGGCCCTACATTTGCTCCCTGTGTGCTAAAGAATTCAAGAATGGCTACAACTTGCGGCGTCATGAAGCTATACACACAGGAGCAAAAGCTTCTCGCGCTGGACCCACAACCATGAAGATGCCCACTATGGTTCCCCTCAGCTTGCTTAGTGTTTCTGCCATTGGTGGTACAGCCCCAGCAACACCTGCCCCTGCTGAGGGTACTGGAAATACTGCAGGATCAGGTGCAGGCCTAGTGACCACAACAGCATCAGGCAAACGTATCCGGAAGAATCATGCTTGTGAGATGTGTGGGAAAGCCTTCCGGGATGTCTATCATCTCAATCGGCACAAGTTGTCACATTCAGATGAGAAGCCCTACCAATGTCCTGTCTGCCAGCAGCGGTTCAAACGGAAGGACCGCATGAGCTATCATGTCCGTTCACATGATGGTGCTGTGCACAAGCCGTACATCTGCAGCCACTGTGGGAAGAGTTTCTCTCGGTATGAGGGAGTTGAGGGTTCAGGGAGGATGTACTTCATATGGGAATTTTTGAAGTGCTTATATGAGACATTTGAGAAAAACATTTCCTCTTTTTGGTAAAGACTAAGATACACATACAACATGCCAAACTGACTTAGGAAGGCATAATAATATAACACTGCAAGTTCCCAAATCATCTAGGAAAGTTTGTGTGTCAGATCATGCCTTCCTCTATTAACTTCCCCAGATCTCTTAATATGTTGACGTAACATTCCGAGATACACTGGTAGACATTTAGTTCTATGGGTTCCCATGATAGTCAACTCCTTAGGAAATCCATGCTTTTCATCATTTACCTTAGCAACAATTTCCTTATTTTACATAAATTCCAGCTGAGAGAAGACTAGTGAACAATTGTGAGAACATATTTCTTCTTGGTGTGGCTATCAAATGACAGTGTGCAACCTTGAAAGCTTTCCAATTATTGCCATAGTTCCAGTGAATTTTAAAATCTGTGAAACTTCTGATTATTATGTGCACCAGGTACCAAAAGTGAATTGAGATGTCTTGGCAGACTAAAAATTAAGTTTGGAACTTCAGAAAACATAAAAAGATCTTTTGAATTTAAAAAGAAATGGGAAAAAACCATTTAAACTCATTCCAATGCACACTCATTTTAATATTACCTGTGAAATTATCAGATAGATACAATTTAAACAATTCTTCAAAGACATTCAAAAAAAGATGTTTTTTAAGTAGTAAATGACTTAGAATTTCTCCATTTAGAGAGGAAGACTATACTAAGACAATACGTGAAGTGTGGGGGAAACAATTTAAAATTTGTCATTGCTAGAATGCTACATTTGGGGAGAACTTTGTTTTTAGCTCTTAAGTAATTCCATGTTAACATGGAATGCCTTACATTTTCCTCAAAATGACAAGAGTCTGAAAAGATTCCAGGCTGTGATTTTTTTACATATTAGAAAATACTCTTGGATCAAGCAGCAAACAATGAGACCAGCTTGTGGGAAAAGGAAATACATTTTCAGAATTAAAATCTTGCAAGAGTATCAAGCAATGACATTGTGGTACTGTTTTGGCAACAAGCGTATTAATTTTGTCAATGTACTATGGTTAAAAGTTTTAATTACTACGAAATACTTTGGCACTCCAGGATATTTCAACAAATACCTGCACAGAAGAAATAGAACCATAAAATAGAAAGAGTCTGAAATACCTTGGACTAAAATATTGAAACTGCTTAATTTAGGGTATACATTGTAAGAAAAAATAAATTATTTAACACTGGCATGAATAGAAGTGAGAAATAAATCTCAAATAGTAGTTAGACCTGGAGTCAGAGCACAATTTCTTCAATTCAAAATTTGAACTGAAAAAGCGGGGAAGACCCAGGATTCAAAACAAGACACAAGCAGGGAAAGGGTAATTTGGATTTTGAACAGATCTAAGATTTTGCTTCAAAAGTGTTTGTTTAAAATCACTCCAAAATAAACCAAAGAAGTCAGTTTTGATCCTGCATACTCTGGAGGCCACCAAACAGATACTGATGAGATGCATATGGTTCATGAACTACACTTTTTTACATACTTGCCCTAAAGTCGAGTTTCAAAGAATAAGGATTTGTGTTTTGCTTTAGAAATGCAAAAATCTTAACTAGGCTGCTGTTTCAGACATTCCCACAAATGTTGAATTAAAAAAATACACAGGAAAAATTGTTCCACCTGATAAAAGTATTACCAAATACTTAAGTTTCTCTTATTTGCATAATAAGGATATTAAATTTTTCTGGCTGTTTTGGAAAAAAAGACAATTCTGAATAAAAATTGTACCTTGTTATGTGGAAGGCAAATGGATAAAAGCAATCAAAAAGATTGATTGTACTCAATCTCCCTTAGTTCTTATTTGCTACCCTCACTCTCCCTCCCCCACTACGGAAGCCATGTCCTTGCTTTTTAAATATACAATATTTTAATGTTTAAAGTATATTAACATTCTGCAATGCCATCCCAAAGAAATTGCCAGGTTGGACAATTACTACATTTTACTTTGAAATCCCTAAGAAAAGCAACTTACAAAAAGAACAATTAACATACCTATAGTTTGTTTTATGAAAGGAATTGGTTTTCTGGATTCAAAAATACAAGAGATCTTCACTATTTTTAAACATCTAATTTATAATAATTAAAAACTTATTAGAAAAAGTCTGATACGTTTGGTAAGGGAAGGAGTCACAAAGTGAAACTGCAACTTTGCCTATGATTTGAGATTTCCTTTGCTTCACAAACCTGTAAAGGCTATAAATGTTGAGAACTGGTTGTAAAAGTACTTTTTCATTACTGTGATAATTGCAAATGGTTATTAAATAAGACAATCATGGAATTCAAAGTATAAGTATAATCTGAAGCAAAGAGAATTTCATAAGACATAGAGGATGTACCACTGTCTGCAATGAATCATTTCTATTTTTATTTTATAGTAGACACCACTTGAATCTTATTTACAAATTTCCCATTATTATGAATGCTAAAAGCAAAATCTCCTTATAGAAATTAGTTCAAATTTAACTAGGTGTAGTTAAACATTCATTTTTAATAGTAAATGTTCTAAAACATGAAAAATATAATGGCCCTCACTTCCAGGATTATAATTTTCAGATTTAACTTACTCCATATGGGTCTTCCATAAATCCAACAGATTTATTCTGCTCTGTTGTCTCATGAGACTTTTTAAATATCTATTTGCCACACATCCATTACAGATTAATCAATCATTTAATTGATTAATTTCTTATGAATTGTTCAGCATATAATCATCTAAATTCTCATTAGTTACTGTAATTCTTTAAAGTGTCAGAAATATTTTCCATCAGTAGTATGTATTGTGCATATGAGAATTTCCAGAGTGGAACTAAAGTTCTGAAGGCTGTTCCTATTGTGTATGTGCTGCTTTTGCAGCTCTTAAGTATATGATTCTTTCCAGTTTTAAAATATATAATCCTATGAAAGAAATTTACCAGTGTTGTTCCAGTTTCCCCCCAAATGTAAAAAAACGGATTCCTCAACACAAGGGTTTTTTGGTGGATAAGTGGAATCATCCCAACCCATTTAGAGTATAAGAAAACTACATTTCATCTTTTTTTCCTTTCCTCCCACAGTCCAGACCATTTGAACAGCCATGTTCGACAAGTTCATTCAACAGAGAGACCCTTCAAATGTGAGGTATTTTTTCCCATTGATAAAGTTGTGCTTATTTATGCTCAGGTGTTCTGGGCAGTCTTCCTGATGCAAGAGGGTGATCTGTACATTAAAAGGAATCTTATGCACACTTTAGTCTTTAGCTGTTAAATGCATTGGGCAGTGGACCCATGGCTATAACATTTATATAATTCTTTTGCTGCTATTTTTGCAGACTTGTGAAGCAGCTTTTGCCACTAAGGATCGACTACGTGCTCACACAGTCCGTCATGAGGAAAAGGTGCCATGTCATGTGTGTGGAAAGATGCTGAGTGCTGCCTATATCACAGACCACATGAAAGTACACAGCCAAGGGCCGAATCATGTCTGTGAACTGTGCAACAAAGGTAAGAGAAGAGGGCTCAGATGGGTAACATTTGAACTGCTGTAAATATAACTCTTGTTTTTAAAATATGCTAAGAAGCCCTATATGCAAAACTGTGCAGGTTTTCTTAGGTTTCATTCAGTTTCACTGGAATTTAATTCCAGTAAATTAATTTAGTCTTTCCCTTACTCTTTCCTTCAGGAATCTCTCAGTCATTAATCTCTTCATTCTTGGCTAACCTGTTTGAAGGTAAAGTTAAGCTCAATGTGGTTTCTAGGTACTATTCCCAGCATTAGTCCCCACTCCCAATTTTAAGATCTGTTCTAGATATTACTTTCTCTTTTATGGTGTGTGGGAAGGGTATCTTTAAATCAGTTTCAAAATTTGGCAACTCCCTGTACAAGTCATTTCAGTTGGGGGTTGCCATTGCCGCCTTCCTAGAGCTGGGGGAGAATGGCCAGTCTAAGTCACCTCATTGACTTCGTAACCTAATGCAATACTAGAATTAGTTTCCCCGTTTCTAACCTAGTTGAATATTGCTATTTTTCCATAAAAATTAAAATAAGCTGCATAATTTCCATCAGCTAGAACACAGCTAACTAGCCTTGTATAATGACTGAAGCCTTAAGGAAGGGGTGACTTCTGGCAAATGTTCTGTGGAAAAAAGCTGGATTTAAATACAATTAAAAACCTTTAAATGTGGAACCAAATTTGCTGTCCTTTAGCAATTCTGCAAAAATGCAGATGAGGCTTGTTAAGATTATCCATAATATGTCTGGGAAATACAATGTGAATTACTGAAACTGAAGTCTCTTAATATGCAAATGTTAATCAGGCTGTCAATTTATATTTGTTTACAATAAGCAAACTGCTTTGCAATACAAATAGTTCCCAATATTTCTTTCACCCATTTGTATGTCAAAGCATTTCCTTAGTTATAAGACACTGAAGAGATTTATAGTATGCAGTATAAGTGAGAGGTAATGCTTCTTATTTCTACGGATATAGTCCAATGAATTGATAGAAGTGTACCAGAAATAATCTTAAGAATGGTTGAAAGGCGATTGCCTAATATCTGCAGTGGATGTGTCTGTTCCAACCCTATCCATCTGATAGTACAGTATCTCACAATGCAACAACCTTAATACATTAATTAAAACGATTAGACATTGTGAAAATTAAAAATTATGGTGGATTTTTAAAATTTTAATAGTGCTTTTAATATATCTCCTGGATTATATTTTTGCTAGATGTGTGCTATCCATATATTAAGAACATATGTTCATATAACTGGAATCTCAGAAACATAAAACAGAGTTTATTATTTTTTTTGTTCAATTTTGGCTCTGAAGTTTGTAGTGAATTAAATAATAGAAATACAACATTATAAATCTCTTGAAAGGGTATTCTACTGACATTCTTGTACCAAAATATTTCTGTTGAAGGTTTGGTGATTTTATTTTAAGAGATTTAGGTTATTTGTACTCTACTGATTCTTATAGCAAGATGCAGCTGCCCTTAGGGTGGGATGTGCTGTTTGTACAGTGATAACTTGCTTGGTGGCAAGAAACAGCTGTCTTTGGGCTGAGAAGCTGTCTCTGAAATTAGGGAAGCTTGTCGCAATGAATCTTTCACTAAGTTTCAAGACACAGCCACCTCTAAAATGAAGCACAGCCAAGCATTGCAGGACACCGGGTTAACGCTTTCATTAGGCCGGACACTGACCTGGCTGGTTTTTGTCCTTCTCCCCCTCCCGTAGGGTTCACCACAGCGGCCTACCTCAGGGTCCACGCGGTCAAGGACCATGGACTAGCCGCCCCGCGGCTGGAGCGTTTCCTTTGCAAGCTGTGTGGCGTGCACTGCAAGACCCCAGCTCAGCTCAACGGGCATCTGCAGACGCACGCAGGAGAAGGGGCCGCGGCCACTGAGGGCCAACCGCTGCGGTGAAACATTGGCCGGGCCACCAGGCAAGAGCGGCTTCCTTCAGTCCTGGGAAGGGGGAGGGGAGGCCCATTTTTCCCCTAGGGTTCTTTAGGTATCCTTATATTTTCAGTGAGAAAAGGGAGAATCCCAGCTTCCTGGGGCAGCTGCATCCTAATTTAGCATCTTTTTGCCAGTTTAAAGTGCTGCATATAGCAGTATCTGACTAGTGTGATTTGACTGATCTTCCTGCAGGTTCATCTTCAGGATTTGAGCTGTAATTTTTAAAAAGCCATACACAATCCATTGAGTGTTGTATTTATCTGAATATTTTTCTACGGGATTATGGTGTTTTTTATTAATGTTAAAACCAGGAGGGTTAGGGATATCAACAAATACCTTTATGTTATCAACAGATACAAATCCATTGGTAAGTGTTTTAGCTTCTTTTTGCCTTTACAGATGATTGCTTGCATTATGCATCTTGGACAGATCCATTTTATTTTACATTGTACTCTACAGTTTCCTAATCCAGGCATTTAAGTGATAAACAGAGTGTCCGTATTGTCCTCAGGATGAGGATTAACAGCTAGTGCTAGCCTGACCTTATTTAATTAACATATGCTGACTTAACATACTTAATCTGTTCAGCTTTTTAGAGAGAAATTCTACCAGGCTGTGGATAAATAGAGTATTTTGAAGAAGGAATAGCTGCATCTCTTCTTTACCTTATTAAACCAGATTACTAAACCTGAACTAGTGTAAAGTAATAAGAGGATATAGGAAGCGAGTTGAAAGCTTGGGCTAATAACAGGTATGAACATTCTGACTTTCTATTTGTCTTCCTTCACAGGTACGGGTGAGGTCTGCCCCCTCGCTGCAGCCGTCTCGGCTCCACCTCCAGCTGCCGTCACGGTGCTGCCGATGGAGGGAGCTTCGGTTGTGAGCCAAGCCCTCCCCACACAGCCTTGGTGATTTCTGGGAGTGGGGAGACAGAAGCCAATCCTCCCAGTCCCATCCCTCTCCCTCACTGGCAGCTGGAGCCTTCATGCCCAGATGGATATTCAGTGGCCATATATGGGTTTCCAATGTAATGGCAGTTTCATTCATTTTCTCCCCCTGCCTGTGCTCATAAAATAGTGGAGCTGGGAAAGCATCTCCTCAGCAACAACTCTTGTTCAGAGGGCCATGAAAGGACTTTGTGCATTTTGACAGCACCCTCATTTTATTGACTCCCTTACTATTAACTTGTGGCCCTCAAAATAGTCCTGGAAATACATTCATTTCTGTAGTCCATGGTCTAAGACAAATAATGATTATCTTTTATCACAGTAGATCTTGCTTATTCCAGCAGTGCCCCCTGTTTCCCCCAAATGAACTTCACTAAAAGAATGAGATAATGAGACAGAATGACTTAGTAAGCTAACCTCACAGACCAAGGGGGGATTGAAGACTGGAATAGTTGTGGTACAGTAGTGTAAGCAGCGTTGCAGGAGGAGTACAGAGTTAGAAATAATGGGTTGGTTGAAAGGTTGACAAAACTTGGGGAACGTACAGAGGAGTTAGAAGGAGGTACAGGTTGGGGTTTTGCGGCATCATTGGGTGCCTGGTGCTCATGGCTGGGTTTGTGGGAGCTGCAGTGAGATGAGATGGAGAAGGGCTGTATTTCTTTCTCCATGGCTTCAGTGTGGAGTGTTCTCCATTCCCCTCCTTGCCCAGTGCCTCATTCTCCCATGGTGTCTTTTAATGCTCCATTCCTCAGCTTCTCTCGTGATTCGTGTTCCAAGCGCATCAGCCCTTCGCACCAAGCATTGATGCCCCACCTGCTGAACACCTCCCTTGTTGCATGCAACCCCCCCACAGTTTGGGGTTAGAGTCTCTCGCTTTTTTGTATTATATATATTAAAAAAAAATCCCCTGACATTTAAAATAACCCTCCTTTGTGGTTTTTCTTTTGTTGTTGTTAACACAAATGTAATGAAGCTGTGTCCATCTATATCCACTCTCCCTGTTCCTTCTCTCATAAGCCCTTCCCCGCACCCCTCCTTTCCTCTTCTGTGAGCCCTTTCTGAATCTGTGTCTCAGCAGCAAAAGATTTTAGTAAAACAATTGAAGGGAAAAATCCACACTTGTGTCGATTTATTGTCAGATTATTTCGATATCACTTTGTGGGGAAAAAAAAGTATCCCGGTTCCTGGCTCCTCTTGCATCTTCTTTTATCATCATATTATCTTGGGACCTTTCATATCTATTTAAAATGTGTAATGGATCAAACATCAGGTTGCATATTTCCATTCTAAGTGAGTTCCTAAACCACTTCCTTGTTTCTTCCAATTACTCATGGGACCGCTTTCTGGGTCATGGCTTAGTGGGTATAGCTTCTTTATAGAAGAAAGAGCAATTCTGAATGTTTTGGAGCCAAAAATCACGGTGTGATGCAGTTGCTGTGCCTTGGCAAGCCATTAAATGCTGCACTGGAGCTCTGCTGTGGTTAATTTGTGGGCTCTTTTCGTCCTCCCTCCTGCAGCAGCCTGGGCAGCTTATAAATAATTGATGAAAAACTGGAACTGAGAGATTTTATATAATTTTCTCCGGAGGAAGCTGGATTCCCCGAAAACATTTTCTGCATAAAACTCCCGCATCAGCTTGCTGAGCTCATATGGATGGGTTTTCTCCCATCTTTCTTAGGCTGGTGTCTCAGTTCTGAACCCTTGATGGGGCTTTCAGTTCTTTGTAATTTGACCAGGTTTTGATTTGCACTGGGCAGTCCCAGAGGAGATGTCAATTGTTCTGGGACTCTTTAGTTCTTCGATACTCTCTGCACTTGTAGCTTGTCAATGTGAAGTTTTTATCATTGGCAAGGAAAGACAGATGGGGAAAAAATAGGGGAATATATGGGACTTTCCAGCAACAGCACCATCTCTGCTAATCTCTTGCCCCTGCCAGATCAGCTGATTCTTCATAAAACTCAAACCACAACTACTCCCCCCGCAGCTTGCATTGAAGAAGCAGGGTCGATGAGACCATTTGATGCGTACCAGTGCAAAGGGAGGGGAAGGGGCGTCCTTGCAGACAAAGCTGCCGAGTGAGCAAGTAAGAGGAGTGGGGGGGAGGAAAGGGGGCGGAGGCTGCATTTTTCCCATCTAGCCTCTTGTTCATGGAAGGGGAGAAAGGGTTTACAGCAGCAAGAGGGAGGGGTGATGTGTGAATAGGGGGGGCATCCATCCTTCCAGCTCTGTCCATCCCACCTCAACACCTGTCAACCGGACATAGCCAGAAGGGCAGGTAGGATAACGGGGGACCCCGCTTGGGTCCAGTCTTCTCTCCCCCCACCCCAAACCTCTCTCTCATAACAGGAGATCGGTTGTTGCTGCGGCAAGCGGGCGGGGGAGACCAAAGAAGGCCGAAGTGAGCTGGGTGTGGGCGAGAGGAGTGTGGCGCTCGGTGGTAGATGGAGGGGTGTCATGCTCCTGGGGGCACCAGGCTGTTGGAATGTGTCGGGGTGCGAAATGAGGGCGGGGGCAGCCAGGAATGCTGGGTGGGCGTGGATCCTGCCTTTGGCTGAGGTTCCCTCTGGAGACCGGGAAGACTGAGCAGCAGGTATAAGGGCGCGTGGGGAGGGAGAGTACGTGGGAGGAAGGAGCTGAAAGAGGAAAGTGCCGGTTGATGGAGGCGAGGAGTCATCGGCAACGAGAGTCGATTCGGTTGCGTGTGTGTGTGTGTGTGTGTGTATGTGTGTGCGCGCGCGCGCCGTCAGGCGAAATGGCGGGGTTGGGGGCGGGAGAACAGGGTGTGTGCTCTCTTTGCCCCAAGATGGGTGTGAACTGGGGATGCGGGAACAGGGTGTGCGAGGAAGTTGGAAACAGATGGAGGGAGGGCTCGGCAATGAAGGCTTTTGACCGAGTTAGGGGTCTTCCAGATAAGGTATCCTACCTTGAAAAGGGAGAAAGCGAAGGTTGGGAGTAAGGCAAGGATCCTATGCACACTTAGTCACGTGTGTAGAACAGAGAGGGGTAGGTGACATCAGGGCTTTTCTCAAGGCAGCAAAGTGGGGAAGATAGCGAATGGCCTGTAGATCGAAGGAGGGAGCGAGGGATCAACTTAGTGGAGAGAGCGAATAGCCACGAGGTAAATCAGAAAGGAGAGAAGAGCGAGCAGGGAGGAGGAAAGTAAGAGAGGCTCCTAAGGAGCTGTCCATGGTAGAAGTCAGATCTGGGGGCGGGGGGTTGAATGGCGGAGAAGAAAGGCGTGGAAGCAGACGGGGAGTATGGGGGAGAAGGGAAACAGCCGGTTCAAGAGATTTGGGTGCTTAGATGATGTTGAGCAATTTGAGATATGTAGGATGCCCAGGCAATAGTTATGGGACTGGTTGGGAGAAAGACAGAAGTCAGGACAGAAGAAAGAGAAAATCGATCTGGCTATTGGGGAATATATCCATAAAAGGAAGGGAATCAATACAAGCCATTCAATCTTCTTTAGACAAGAATGCTACCAGTCACTGGAGGAATAGATAAACAGGCATCTGCTTAGGATGGAAAGCATGTACACAGGTTGGACTCATACCAGCTCCAAAAGAAAGAATGGGAGGGGGGAAATATTGAGGATTACCTTTGTGTCAGGTGTTTTTTCTAATAAGGAGAAACTGTTCTAATGTAGAATTGTGCCTTTTCTGTGCTAAATGAGTCTGGCACCTGTTCTCCATCCCAGATGATAAAAATTAATCTGGTTTTAGAAAACTTGCATAACTTAATACTCAAACATTTTCTATTCCTTGTGCAAGAGACACAAGCTGTAATGTCATCCAATTTTAATTCTTTCTATGAAATAATGTGGCTGTATTGTTGGGAAACTCTTTGCAAGCTTGAATTGTTATTGCCTCAGAGAGAAAAAAACAGATAAATTCAAAACATATAGAACTGCACCTGATTAAGGGAGAGAAGATGATTGAAAACATCAAGATCTGGGGCTGGGCATGCCTTTTATGCTGTAGCAGTACTTCTCAACCTTAGCAACTATAACGATATGTGGATTTCAGCTCCCAGAATTCCCCAGTCATCATTGTCAGACAAAGATGGAGGCATTGACAAGGATTTTTTCCCCCTTGGGATTACTCTTTTGCCATTCGATGAACGGTCAAAAAGTTTAGAGAAACAAGTCAGGTGTTTCTTTTATATGAATGTGTGTAAGAAATGAAAAGAGACACTTGAACCACCAGGCCATGTGCCACTAATATGTGCCAACTAATTAATACAAAATAAATAACGGGTTAGCAGTCGTTTAGTGTGTGCCAGCGACACTGCTAATAATTGGTAAGTCAGTATGCCTTTTTATGCACAGGGGATTTCCCTATCTGAAGGTTTTCTCTAAGGGAGAATTATGTCCACCAGAGAATCAGTTATGGCATTCATGTGCCAGCATCGGAAGTTGGTGATTGTATGTTAATATAGCATGTCAGAAAAAAGCTAGAGTGTGCCACCTGGAGATGTATGCTATATAATTACTTGTAGCAATACTGATTATTTTTTGGCCTATTTATAAAAATGTGTGTGTGTGTGTGTTTGTGTATGCACACAGAGATAAAAATACCACAACGTAAGTATAGGAGCACATACTCATTGACAAGATTATTCGTCTTATGTTGAATTCAGAAATAAAGCTGACTGAGATCTGTAGAATAGATAGGTGTGTAAACAGCCCTTTCCCGATCTTGGCATACTCTGGTTGTGTTCAGGCTGCAGCATTCAGAATTTCGAGGCGGAATTTTTTTGACATCAGGAAGGATTGAACAGGATGTGTTAGAAATTATCTCACACTAGCTTAAACATCACTTGGATCGCAAGTTGCTTTAAGCCAATGAATGCTTTATTTTGTGGAATGTATTTTGTTAATGAGCAATTATTATTTGCAAGGCACTATTTACAACTTAGTGTCTTGTGCAAAGCTAGACAATGTAATAAGCCATGATTAACCAAACCTAGTTCAGTCTATTAAACAAACTAGATTATGAGTTTAAGATTATTTAAGGATGTCATGAATGGCAGTCTGAAACAACCTCACCCTTCTGCCTACTCCAGAATTCATTGTTAACTTTCAGTTCATGTATTTTGCATTGGATCAACATCTGATTTTGTGCTGCCCATCTCTTGCTGAGCTGTGACTCTGTAATATGGTGCTTTCCCTCTCTGTTTTGATTAGATGTAAGCTGTCCTTTATAATTCCTGATTATCTGAGTCAATCTTTGCTACACTGCCTATTATGGATCTTGAAGCTGTGGTGGCAAAAACAGTGGAATCCAATAGTACTTTTTTTAAATTAACAAACATATTAAAAGGCTAAATAAATAAATAATAAGAGTCTATTTGCTCTAGGGGTTAAGGCACCTAGCTAGAAACTGGGAGATAGTGAGTTCTACTCCTGCCTTATGCACAAAAGCTGACTGGATGACATTGGGCCAATCACCAGAGACTGGGAGTTCTAATCCCGCTTTAGGCATGAAATCCGCCTGGGTTATTTTGAGCCAGTCACTCTTTTTCAGCCCTACCCACCTCACAGGGTGGTTGTTGTGGAGAAAGGAGGAGGAGGAAGGAGTATTAGATATGTTCACCACCTTGAATTATTTATAGAAAGAATAATAAAGGTAAGGTTAAAAAATCTAACTTTTAAATGAAGTGTATAACCCTTGATACATTTTTTTAGTCAGAAAAAATGTACCATATTCCAGATGTTTTGCATTGCTGGTTATTTGACTCTATGCGTTCATCTCTTGAATTAATATGTTCTGCAGTAGATTTACAAGGCAATAATTATACAGTACTCAAACTAAGTAAATTTGGCAAGGATGTCTAAATCCATACATTTTTATTCCTGTTTGCTTCTCATTTTCAATTCTTTATTTGTGTCCCATTTCTACACCACTTTGAAATTGGAAAAAAAATCTGAAGAGTCATAGACCTTTTTTTACCTAATGTGCACTTTTTTGAACACAATTTTGCCTTAGGCATACTTTTTAAAGAAATGCTTTTATTGCATAATATATTTTTCTATATCATTTTCATCAGTATCATTTTATGAATTCTTTTCTTTATACATTTTGACATAATCTTTAAAACTGTACAATAGCCATTTTTTTACAATTAAGTTTTTCTCCGCATTTTGGTTTGAAAGTAAATTTGCACCGAAAGGTAAACTGATGTCTCATTTATCCCTTAGATTGAATATGCTTAGAGTCTGGGTGAGTATTATCTTGAATTACTGAACAAAGACACAATTTATGAGCAATTTATATACCATTGAACTTCCACATATGAATCATAGCTCCTAAACTTGATTTACAGTTAACTATTTTATATAAGAAAAGAATCAGTTTTGGTGCTTTAAACTTGATGTCTGGCAGTTCTTGTAAGAAATATACCAACAATTACATCTTGTTTATATTTCATTATTTAATAATAGCTGCCGAAAAGTGTTTATAAAGCTTTAGATGGCTTTACTATTTCAAAAACAAAATGTATATGCCAATAATGAAATAACAGGTAGGTATAAAGATAGAAAATTGGCAATCATGTGTCAAGAATAGGGTTAACAAAAATAAAGGCACCATAATGAGCATGTTTTGTGCAAAGTCTTAACTCACTTTTGAAAAGATACTTAGGAGAAAAGCTAGTTGTGCCATCTAAGAGCTTCTCATAAATCTGACCTTCCAATGAAAAACATTTATTTCTACGGGAAGTGAATCAAGCCACTTCGTAGGATCTGAAGTGGCAGACTGGGGTGGGAAGTGAAATTATTTTCTTGCAGAAGGAATTATTTCCATGGACCATTTGAACTCTAGCAATTACGGAGTTAAAAGGGAGGATCCAGTATTGAACTGAGCTGAGAAACTAATCAGCAATTTTTGCAGACTTCTCAAACGGATGATGGGTGAGACTATTAAATTGCTTCCATTAGCCTGCCACGCTCTACCCTAGATGAAGTTCCTGAACTGCCTTTAACAGCAGCGCCATAAAAAGTGCATTACTGCCCTTGAATCTGGAAGACACCGATGCAGGAATTACAGCAGTCTGCCTGGCAGATGAGCATCAGCCAAACTTGTTCACACCAAGCAAGGCGAGTGGTAATGCAAGGCTAGTTTAAGAAACAAATTTCATCTTTAATGCAGAATGTGAATGTGTGAATGCCTCAGATCTGTTTTTAAATATGTATCAGGAATGGTCACTGGGAAGGGAGTTGGATCTGAAGATGAATCCCTGGCCATCAAACCTGATGGGAACGTCTACATCAGCTTCCTCTTTCCAGTTTTGTGTCTACCCAGAAAGGGAGATGCAAAAGTTTTGAAGCAGTAGTTTTGAAGTTTTGAATGCATTAAGAATTTAACACAGTTGGGGCTCTCTCCTCTCCATGAGACACCCTCAATATTTGTGCAAGAGGGCATGAATTTTATGTAAGATAAAAATCAGTTATGAATCAGTTTTGGTGCTACAAGCCAAACATCTGCTGCTATAAGCTTATTATTAGGACTGCATTCCAAGATGAAAATGAAGGTGTGTGTGTGTGTGTGTGTGTGTGTGTGTGTGTGTGTGTGTTGTCTGACTATTGATCCTTGGTGAGTGGCAGTACAACCGCAATACTTCCTGTGAACCATAAATAATTACAATAGTTTCTTCCCCAGCCTAGTCTTGCCAAAGCTCATGTTGGCTGACAATGGTAGAAGTTATAAGCCCAAATATTAGGATGTCATAGATGACGAGGAATGATGTAAGTTTTAAAAATTGAAATAATATATTTTTTAAAATCTTAGTATATTATTTCTTAACAGTTTTCCATTACTTTGCATATGCCTAAGCATATTGTGAGGAAAGATGGAGAGCTTTATGTCTGCTTGTATTCAAACATTAATTTTGAACGCATTCAAAGTTTGGCATTTAGATATTTTAAAGTCCTGCCAATCTCCAAAAACAAACACAACATGGTTAATAATTGAATGGGGGATATTTAAAAAATCCCAGGACTGGAAAGCAAATGGAAAGGAAAGAAGTCCTTGAAGATTTTATTCCACTAAAAATTGATGACTAAAGGTGATGACACTCAGCTCTGTTTCAAGGCTGTGAGCCAACCCTGTCCAAAAACATTTCTGTGGTCATGTGGACAGCATGACATCACAGCACTGTTTCCTCCCTGCCAAAATGGTATTTATTTGCTTACATTTACATCTTTTGAACTGCTAGGTGGGCAGGAACTAGGCATAGATGAGCACTCAGTGCTAGGGTTTTGAACCCAGGCTGTTAGCCTTCTAGCCAACAAACTTAGCATCTTAACCATTTAGCCATTGTACTGCCCAGAAAAGCAGAGGAATTGGTTAAAAAAAAAAAACCTATCCGGGAGAAAAACAGCAGTAATTCACTTCCATAAATGAATATTTTTAGCTACCATGTTTTCCCCAAAATAAGACCCGGTCTTTCTTTTGGGCCCCCAAATAAGCACCCGGTCTTATTTTAGGGGGATGTCTTAACTGCTTATCTTAGGACCCCCGCAGCCAGACCTCCCACATTATGACACCTGTCGTGCCTCTGCCCAACTACTTCTGTGGCCACTCGCAGCCTCTTGCAGCTAGACAGCACATAGCGCAGCATGCCAGTACTGCCACTCGTGGCAGGAGGCCACATGACTCATTGTGCTGGTACTGTCACTCGAGGCAGGATGCTGCGTGGTGAGTGATGTCATTACAAGTGGCATGGCACTGACACAATGCGTCATGTGGCATCTCATTGCAAGCGGCTGCAAGCTGAAGAAAAAGTTGGGCAGTAGGTGCAGCAGGTTTCTGGGAGTGGGAGGCCTGGCTGCAGTGGTCCTAAAGTTAGTGGGTGCAGGGCACATGGTGAAGCTTCACTCACCACATCCTAACTTGATTTTTATGCATGTGCTTTGCCCCACTTTGTACAATCAGAGGGTGGTATGGAGTGGTTGGAGTCTTAACTAGGGCTTATTTTTTGATTAATGCTTATTTTAGGCACACACGTAAAAATCAAACTAGGGCTTCTTTTTGGGATAAGAGAACAGAAGTAAATTAGTAGAACAATAAAATAATGATAAAGGAACATAATGAGAAGGATGGATGGGTGTAGAAAAGAGAGCAAGGGGGAAGATGGAGTATGACATCAAACTATCCCTCTCCAATGTGGATCTCCTCCACTGAGTTGTCATGCCAACTGGCAGAGCCAGGTCTTCAGGTCCTTGTGGAAGGATAGGAAGTCAAAACAGATTTCATTGCGGAGGGCAGGATGTTCCAAAGAGCGGGTGCTACAACAGAGAAGAGTCTTTTTCTGGGTCCCAATGGTCAGAGTTCTGTGACTGATGGGATACAAAGTGGGCACCCTCTGCCAGCACTGTTAGGACTGGCTTATTCTCGTGGGATGTCATTGGGTAGCCTGGTAAAATTTCCTGGAACTTGTGGACTTCAACTCTCAGAATTTCCGAGCCATGGGAATTGAAGTCCACAAGTCATAAAAGGGTCATAGTTCCCTATCTCTGACCTAGACCAATAACAGAGACATTCGTGAAGTCACCAGGTTTGCATCTCAACATAAGAGTGCTTTTTTAAATGATTAAATCTTGTCTCCCAAACATGAAATCCTATTTTTTCCCCCTTCCTCTCACTTATTGTTTAACTCTGCATTGAATTAATGTTGGCATCCAAATAGAAACAAAATTCATTGTGTTCTTTTCTTTAACCAAAGCAGTTGATTTAGCCGCCTCTGCTAACTCCACCAACTTTTGCAGCCCTTCGTCCATTGTGGGAGGTCTGAAAACATTTCTCAGCTAATGACCATTTCCATGTCCAACTTCTTATCTCCAAAAGTGTCACTTTAGGAGTCCTAAAGGTCTCCTTGAAGATCTCAGAGCCTGGGGTTGAAAGGCATGGGAAGAGCATCTCAATTATTTCTTCTTTTCCTCGTGGCGATTCAGAGGTAGAGAGCAGGCTCTGAGGCTGATGCAATCCAAGCACCACCTTGTTCAATGTTACTGAATTCAAGCCTCCTCTAATTCTCCTAAACCCAGATCCTTGCCTGTCATGTCAGACGATGTGGAGAAGAAACAGGCTCCTCCAGAGCCAGAGGCAAAGCAAGATGAAGAAGAGAAGCAAGAGCCAGAGCCAAAAGCTGACACAGACCCAAAGCAGGAGCAGCAACCACAGCTGGAATCCCCTCCTCGTAGCCCCCAGGCTCCAGAGGCCCCTCCGCAATCCATGCTGGTGACTGTCACCATCGAAGAGGAGACTGTGGAGGGACCACAACTGAATGGGGATCCCTTGGGGATGAGGGCCGGCTCAGCTGAGGAATTAGGAACCACCCCAGCCCCTCCTGGCAGCCCTCCGGCAAGGTCCAAATCGGCATCGCTGAATGACCTGAAGCCCCAGAACAGCGTCAATGGAGGCCCCCGGGCGGGTGTGAGGGGCAGTTTGTCTGGCTCTCAGGTGCATCTTGAAGGCACAGCAGCATCTCCGCGGGCCAGTCTGAGTCGGCAGGCCTCAGCCACTGGATCAGCAGTTGGGGAGGCTGGGGCGAAACCCAGAGACTACATATTCATGGCTGCTCTGTCCTGTTTTTGCCCCATCTGGCCGATCAACATTGTGGCCTTCGTGTACTCAGTCATGGTAAGAGTCAAGGTGGGATTGAGCAATTAAAAGAGCCGCCGACTATGGGGATCCTGTAAAATGCTTTCCCTGGTATGGTGAAATGGTGCTTTCCATTTACCCCTTCCACCAGTGGTGGGATTCAAATTCTTTTACCACTGGTTCTGTGGGCGTGGCTTGGTGGGCGCACTTTGGGCTCACATGCACTATGCACACACGCACTTGATGCTTCACACACAGCCATGCCAAACCTGTGCTTTGCGCGCACACAGAGGGTTTGCTACTGACCTCCTGCACTCCTGCTTTGTGTCAAAAAGCTGACATGCAGGAATCCGCTGTGCTGCGCGAAGCAAGGAAATAAAGATCAGAACAGAGCTGGGGCAGGTGGGCGGGCACTGATCATCAGGGAGAACCAGTTCACTTACAGATGATCCTTGGAGCTACTGGTTCAGCCAAATGAGGCCAAACTGGTAGAATACCAGGGGTGGGATTCTATCAGTTCGCACCTATTCACTAGAACTGGTTGTTAACATTCTAAGCAGTTCGGAGAACCAGTTGTTAACAGAAATTACTGGCCTAATCCTGTAAGGAAGGCAGGAAGGAAACATTCTGGTGTTGCTTACAGAAACTGCCTCTCCGTTGACCCTTATTACATTCTTGGCAGGACTAGACTTCCTATCTCAGGAACTTCTCTGGAATTTTTTGTCCCTCCTTTGCTGGTACTTTGCTTGTGTGGAGGGACCATTCAAAGTTACAATGGCACTGAAAAAAGTGACATGACCATTTTTCACACTTACGACTGTTGCAGCATCCCCACAGTCATGAGAGGCCAGGCGAGGGGATGCGTGCCTCGATGTGAATGATATTGAGTTGGCCATGCCCAGCCAGTCACATGACCACCAAGCCACACCCACCACCTAAGCCACGCCCACAGAACCAGTTGTTAAAAAATTTGAATCCCACCCCTGAAGAATACCACCCCTGCTTTCCATCCAGCCTACCTACTGCTGCACCCACACTTCAATTTGAGTCCTCATTTTACTGACCTCGGAAGGATGGAACACTGAGTTCAACTTTGAGCCTGGTGAGATTCGAACTGCCAAATTGCAGGCAACCGGCAGTCAGCAGAAGTAGCCTGCAGTACTGCATTCTAACCACTGCACCACCACGCTCTAATCAAATGGAACAGGAACAAAGTATGCCACCCTTCCACTGCCCTCCGATGTAGGTAAGCTTACAACCATTCCTTTAGTTACCATTCATAGTTACAAAGGCATTGAAAAAAGTGACCTACTGTATGACCGTTTTCACATTTATGACTCTTGTGGCATCCCCATGGTGACATGATTAAAATTTGGATGCTTGGCAACTGGCATGTATTTATGATGGTTGCTTAGAGTCATGCAATCACTTTCTGTGACCTTCTCACAAGCAAAATGGATGGGGAAGCCAGATTTACTTAGCAACCATGTCACTAATTTAACAGCTGCAGTGATTCACTTAACAACCACGGCAAGAAAGTTCATAAAATGGAGCAAAATGTATTTAGCAACTCTCTTGCTCAGCAATGGAAATTTTGGGCTCAGTTATGCTTGCAAGTCAAGACTACAAGCTCTTCATTAAGAAGCAAGATCTCCAGAGCAGATTTATTTCCTAATAAAACTCTAATATCTCAGGGAAATATTTTGCCTGAACTTGAAACATTCTAAGAAACATTCTAAATCAAATCTTGTTGCTGGCTTGGTCAATTTTCCTCTGACAGAGTTGAAGAGATTCAGCCAGGATGGCCAATGTTGTGTTCTGCATGCCCACTAACCACTACAATGTCAGTGATGTGTATGTTTTGATTTAAGCAGTGGAAATGACCAAGATGAGGTTGCTCAGGTGCGCTCTTAAGAATTTAGAATCATTTTTGCATTTGTGGTGGCGCAGTGGTTAGAAAGCAGTATTGCAGGCTACTTCTGCTGATTGCTGTTGCCTGCACTTTGGCAATTTGAATCTCACCAGGCTCAAAGTTGACTCAGCATTCCAACCTTCCGAGGTGGGTAAAATAAGGACCCGGGGGCGATAGGCTGACTTTGTAAACTTAGAGAGGGCTGTAAAAATAGAATAGATAGAATTCTTTATTGGCCAGACGTGATTGGGCACCCAAGAAATTTGTCTTTGGTGCATATGCTCTCAGTGTACGTAAAGGAAAAAAATACATTCATCAAGAATCATAAGATACAACATTTAGTGAAAGTCATAGGTTACTAAAAAGCAGTCAAATCATACTAGGAAATTAATAAAACGATATAAATTGTAAAGATGCAAGCAACATGGTTATAGTCATAAGTGGCAAGAGATAGGCACTAGGAAGTGTTATTATAACCTAGCAGTAGAGGAATAATAGCAATACACTAAAAGCACTGTGAAGCGGTATATAAGTCCTATTGCTATTGCTATTTTTAACACCATTTTTCTTTTTGCTCCCTCTTCAGTCCCGTAACAGCTTCCAGCAGGGAGACATCGATGGGGCTCGGCGCTTGGGGCGGGTAGCAAAGCTGCTGAGTATTGTGGCCCTGGTTGGGGGCTTGTTCATCATCGTGGCCTCTTGTGCCATCAATTTCGGAGGTGAGTAGCCCGGAAAGCACCGCCTGATGGGAGGATTCCTCTAGAGAGTCGTGATGCTTAGATTCTAGACTAGTGATTCCCATCCACAGCCAACTTAAGATGTGTGGACTTCAACTCCCAGAACTCTCCAGCTGGCATGCTGGCTTGGCAATCTTGGGTGTTGAAGTCCACCCTTCTTGGTTGAGGAACACTGTTTTGGACTACTTCAGAAGATGATTTCAGAATAAAGATTTCCCTTGCTTAACATGGAGTTGATTGTCTGTGGAGTAGACCCCACTGGGGAGGACAAAGGCAGATGAGGTACTGTATTGATTGTGCTGCAACCATTAATGGCTACTAATGTTGCCCCAAGAGAAGTAAGCAGTTATAATCATCTTCATCATCATCATCATCATCATAATACATTAAAGAGTTTTGTTGTGGCAAGAAGTTACATAATTATGCCCTGGAAGATCTACAAAGTCCAGCTCATGGAAATCAGCATTCTTATTAAAACCTGCAGCTGCCCAAAACAGCTTCTTCGGGGTCAGTCTTCTTTGTGGGGAGGCCTAGGAGCCAACCAGAGCACTGTGAGACTTTGAAGTAACCAGATAAGATATAATTATCAATATTAATTATAATAGATAAAGGCCCAGCCTAAGAGCATCAAAGCCACACCCGGTCTATTTATTTATTTCCTGCCTTTATTACTTTTACACATAACTCAAGATAGTATATATATACGCACAATATTTCTTCTTCCTCCTAATTTCCCCACAACAACAACCTGGTGAGGTGGGCTGGGCTAAGAGAGAGTGATTGGCCCCATGTCACCCATCTGACTTTCATGGCTAAGGGAGGAGTAGAACTCACCATCCTTTGGTTGCAAGTCTGGTGCCTTAACCACTAGACCAAATCTTTCTAGGTATCATCAGTGCCATGTATGTAAAGAGAGGGTGGGGCTTGGATCACATGGCCACAATTGCCATTTTGCCTTTTTTTCTTCACCTTTGCATACCCCTGAATCTCATATCTTCCCTTGGGTCATGAATCTTCCCTTTGCTTCTCCTAACCATCTTCTCCTGCATGTTTCAGGTATCAATGAATGCCAGAGGTAGGGAGGTTGAATTGAGCACATCTGATATATTAATCCCTCTTAACAAATAGTAAATAAGTCTATTATTTTGCTCTCTTTTCCTGTGTTTGTCTTCCCCTCCTCGATTCCTTTGCCCTTGTTCCCTTTCCCTTAAACCTTTCTCCTTTCCAGTGTTTCAGTGAAGGTGGCTGTTGGCTGCCACTGCACCCCTAGCCTCAAAATTTCCATCTTTGGAGGAGGGGACCAGTATGACTACAGTGCACCCATCCCTTCTCATCTCACCTGCCCCCCTGCATCCCAGAACCATACAAAGCAAGAGCACAAGGATGGAAACAATAGAAAGAAAGAGAGAGGGAGGGAGGAAGAGAAGACAAAGGAACACGCATGAAGGAAAACAGAAGAAACAGTTTGTGCTGTGGTTAAATATCTCCGCTCTCCCTGTAAGGAGTTCGATTCCCCCAAGAAACTGGAGCCAGCCTCCCCTTTCCATCCGATGGAGAAAGAAGGAAAAAGGAGGAGCAAGATTCCCATGTTCTCTCCCACAGTCTCTCTTTCTCTCTCATTTTCTTTTCATCTATCCATCCATCTCTTCAACTAGTGACCTGTCTGCCCATCTTCCATCTACTGCCAAATTTCAACAGCAAATAAAACTCTTTCAATGTTCCATGTTTACAAGAACCTGCTGGAGAAAAGCTCTACCACCAACAACAACCAACCCTACGAAGGGGGAGCAGGTTTACACACATTTTTGCTGGGAACAAAGGAAAAGAACCAGCCTGGGAAATCTGATCTCTCCTCTGTGGTGTTTACAAAAGGCAATAGACAGGGGTGAGAAGGAGCGGGCTGAGAGCCATGAATCGGTTTAGAAACTGGCAACGATGGAACAACTTAGAGCAACTCACCGTGACTCCAAAGGTGTGGTATCCAGGTAGAGGTGCAAGCATAACTCAAATAGGTGTGGTTGCACACCCATAAGTCATCCAGAAAGGCGTGTATAACCAAACACCATCCCACCAATCAACCGGAAAAGAAATGACAATGGAATGGGTGAAATTAGCCGAAGGAATGAATTAAATCAACAGAGAGTCAACAGCTTGTATCGCAAGAAGGTAAGAAATGTATGGTGGAAATGGGTGTGAAAGTGAAGATTAAAAAAAAAAAAAAAGGGTGGGGGCACGGAGGCTTCATGCAAAAGAAGAAGGCAGAATGAGCTCTATGGAGGAAAATGTTACAGGTCCAACAAACCAGAATGAAATGACAGCAAAAGAAGTTGGAAGAATGGCAACAGAGCTACTGGAGAACACAAAATACCTGTTTGGGGAATCCTAAAGAAGAAAGTGAGATTGCAATGCTTACAATGAGAATGTTGGCATGAACGAAAGAAAGGTTGCAGTAGTTAGTAAGTGGGGGAGGGGGCGGGGGTTGGTGTGAGCTGGCATCCCATTCTGAAGTTAAAAGCATGAAACAAAGACTGACATCTTTCCCCTTTTTAAATGACCAGCTGCAGCCAGAAAAACAGCATTGAAAAGCATGAATGTGTGCAACGTCTTTTAATTAGTGGATTGATATGTTAGCCCCAGTGAAAGGCTGTGGGAACTGATGAATCTTGGCCAAACACTATTTAGAAAAACCCAAAATATTTAGCAAACATGAGAGGCAGCTGGGGCATGAATATGGCGGGAATTCAAGGTGGCCGTAGGGTGAGTTGGGGAATGTGCCAAGCAATTGTGGGGAAAGACAGTTCCAAAATATTATGCTATCTGAATACAAAAGACAATATATCTTTATCTGCAAAGACAGATTTAAGTATCCCATTGTACTTGAGGAGGGAAAAGTAACTTAAAGAGGACAGGACAGGCTGCACAGCATTCATGATTTGGTTTTCCAGCATAGTGTAATACACTGTGATTGCTACCCCCTTAAACCCTTGTGAAGTGTCTGCTATCAAAGGCAGTTGTACTATAAAGATCGAGTCTTCATTGTGAGGCAGTGGTGGTATTCTACCGGTTCGGCCCAGTTTGGCGGGTGGGAGGGTCCAGCAGCCGATCATTGGAGCGAACCAACTCGCTCACAGATGATCCTCAGAACCACCGTAGCTCTGAGGATCACCTGTGAGTGAATCAGTTCACCCCGATGATCAGCTGCTGGGCCCTCCCAACCGGCCAGGCTCTATACTGAACTTTATTGCCTGCTTTTCAACCTCAGCTGCTTTGCGTGGCACAGCCAACGCGTCCGTTGTTTTACACACAGGGCTTGCAGCAGAAGGTGAGTTGCAAAGCACACCAAACCAGTAGGAAAATTTTTTTTGAAACCCACCACTACTGTGAGGGTTGCTCACAGGATACCTTTCACATATCTAAGTCCAGATCCACCACAATTCCCACCCAGAGGTCATGTCTACACTGGTTGGGCATTATGGGAGTTGTGGTCAAAAATATCTGGAGGAGTCCGGTTGAGGAAACTGAAGTTCAACATCTCTCTCTGTTCAATCCTTTCCTTTGGATCAGATAAAAGATTGTGAATTTCTTTGCTCAGTTGCTTTGAAAGGCAGAAAAGGCAGAGAGAATATGCACACACACACACACACACTCTCTCTCACAACAGAGCAGTAACTGTACCGAATACTTCCATCCTCACTACAAACAGTGAAAACCCTCAATATTTTATTTTTTATGAAGAAAGTCATATTTTGAATGAAAAGACAAAATACCTCGGGGTACTCAACTGGAGTTAGGCTGATGCGGAGCAGTTGGGCGGGGAGTTTTTTAAAAATAGAGTTTTGATGTCAGAACAAGTTGGGAGAAGATGAGGAATTGGATGAAAATCAGATGAAAAATAAAATTGCGAGGATCAGCACTGAAGCAGGAAGGTGTGTGAGAACCATGCAGCGAAGCACAAGCGTGTTTATACAAGTATCTGCAGGAGTGACAATGTAATATAGAGGAATATAGGTTTCTACCCTGCATAGATTATATGATTTCTTCTCCGATGGACAAAGGAAACATATAATTCTAATCTACAGTCAGAACTGGGCTGTGTACAGATCCTAGTCAACATTACCTACCGTGTTAGAGTCAAGGAATGGGATAATACCATCTAGTTACTTACAAGCAAAGAAACAAGACATTCTCTAAGGGTGAGCGAGGGGAGAAAACCAGGATAGATGGAAGTTTGACCGAGATCATGAGGGGGGAGGAGCACCACCATCCTTGTAGAAGGAAGCTCGGATGATACAGTCCCCTCCTTGGATGGAGAGGAGATTACACTAAGCCAGAGGGGGAAGCTGGCTCATCAGATGTGATGCAGCAGCACAGGGAGAGATGGGTTGACGACTAGGAGGCTTCACCGAGAAATGTATTCTGGAGCAGCCCTATGCTCCCTGCAAGCCAGAAAGGAAAACCTCTTGAAAAAAAGCTTAGATGGGCAACCATGTATGGGATTGGGCAGCATTTACTTGGGGGTGGGGTGGGGATGGCAGGGGGGAGAAAGGGAGAGGGAAGGACACCAGCCAAGAAGTTGTGTGTAGCAGACACTAAAGTTACACCCAGCACAATGTGAGTTTTCTCTTTGATTTCTTTTTCTTTGTTGGCTTTGCTTTTCCTGCAGACTGTTACACAAAGCGGGTTGGGGTGGCATGGGTGGGGACACTGGCAGCCTCATGGCAGCCTCCTTTACAGTTTATACTTGGGAGAGAGAGCATGGAGCATTATTTAAGGAGGGGGAGAGCCTGAAACTCCTTCCATTATTAATCCCATCTGCACGATGTACAAGCCTCTGGCTCTCCGCCAACCATCCTGCCCAATTAAACCAAGGAAAACCAAAACGGCCTATTCCGTGGTGGATGCATGATGCAGCCGGAAGGGCAGTTTTGGTAGAAAGGGGTCTTCTTCTCGGCCCTAGGGACGGTTAATCTCTAGGAGGCAGAAGGGGATGGTTGGCAGGGTGGGGCCCAGGGTTGTTGTATTTTGATGTTGAAATGCAAGTATTCTGTCTGCATGTTTTTATATGCTTATATTTGGGGCAAGGAGGGAAATCGGGATCTTGGAAGAGGAGAGAGAGAAATGTTAGGACAGTGAATTTCTCAAGCCTGCCAACTTTAAGACATGTGGACTTCAACTCCCAGAATTCCCCAGCCAGCTTGGCTGGCTGGGGAATTCTGGGAGTTGAAGTCCACATGTCTTAAAGTTGGGGAAATCTGGGTGTTGAAGTCCACATATTTTAAAATTGCCAGGCTGGAAAAACACTGTGTTAGGGAGTGAGATTTAAGACAAGACCGCAGCATCCAAACATGGATCGATTTGAGGAACCGGCAACTGATGGAGGTGGTAGGCGATTCGGAGTTACTCAGAATGGAAACAGGTTTAGCTGATGGAGATGGGGCACAGGGAAAGGACCAGATATGTTCCAGAAATTTAGATTTCACACAAACATGGATCTAAATTTCATAGATACAGGACAGTTTCAAGTTCAGAATAGACCAACCTCAATGGAAGAATCTGAGAACCAACAACTGTCAGTAAACTGGGATTTTCTGAGCCAAATCCTGTCAACTAAAGGGAAATTATTTCAACTTCTGGTTGCCAAGAAGGGGAATGGAATAACCAATTCCTCATCCGGAGCAGAAAGTCAGTCCTCAAATCCTAGATCTCTCACTCCAGGTGTCTTGCTAATTGACTTAAATGTAATCTTAAATCTGAAGTTATGAGGCTACAGTATAATTTAGAAGGGCGACTGGTTGCTAACTACCTGTCCTCCCATTTCTCTGCTAAAAGAAAAGTGGTCCCTGATCGTATCCATTTAAACAGCTACAAGGACAGTTTTGGTAGAGAGAAAATGTGGATTACTGAAGTGTGTTACAAGTAGAATTTGGGTGAAGAGGTAAAGAAAGAGATGCTTAGAATACCATGGGAAGAGAGAGAAGAAAAGAAGGACCTAGACTGAAGGAAAGGCTGGTTTGTCAGGGGTTTTATGTTTACATATCTAAGTTATTGAAT
Source organism: Pseudonaja textilis (assembly GCF_049901715.1). NCBI lineage: Eukaryota > Metazoa > Chordata > Lepidosauria > Squamata > Elapidae > Pseudonaja > Pseudonaja textilis. Next base: position 129,894,126 of record NC_142008.1, on the reverse strand, counting down.
GAAAATCACATAACCTGTATCTTTGACATGCTGCTTGATAGATGTTTTCATATTGGGGTGGGCAACGTTTTGGATGCGAACTGATAAAACTTTGCTTTAATATACTATTTGTGGAGGAAAATTAGGGGTTTTTTTAATGGGGAAAGAACAGGGGAGACTTTTTTATTCCTTCCTCTCTTCCCCCCCACCCCCAAAGTGTAAGATGTAAATTAATTTCCTGTTTTTTGGAGTATTAATTGTGCTTCTGATGGTGCAAAGTTGAGGGGCCAAAGCAGAATACCTTATCCATTTTGTCCTCTCTCTTGCTGGGTATATGTGGATAATGAGTTTCCTGTCTATGAGAATCAAATTGTGCAGTTATTCTAAAACACAGCCCAGTTTATTATTTAAATCCACTCTTCCCAAACTGGTATTTCCATAGAGGTGCTCAGCTACAAGTCTCATCAACCCAAGACAAGAGACATAAAAATTGAATGCCCAACATATTTGGATGTCATCAAGTTAGAGAAAGCTGAGTTCTAAACTGTTCATCAAATATAGTTATGAGCTAAAACCTGACCACTTTTGTAAAAGATGTTGCTGTTTATATCTTTACACATCCCATTTGACTCTTTTTGACATGATTTGTTCTCGTCAATTAAAAGGATTCCAATCTAAACAGGGAAGGGATAGATTGGTCTTGAATCTGGGGCCAATCAACCCTCTTGGTGAGATTCAGAATTCTGTTCCTTTTGCAGGTTGGGTGGGCTCACAAAATATTATAAATCTTAGTACCACTTTGTATAAAGGTAGTGGGTGGGTGGGAGAGTGGACATGATTGAATTATAAACTGCTAGACTTTTTTGTATCAACGCATGAATTAAGTAAATAAACTCAGATGCATGAAGTGGTGTCAAGTGATTCTTCTGAGAAAATTGGGGGACGTCCAAGACAGGTGACATCACCAGCCTGTGTAAATTCATAGCCTTTTAAAATCCACAATGAACATTTTTTAAAAAAATAAACACTCTTGTTAAAGCAGATGTGTTTATTTTTCACATTGTTCTGTTTCTATGAGTCATAGCCAGCATTTACATAGCCTTGGGCACTGACAATTTTGGCTTCTACATCACCCAGACATTTTCAGATGGATGGATGGGATAACTGGAGCAGAAACTTTAAATAAGCCCCCAGGAGAAGCGAGCAGCCTTCAGCGATTATAATGCAACTAACAGATGCAGGCAGGATTTGGGAAACATTGTTCTCATGAGCCAATCTCTCAATGCAAACAAACACAGAGCATAAAACAACATATGGAACAAAAAATGAAGTCTGCTGTAGAATTTTGGAAATTAGAAACAGTGCCAGCCGCATTACAACACGATGGACACAATAGTCACTAACCAATAATTCAGCAAAGGACAAATTAAGCACATTGGTGAGATTTCAATGGTGGAAGAGCAAATAAATGTATTAACTTGGTCTTTTGCAGTATCCAGTTTTAAAAATAACTTAAATAGCTTCCAATTTCTTTTTTTAAAATAGTCTTCTAAAAAGTTGAGCAAGGAGCTGGTGGATCTTAAGGATGCTATCTGTAAGTTCTGTTGCCCAATTATCACATTGCCCAGGTCTGCTTAGCATTAGGCATGACTGCATTGTTTGTATACACATCTTAGATCAAGGGTGCTTAGATCTGGCCCATGGGGCTGCCCTTGAAACAGGAAATAACTGGCCCATGGTGCCTCTGCCCACAAAAATGGAGCTCGGGAGCCCGTTTTCACTGGCAGAGGGTTGCAGGAGGCCATCGCAGGCAAAAACGGAACTTGGGAGGCATCGCAGGCAAAAACAGAGGTCAGGAGGCCGTTTTTGCTGGCAGAGCACTTGGACTACAGGCACCCACAACATGAGTGATGTCGAGCTGGCCACGCCCTCCAGCCCTCCCGAGTTCGAACACCCCTGATGCGGCCCTCAAATCAAGTTTGACACACCTGTCTTAAATTATTGGGTGTCCATCTCAGTAAGTGCGGTGCCTACACAGAACATTGTCCTGTAAGAGAGGAATTAATCTTTAATGCAAGGTTGTGCAGGTTGTCTGTATATTGGCGTGAGCTTTAATGTTCAGAGATCCTCAAATTATTACTGGGTTAAAAAATTAAGATGATCCAAATTTCAAGAGATTTTTAGTCATTTATTTTATATTTTGGGGCATCTATGACATTAGCATTACAAGAAAAACAATTGCTGATCAATGCTGCACAGTGTTCTAAATATTCTACAAAAGTTGGCAGCTGAATTAGCAAGGCCTTTATTTCCTCAAACGCGGTTCTTTTAGGCTCGTTCACAATAGGAAAACAAAATGGCTTGTAACCATTTGACTTTAATTTCTGCACGCTCTTGGGAATAGAAGAGGTGTCTTGGCAAGATTTGGGTCTTGGCAGGGTAACAGACTACCTTTTATCTTCATTCTACTTCCTCCCTTAGGTCTTGTTGACAAAGAGGCTTAATCTGCAGACATCAGCCTATTTTATGGCTTCTCTGATTCACGAATGTTGGCTTCTCTTATATTGAACACGTTTATTCTTCCCCCTTGACCAGGTGGTCGATCTTCTCAGTCTCTAGAAGACCGTTAAATACTGAGCTAGGAATATTAGCCATATTTATCTTGGCTATTCATCCAGATCCTCTTGTAAATAATCAGAGACTATCAAATCAAGACACTCAAGGTATACAGATTTTATTACCATAACCTCTCTTCTATTGCGTGATAAAGAGGTTTTTGTTTATTGGACAAAAGTTTTACACTTTAAAAATCTATACACAATATATAGACACTCAGTTTTGAAACGTGCAGCAGCATCACTGTGGAGCTTAGGAGAGTTTGTCAAGATCAGCTCCTCCTTGGAGGAGACATAGCGAGAACCTTATAAGGAATGTCCATGGAGATTCTCAGTCGTCCAGGTCATGGTTGTCCCAAAGGAGCTTTTTCAAGAGGCAACTGGACTTTCTGGTTTTTATTTGAAGGGGTTTCGCTTCTTATCCATGAAGCTTCTTCTTCTGAAGCAAAACGTCTTTAAAGAAAAACCAGAAAGTCCAGTTTTCTCTTGAAACAGCTCTTTTGGGACATTACAAGGAAGGACCAAAAACAACCATTTCAATTTCAGAGGCCACCTTGCAATTTAAGCAAAAGAAATTACATGGTAATGGCATTCTAATTTGGCTCAGTCAAGTGTTCTGCATGATAGTCTTCATGTTTGGTTCCTTCAGTACAGCCACCATGATTAAACTATGCCTAAAGCTTAGGTTAACTCTCTTCCATTATGGCCAAAAACATGGATTGGTTATGTTGTGGATTTCTAATTCTCTAAGCCGCCCAGAGTCACCGTGTATGAGTCGGACAGCCATATAAATTTGTTTAATAAATTAAAAAACCCTACCCCCATCATATCCATTCCTTTATTTCTCTTGACCTCTGGGTCCTAATACAAGCATGAAAAGCCAACTTTGGTGGGAAAAGAAGAAGAGGACCTTTAATAGGTAGGTAGCTATCATGCTAATGTAAACGTCTTGCGGAAAGCCACACTAGGAAAGTTTGCTAACGTGCTAATACAGAAACCAGTGAGGAAAGAAAGACAAATGATTGTCTATATAAATGAGTTCCTAATACCTCAGTAAAAGATGTTCGCAAACTTGGAGAAAATAAGTAAATACATCTCAGCCACAGGTAAATGTCAGAATCATGGTGGTGAAGACAGACTGAGCAAAACTCAAGAAGGGCAAAACTGATGCTGGAAGTTTTCCTTATTTAATTCACTTCAGTATTGCACAGCATAATGACATGATTGAAGAAAAGGAAAGTACGGGCTTCAGCTACGGTCAATTGGAATTGCTTGAGCAATGAAGCAATTTCCCACCTCTGGTCTAGGTATTTCTAATAAAATATTTACAAGAGAAAAGATCAGATAATCTGGGTCATGAGCTAAAGTACAAAAGTTAAACTGAACATTCAGAGATAATTCCAAGGAAATAATGCAAGTTATGACCCTAAAACCCCCAGGATCAATAGTAGCCTGCCAATACTGTATCCCTTTTAAAGCTGTGCATTAACGTTGTCCAAAATAAATGACTTCCAAATGGTTGCTCCGTGTCTTACTAAATATATTTGTAGAATACAGGGAATTAATACATTCTATTCCTTGGAGATCTGTTCCTATATAGTTTGAGAACACAAAAAAATCTAGTCCAGATTTCAAAAGGTGTTTAGATGTGATTTTCTTGATTTTTAGGCAACATCCCAGTTTGCTTTATTATATCAAGACAAGTGCAATCCTATATTTCATTCTCCCCAAAGATACCCCAAAAGTGTGAGGTAAAAAGCTTTCAATTCTAACATGACAAGCTCTTCAGCTGCCCCTCACAATGGTGGATCAGAATCTTCCTCAACAGACAATTTTTAACTCAACATATTATTATGGGAGTAAAACAGGAAGAAGCCAGAAGCAGCATCCCACAGATATCACAAAAGTATCATAGAAAGGTGAAGCGATCACATCAAAGAAAAACTGCACAACTGGAGTGACTGATCTGAGGCAAAGACCTTGTCCATTCATCATGAGGGTTGGGAACTGAACACTCTAGAAGACTTAGGGGAGTTCCTTCCCACAACCTTGAAATCCTACATCTTCTTTGCCCGTTCAGCAGCATCTAAGGCCGCCATATTGCATGAGGCCGAGACCAAGTGAATTAAGCTGATGAAACTCTTGATGATAGCAATAGGGGTACAAACCCATAGAATCAAGCGATAGAGTCCGGCGTATCCTGACAGGACTGGAAAGCAGAAGAACAAAAATGAGTGGGGTGGAAAAATGTCCAACATGTTCTACAGTCCTAAAGCCTCCCCTCCCCTCAATCCCCTCAGCTTTCTGTACTCACTTTCTGGCCCTTCACCGAAACACAACAAGTACAACATGCAGTAGAAGAGTTCGTTACTGGCACACATAATGAACAGAACAGACTGAAAGGAGAGAAAGAAGAAACCACATCAGATCAAACCAGGCAAAAAATGGCAGCCAACGGAAGCCAGTTTAAATCAGTTGGTGTTTATGAGGCCATCAGCTGGGGTTGCATGACAAATCATGATGACTTTATGGAAACATCTTTCAATATAAAACATCTATATTAAAAATAACCTATTGCACAATCTATGATAAAAAATAATTTTTCAGAATGCCCACAAAATTCATAAAAACAGCAGTCAGATAACTCTTTCAGGAAAGAGATGGCTGGGATTGCCATCTGATCAACATGGAAGAAGAGAAGCAAATTGTGGCAACATAAGAGAATACTTGTGTCCCAGGGTTGAACTGTTGGGTCCACAGTCCTCCCTGAGCTTGGTTGTTTTCTTGCAGACATTTCATTATCCAACTAGATAAGATCATCAGTACTAGATAGTGCTAGACATCAGTGTTAAATAGTGATTCTAGCACTGATGATGTTACCTAGCTGGGTAATGAAACATTTGCAAGAAAACAAGCAAGCTCAGGTAGTACCAAGGATGCCACAGAAGCAAATTGGTTAGTAAGGGATCCTATAACAGTGGAGCCATCCCAAACAAGAGTCTGGCCTCACTTCAAATGGGAAGGAGGACTCACTCAGCCCATGATACAGATAGGTTTACATAGGTTTGAAAGTCAAGGTCAACATCTTAAATTAGCCTCACTGGAAGTCTACTACCGTAAATTGCCACTTTTCCTCCAATTTGAAGGAAATGATTCATGAAAATAAACATGCCAGAACAGTGACTGACATGGCCGGAAATGCCTCTTTCTACAGCAAGCCTTGGTCACTGGGGGAGTGGGCTGGGCCCAATGGTAAAAGACACATCACTGCAAACTCTCCCCATACTGTAGTTCAATCACATCACTGGCAATTAAATGACAGGTGGAACTTGCCTTGCGGTGGCATTTTAGCAAAAATTCAGCTTACTGTGGAGGCCAATGGGACTCAACACAATTGTATTATCCGCTAAAAATGAGAAATCACCCCAATGGTGTCTTCTCTCCAAAACATTTGGAATTAAAAGAGAGAACCTAAGCAAGAATTTCATATCAAATTGGTGAGAAAAGACCTGGAGTGAGGTTTTTGGTTTTAAGAAAATAGAAGGAGAGAAAGGTCGGGATGGCATTAGCAACGTGACAACTCCAAAGGGACAATTTTTGTGACACTCACCCGTGAATTGTAATACACTCTCAAGATCTGGTTTCCTGTTAAGTCAATACTCTTATGGCTTTCTCCACCTTTCACCACAGTGCTAAAGAGGCAGGGGCAGAAAATTAAAAGGGTTCAGATCTACCTCAGCCCACCTCTCCTTGTTCCTTCCCTCATACTCCTGTATATCTCTTCCATATGAAATCCTTCCAGAAAGATTTTATCTGCTGCACTGGAAGCATATTCTAACTTACACATCACATTTCTCTGGGTTGTGTATGCTTTAAAAAACAACCCAGCCTCAAAACTGCAATGTTATTTCCTTTACTCTCGCTTTCTTAAGCCTGCCCTTTGTGTGTGTCAGATCTCTTCCAACTCTTTAAACAATATTAATTTTATTAATTTTAAAATTTTATATGCTGTCATTTGCTACCAAGCTTTCTCACGGTACCTTAGAAGAAATTAAAGCAATGCATTAGTTTATTATTTCCATAAAAGAGAAACAGTTTGGTTTGAATTCACTATGAATTCAAGTCCTGCCATCGCCATGAAAACTGCCTGAATGACTTTGGGCCAATCACTCTCTCAGCCCAACTCACCTTACAACGTTGTTGTTGCGGAGAAAAAAGGACGACAACAGTGCTGTGCACGCAGCCTTATTTGTGCGAGTGGTGGGTGGATGTACCTGCTGTTCACACAAATGGAGCTTCACGCGCCAGCAAAGCGCCTGGCACTTGTGCAACTGGAGCTACCCACGTGTGTTTGCTCACCATTTGCACAACCCAGTTCCGAATGGGTCACAGCCCAATAGTGGGGTGCAGCCTGGAAGTTGGGGATCCCTGCTTTACAAGGTAAAAGGATTTTAAAAAATGTGGAGCTAATACAAACATTTTGTGCTTGCAATAAAAAAAAATGAAACCATGATTTTGTTTTTGCTAATTAAGGTACTTTTGCGGTTATAGAAATGGCTCGTATACACTGTTGTGTAAAAACAAAATGCTGAGGTCGTAATGTTATCTTGTACTGTGCTAAGAGAGTTGGAAGTTGGTGCCTTTTTTTTCCTTTTCCCTTTTTACAGCATTTTGTTTTCCTTTCCCTCCCACTCCTCCTAGTTTTCTATTTCTTTTTTTAAAAAATTTCTCTTTGTATTTTATATTTTGATAAACTAATAAAAATGTGAAACAAGAAAAAATATGGAGGCAATACAACAATATGCTTCTCCGATCTAAGGATGAAAGTGATGATAAATCTGAAGAGAACTGTCTACATCCCTTTTCAAGGCAAAACTGATTAGAGTTTGAAGGAGGAAGAGGAGAATCTAAGTAGAGGAGAGCAATTCTACTCATCGCTATTTAGTTTTCCAAACTTGGCCCCTTTAAGAAGGATGGACTTCAACTCCCAGAATTCCCCAGCCAGTGTTGCATCGGAATCTAAATTTGATAGACAAATAACAAAACCACATTCAACTCCGCTATTTCCCCAGCCGATACCTGTGGAGATGTAGCCAATGGGAGGCCACATCAAGGCTCATGCTCAGCTGAAAGCAGAGGGAAGACTCTGGGTAGAGCATAGCCAGGTTCACCAGCAGACACATGGTAGTACAGCGGTCAGTCAGCATGTCCAGCATGGCCCCAAACCGGGTGCCTAGGAGGAAGGCCATAGGTCAGGAGAGGAATAGGGCTTGGGGGTTGTTGTTTCTGGGGTTGTTCATTTGTGCCTTTTAATGTAATTTTATTAAGTAAAAATCAGCAGGAAACAAAAACATGGAAACATATATGTAATCACATAGCAACACCAGCTCCAACTTTTTGATCCTTTTTTTTTAAAAAAAAATAATAATATTAATGCTCCACGTTGCATAAGCTCCACGTTGAAGTGAGGACAGAAACAAGAATTTCAAAAGACACTGCGTGTCCAATACAGGTAGTCCTCGAGTTACGACAGTCCACTTAGCAACAGTTCAAAGTTACGACATCCTCACCCCCACAAGCATTTACAACGCAGTCTCAAAGTTACGAATCTTGCAGCACCACGGCAGCCGTTCACCCTTATAACCAATCAGAGACACTGTAACATTCCCTTCTGCCTATTCCACATACCCGCCCCCCCACACACACACATGCAGGGGCTTAAGAGGCACTGGCCCTGCTATGCCAGCCCACCGGCTCCTTCCCACTCCATCGCCGATCACTAACTTACCTTTCAAAGTTCTGCAGTTCCAGAACAGGCTGGTCGCTCCTTCTTTCTCCTATCCAGCCTCTCTGCTGCAGGGTTTGTGGAGCCAGCACAGTTTCTTTGCCAGTTCCAAAATTGGACTGGTGAAAGCGGAGGCAGAGCGGGACGAGCGCAGGACACACGATCCACTTTTGGAGCACCGGGCACTCTCTGAAGGAGCTCAAGATCGTGCCTCCTTTCGAAAGCCTCCGTCCCTTAGTAAAAGCTTTTGATGCAGAGGACAAAGACCTGAAGGAGCGCGAGACCGAACCTTCGAAGTTTTCTGTCCTCTGTGCCAAAAGCTTATTAAAAGGGGATGGAAGGGTTCAAGGACACGATCTCGCGCTCTCCTTCAGGCCTCCGCCCCTTGGTAAAAGCTTTTGGCGCAGAGAACAGAAGCCTTTTTTGGGGAGGGAGGGGCGTGATCTCGCACTCATTCTGGCCCCTGTGCTCCACGCCAAAAACTTCTGCAAAGGGACGGAGGCCTTCGGAAGCAGGATCTCATGCTCCTTCAGATTCACAGAGGCTGCCCGGTGCTCCAAAGGGTCAGGGGTCCTGCACAGACAGCCCCAGCGAGTCAGAGAAGCTGAGTAGAACGCGCTCGTCCTGCTCTGCCTCTGTTCCCACCGCTCTGCTTTTGGAGCGCTGGGAGCAGAGGAGAGAGGCTGGAAGGGAGACAACTCACTTGATCATCAAGATCTTCGACAGGTAAGCGAGTCTCCATAGGCCCAATACCTGAGGAGACCTGGTGGGGCAGGTTAGGGGAGGGGGGGGAGAGCATATCTCAGTGGATTGGGGGAGGCCTTGGATGGTCAGAAGCACTAGCCCCCCTCTTCTCCCCCCCTTCCCTGGCAATGGTCTTCCTCATCAAGATACCTCATGGGCACTTAACGACCTGTGCATTCTATTAGCGAATGCATTTTGGTAAAGCAGAGAGGGAATCACATTAATTTGATGTGATCTAATTAACAAACAAATGGGTTAGAATATAATTGGCAGGCTCTATTACAATCATAACTTGAGGATTACCTTATTATCATTAAGAAAAATGGCCGTGCTCAGCTTGGCACTGTAGTCCCCGAGGTCTTGGGCCAAAACTCTCAGAATTCTCTAGCTAGCTTAGTCTCTCTTCAAATAGTTGAATAGCTTTTGACTTGGTAGATCAACATGTCTTTTGTTCCAGGTAGCTCAATAAAAAAAATAGCCAGAGTTGCTGGGATGAGTTATATCTTGATAAGTAATGTAAATATGATTTGGTTTCTAGAAAGCTGTTAATTTGCTTTGTTTCCCCTGAATCAAGAAATTCAAGAGGGGAGTTGAAAATTTTTGGATGACGAATCCAAAGGTACAAATGGAAGTATAACTTAAATAAGCTTAATTATTTAGTTAAATCCATTTAATTAGAGATAAGATAAAGATAAGCCATAGAAAGGAACCCAGTCAAGGCACTTTACAATCTTCCTTTCAGATATTACAGATTTTTACAGAGACTTTGTCTTTCATATTCACATCTACCATTTATTTTATAGATTCTGTTTTATTGGCGTTTTTAAGCTGTGGGAGTTCTTAATTTATATGCTATGATTCTTTCATAAATGCAAATTGCTAGATGGTATAGCAAATTCTTGTTTAAATCAAACAATTAATCAAACTATGACATACGGAAATATAACCTGAGTGGAAAAAAGCTGGCAAAATCTAGCATTCATATTTTGATATACATACTAGGGGCCGAATCCTGACCCAAACACTTGAGGTAAAGTTTGCACTGTGTTGATTTACGTGTGCATGAATTAAATGATTTCTAAATACGAAATACTCAACTATGGAGAATTCCCAGACAATCCCTTCTAAAGCAATCAAACAACACTATGTTGTAGTTCAGGATCTTCCACCCTAGATAACAGATTTGGGAAGAGGGCAGGGGAGAACATGAACAACAATCTAGTCAACTAAAAATGTATTCAGATTGCTTCACTGTTGTAACCAACCACAATGATATGCCAGTTCTTTTTTGGGAAAGAGTCGAGGACTTAATGGTGGATTGTATATTTTAAAGATGAAAGTCCCAAGATCAACTTCAGCTGAAAAGGATCAGATCCCCCAGTCGAGAGCTGGTAATGTTCTCTGAAGTAAAATAAGAAACATGGAGTTTGACAGCCAAGACTTTATCCTGCACCTATGATTCCTTCCTTCCTTCCTTCCTATTCCCTTCCCTCCCTCCTTGTCTTCTTCCCTTCCTCCCCTCCCTTGCCCTTCCTCTCTTCTTCCCTCCCTCCTTCTCCTGCTCTTCCTCTCTTCTTCCCTCACTCTTTCCCCTCCTCTCTTCTTCCCTTCACCTCCCCTTTTACCCTTCCTCTCTCTTTCCCTTCTTCCCCTTCTTCCCCTTCCACTCTTCTTCCACTCTTCCTTTCTTTCCCTTTCTTCCACCCCGCTATTACCCTGGCATAGCGCAGGCCTACCTTGGTTAAGAGCCCGGGCAGCATGGCCATCAAAGGCATCGAGGAAGCCGCTAAGTAGATAGAAGAATGATGCCAGTGAGGGGGAGGTTGGCATATAATAAAAAGCAATACAGGCGAAGATTATACGAGCATAACCTGCAAAAGGAAAGGCAAACAATGTAAGTCACTGTTCTTCAATCCTGCACCCCACACAGAGAGCAGTCTCCAGCTCCCCAAATTTCAGCTAAATCACCCACAATCCCTTTCACCACTTTCTTGCCACAATTCTCCACATTTCTCAAATCCTTGGCTTCATCACATAGACATGGAAGATGTTTTAGAGACTTTTCTGGGGGTGGGGGTTGGGGAAGTACAATCTGTTCAACCATCAGATAAGCGGTTGGCCTGTTTGGTGGTGCTTTCCTCAAAGCTGTGGCTTCCCTTAGGGGACCAGGGTTATCACTGCAAGAGCAATGAAATGGAAGTGGCTTAAAGCCGTTTTTTCTCGACCTTGGGTGGCTTTAAACTGCCTGGACTTTCCGAATTACCCATGGCTGGCTGGGGAATTCTGGGAGTGAAAGTCCAGGCGTTTTAAAGTCACCCAAGATTGAAGAAATACTCAGTTAAAATATAAGTCAAGCAAAGGGGGAAGAGATCAGCGCTAGAAGGCAAAAATATCAGCAAGTCCACCACGCCCATCATTTTGGGACCGACTGCCCGGCCCGCATCCCATCATTTACCAATGAGGTTGGGAACGAAGAGGAAAATATTCTCTTGCTTCATCTTGCTGCCGGCGGGGGCTCTGCGCAGATTGGAAATGCCCTGCAAAACCAGCCTAGACCCAAGTCCAAGTCGAGGATGAGCTCAGGCGACACCCATAGCGGCCCTCCCGCCGCCACAAGCCCACCTGCCCGCCCTTTGCTCCTCCTTGCCCGCAGTAGGAGAGCGAAAAAGCCCCCCTCCTTTACAGATGTTCAGGCGATTCACCACCACTTCCGGGTCCGGACAGTTTCTGAAGCAAGAAACGCCATTTATAAACCGGGAGAGGGGAGTTGTTTTATTATAATGAATCATTGCGCGCGGGGGGGGGATTTAACCCTCCCCCCTTCAATAAGGCGCCTGTCTCATTCTTCAGTTTCAGGATTGCTACTTTGGGCTCCCTTTGTTTCCTTTCGGTCCCTCACTCAGAGAATTTCCTGCAGTAAATGTACTTGAGATTCCCCCAGCATTTCGGATTGGTTTAGTCCGACTTTCGAAAAGGCTAAGAGGTAAGGGAATCTCCCCCCCCCCTTTTTTTTTTTTTAGCTTAGTTGGCCTGCAAGACGGCTGGGGGGCTTGAAAAGCCGGATTTTTTTTTTGTAAATTGGAAGAAATTGAAAGATGCTTTTAAAAGAAAAACGACACTTTTCATGAGTTACTCTAGATTTTTAATGCTTCCCTTAGTGCAGTGTTTCCCAATCTTAGCCATTTGGAAGATGCGTGTACTTCAATTCGCAGAATGCCCCATTGCTGGCTGGAGTGTTCTGGGAATTGAAGTTTCAAATGGTTAAAGTTGATGAACATTGCCTTAAAGCAGGGGTGTCTAACCTTGGCAACTTTAAGACTTGTGGACTTCAACTCCCAGAATTCCTCAGCCAGCTTTGCTGGCTGAGGAATTCTGGGAGTTGAAGTCCACAAGTCTTAAAGTTGGAATTCTGGGAGTTGAAGTCCACAAGTCTTAAAGTTGTCAAGGTTGGACACCCCTGCCTTAAGGCTTACTAGATCCTTTTTTCCAGGCCAACTGAATCCATAAAAGCAAAATGAAGAGCATCAAATGCAGGGTCTATGAACGTTCCTGTAATGTCTGAAGAACATTCAGGGCATCAACCCACTTCATGTTCTCATAAATTTTTCAGATTATTTTTGAGCCTAGAAGAACAGGACAACAGAGAATGAGGTAGCTGGATGGAGTCACTGAAGCAGTAGGCCTGAGCTTAAATGGACTTCAGAAGATGGTGGAGGACAGGAAGACCTGGAGGAACATTGTCCATGGGGTCACGATGGGTCGGACACAACTTCGCAAATAACAACAAAAAGTTAAAAGCAATGCTACTGCTTTGTTAAAATAAAATAAAAAATTATAAATGTGACATCAGATTTGAAAATTTAACGATCTGAATACTTTTTTAAAAAAATCTGAATTACTGACTTACAAAATGGACATGTAACTTGGAAAAATGCTGAAAATGGACAAAACGGTTGTAAAAAAATTTCAAGAGACTGATAAGGGAAATTTCTTTGCTGTAGTTTCAGGCCTCTGTTACAATTACCTACTGAACAGTTGACATTGTAGAAAAAGAACTGAATTAGTCTATGCTATCCAAAATCCACATAGAGTTTGAGAGCACTTTTCAAATTAACAAATATTATTAAATATATATCTTCATGCTCCCAGACTTGTTTTTTATTAAAGTTTATTGCAGTATAAAATACAATGGAAATAAAGATTAATCACTTCCAAATGTTATGCTTCAAATAGAAGGAAAAAATGAAGCATAGACCTTAGTGTGAACATTGAATAATTGTGTAGTTATAGAAATGGCTGATTGTGATGACATATAATGCAAAAAGTTGAGGCTGTAATTGTAGTTAATATTTTATTTCATCTTCAACTTACAACAGTTTGCTTAGTGACTGCTTAAAATTACAACAGAATTTTAAAAGGTGACTTGACTGTTTTTCATACGTATGATCTTTGGCAACTGACTCATATATATGACGGTTGCCATATCCTAAGCTTAGGGTCACATGATCACCTTTTGTAACCTTCTGACAAGCTGAGTCAATGGGGAAGGCAGATTCACTTAACAACTGTATTACTAACTTAGCAACTGCAGTGATTCACTTAACAATAGTGGTAAAGGTCATAAAATGAGGAAAAACTCACAACTAATCTCTCACTTAGCAACATAAATGTTGCGCTCAACTGCGGTTGTAAGTTGAGTATTACCTGTACTGGAAAGAGTCAAAAGTCAATGCTTTTTTTTTTTTCTTCCTTTTATCCTGCACCTCATTTTTACCCTTTCTTAATCTTTATTTTCTTGTTTTTCATACTAAAATAAGCTCCCAGATGATCACCAAAATAGTTGCAAATAAATATTCTGGCTATATATAAAACAGCAATGGCTAGAATTTGTCTCATTCATGTTTTATTTAAATTTATTTGGTGGGGGAAGAGGTGACAATGCTGAGATATTCTTCATATCTTCATATGTTAGATTGGGCCAACATTGACCTGGCTCTTGGGTAGAACATGCAAATAATTTATAGCAATTATGTTCAGCTCAACCTTTGTTGCAATAATGCTGGACCACTAATAATAAAAAATGGTATCCCTTTGTTTGCTTTCAGGTCTTGTAGGGAGGAAGGAAGTGGACTTCAAGCTGATTGTTTTGGATTGTACTAGAACATTCAACTGGGCACAGTCAGCAATATCCAGTATCCTTAGCTGTGGTTTCTGGGTGGTTGTTGGTGATGTCACTGTCCAAATTCTCCTGCTGGAGGGCAGCATTGCAAAGAACCCCTTTGCTCAGAAACTTGCTGCACCCAACCTGGTGGGAGACAACAGACTGGGAGCTGCAGTGTAGGAAGTGAAGGAAGTGAAGAGCAATACAGAATCTTAAGTGCCATCTCCCCCCTGGTTTTATTTCCTTCTTGGCAAACAGTTTCACTACCCTGATTATAAGCAGCAGGGAAACCAGAGAACTAGTGTGGATCAGATTGAGTAGAAATATAGTTTCCACCTCTCCAAAAGGCCCTGGGACTTGGCGAAGGAAACATCCCCTACTTTTTGACGTAGCAACATAGAAAACTGATAGTAGAAAATGACCCAGTGATCCATTAGGTTTGATTTTTTTATTTGTTTTGTTTTGTTTTTCTTTTTTAATTAATTCATTTATACAAAAATTAATTATGAAGGAGATCGTAAGATATACGCAGGTTATATAGAGAAATGGTTAGAGACTCCTCTAAATAACAGGATAAAAATGGATGAAATACAAGAAGTATGGTCCTGCTGCTAGAGATACATTTAATATATTTGGGAAAGAACATTCTAGTTTTCGCAAGTTTGCATTATAAGAAATCTTTAGGCTTTAGCATGCTGTCCTTATTCCACAGGCAGCCTCCAAAATGCCATTTAGACAGAGGTTAAGAAAAGAAACTTTCAAGCTAGTGCTTTTGCATTTTGTAATTTAGGAAACTAAATGAAAATGGAGTCCTACTTTTTTGTGGTGTGAGGGATATCCATCTCGAATCTCCTCTGGTTGATTCTCCTCTTCATTTGTCCCATTGTCATTCTGAGAAAAAAGGAAATGTTGGGATGAGGATCACCTACAGAATATGATCTCTCTTGACTTCCAGTTTGAGCTTCTTCGGCGATGGACTGAAATCCATGATCGTGTGTGGTTTTGATCCGTGCTCGCTGCTGGAGTGCCCCGAGCGGGCTGGATTCGGGGCTAAGCCATCCCGTAGAGGTGGTGAAGAGGGGTGAGACCACCAGCAGAGTTGAGGAGAGCTGTATCTCTCCTCAGCTGGCCGTGACTCCCTTTCCCAAAGGTTGCAGCGGTGGTCAGAAATGGCCACCTCAAAGAAGAACTCGACCAGAAAAGAATGTGCAGGAGGAAGATAAGAAGAGAAAGTTTTGGTTGACTGGGTTAAACTGAAAAAGCAACAACGTTAAGGTACCCTGGAATTTGAACTATAAAAAATAACATTGTTCCCAAAGAAGACTTTGAAGCAGCGAAGGAGAGAGGAAAGGGAAAGGATTTGGCTTTTTTTTCTTCCCTTCCTTATACTGACAGCTAGAGATTTAAGTAAGAAATTGATAAAAATCCACTTTGACATCAATAGGCATTTAAGCTGAAAATAAAATGTCAAAGGGATAATAAAGACTTTTGGATATTCAAAAACCTTTAAAATCAGGAAAGGAGAGAAAAGGAAAGAATAAAAGGGCAGGATCTGGAAAAATGGAGGAGACTGCCTGGAACTAAAAGGAACTTACAGTGAAATATTAACAAGATTCCTAAAAGATACATTCTAACTGAAACTTTATAACAAAATAATAGAACCCCAGGAAGAGAAAGTGGAACAAAAGAAGCAAGCAGCAGCAGCTGTGGATTATTTGGATTACTTGGTGATTTTTGGATTTTTGGCTGTTGGATTTAAATGACTAAAATAAATCGGGTGGTTGTTTAAAATTGTTTAAAATGGCATCACTTTTAGAAGAACTGAAAATGGAACTTAAAAAACAGAAAGAAGATGCATAGAAAGGAAGAGGTTCTTTTGGCTTCGTATTTCAATTTTTAGAAATGGAGATCTGGAACTATGAGAAACAACAAGAAACGCTTGTAGAACAAGAACATCGGGACAAAGAAGAAGCCATCTTTAATGATCAAGTAATTTTATGTGGGGGAAAAAAGGAAAGGGGGAAAAGAGAGTGAAAAGTTTAAGATTTGAAAAAACAACCAAAAAAAAAGAATAGTTTGAAAAATAATTACAATATTAGTAAAGCAACAGAAGAGAGGATCACAGAAGAGACAATTAGAAGTAGAGAGACAAGGGGGCAAAATGGGGAGAGAGAAGAAGAGGGGGAAGAAGGAAAGGAAAAGAAGTTATAAAAGACAGAAACAAGATATAGAGAAACAGGGAAAATGTATAAGGATTGAAAGTATAAGCCTATTTAAAGATAATGAGTGAAAATTTAATTGAAAAAGGGATTCTGCAGAGGTACATAAGATAGTATTGTTATATTAGAAATAGAAATCATTTTAGAAATTATGAAAACAATGTATGATTAAAATGAAGTATAAAATACTTATTGTAATGCAGTGGAATGTTTGTTAATAAATAAATGAAATAAAGTGAATGAAAGAATGAAATTAGGAAATGATGGGAACATTTTAATTATTAATCATTATTAATGATTTATAAAAATATAAGTGAAGAGAAATATATAAGAAAAGAATTATGGAAAGTTTATAAGTGTTCACAAGGAAGTATGATATTCAATTGGAAAGAAATGTTAAAGATATTAAGATTCTAACTAATATTAATGATAAAATTGAACTGGAATGGAATGAGTGTTTTATATACTATTGTTATATATGTATGTATGTATGTATGTATGTATGTATGTATGTATGTATATATAAAACTGAATTTTGAAACAACTGAAACGGCTGCAAAAGTCTGACTCACAGACAAACACAATACAGAAACCTGATGATGGCAGATGAGATTCTGCCAAAACGTTGCTACAACTTTAAAAGAACAACTATAATGACATGGGAAAATACCCGAACAAAGCTGAATACCATACATGTAAGTACCCGCGAAAACCTCAGTATATATTTATACTTGAGAAAACACACACACACACACACACACACACACACATATATATATATATATGTTTTCTTAAGTTTTGGGGGGTATTTGTATGTGGATCTTTGGTTATTCGGGTTTTCTCCCACATAAAATTGGAAGTGTCTTGGCGACGTTTCGACGAAATCTCATTCATCATCTTTAGGCTTGTGTCTTCGGCTTTGTGCTTCTTGGAGTAATGTGACCTTGCAGCTGCTTCTTCCTTTTAACTGCTAGTGAGGGTGTGACTTGATTGGGTAGGGGCTTGGCTGTGTTCTGATTGGCACAAAGCCAAAGACACAAGCCTGAAGATGACAAATGAGATTTCATCGAAATGTCACCAAAATGCTTCCAATTTTACACGGGAAAAAACCTGAATAACCAAAGATCCACACACAAATACCCACAAAAACTCAGAAAACAAATACTGCATCTCTAAGGGGAGGAAACCCACCATCTGGCCAGGACTTATGAAAAACTTGAAGTCCAAAGAGCTTCCATTTTATGTGACCTCGCATTCCTATGCAATTGCCAAGATCAAAATTTAATCCCCATAAGCTTCCAATTGAAATTCCACGCCAACACAGCAGCCACCAAATGCATCCTAAAAAGAACAGAATTGGCCCTAATTAGAAATGAACTTCACACAAAAAGATTCCTCCTAGACCAAATCAACAAAGATCTCCTCACACTTCACCTCAGACTCAGCAACAAGATTCACCCCGCACTTTGGGACAAATCCAAACAACTCGCTGTCTGGAGAGCCGAAACACAGACCACCCTCAAGACAGACACACACACCAACAAACTCAGAAAACTACAAAAACACCAGAAACAAACTCCTCCTCCCTCACAGCCACACATGAAACAAACAGTGCACAACATCTCAGAAAAGATCCTCACCGAAGCCGAAACCAATGTCCTTTCGAAAGGATTCAACTTTGCTGTCGCTCCCAAACATATCCCCACAGAAACCATTATATGTGGAATTGAAACCAGCCTGACCAAAACCAACCCTGATGATGCTAACAGAATCAGACTCGAAATCACCAACATCCTCTGCACCAGCAAACCACCCAAAAGCAACTTATCCAAGAACAAACTGCACTACTTAACCTGAAAGAAGACACCAGCATAATAATCCTACCAGCAGACAAGAGCAACACAACAGTAGTTATGAACACATCTGATTACCAAACCAAGTTAACCAACCTACTCCAAGACCCCACATACAAACTGCTAAACACAGACCCCACCACCTACCTAGAAAAAAACACCAGATCCAAAATAAAAGCCTCCCCCATCAGCGAAGAAATCCAGCAAAGAATCATACCCAGAGAGAAATCATCCAGATGCCCTAAGCTTTATGGTCTCCCCAAGATACACAAAGAAGGAACCCCACTTAGACCAATAGTCAGCTCCATAGGCTCACCTCTACAAAACCTAGCCAAATGTCTCACCAAACAACTACAGCCCCATACAGAATCCATCAACTCACACGTAAGAAACTCAATCCAGTTCATTGAGATCATAAAGAAACAAAAGTTACAGCCCAGCAACCTACTAGTGAGCTTCGATGTCATATCCCTCTTCACCCAAGTGCCTATAAAAGAAGCCTTAAAAGCCATCCAAAACAAATACAACCCCCCCACCCCAGCACATCCTTGATCTGACCAACCACTGCCTATCCAATACATACTTCACCTGAAATGGACAAAAATACAAACAAATAGAAGGAGCACCCATGGGATCACCCCCTCACCTGTCATCGCAAACCTCTACATGCAACACTTTGAAACACAAGCTCTAGAAAAATATGATCACAAACTCAAACTCTGGCTCAGATACGTAGATGACACCCTCATAATCTGGCCACATGAGAAAGAAAAACTGAACAACTTCCTCACACACTTCAACAGCCTACACTCCAAAATACAATTCACCATGGAAACAGAAGCTAACAATCAACTTTCCTTCCTAGATGTCTTAGTATACAAAAGATCCAATGGCTCCCTAGGACACACCATCTACCAGAACACATACAAACCTCTATCTACACGCACTCTCACACCACCACCCAGCACAGATCAATTCCGTAGCCGAGACACTCATCTCCAGAACAAAATGCTTAGCCGACGAACAACACCTAAAAACCGAATTACACACTCTCACTAATGTACTAACAGCCAATGGATTCCAAAGAAAGAAGATTACCCACCTAATCCAAAAAGAAACCTCAACCAAAATCCAAGACAGAGGACAAGAGAATGGCAAAACCCTCCTCCCATATATGAAAGGCACTACAGACAAAATCAGCAAGATCCTCCAAAAACACAACATTAAAACAGCATTCTGCACAAACAGAAAAATATCCACCATCCTAAGAAACCCTAAAGACAAAATCGAGTTAGAAAACCAAGGAGTATACGAAATCCCTTGCACTGCCTGCCCCACCACATACATCGGACAAACTAACAGAAGAATAAGTGCACGCATTGAAGAACACAAGAACTCAATCAAAAAAGAAGAACCAACCTTTTCCCTGGTCCAACACCTCAAAGCCACAGGACATGAGATTGACTTTAAAAATACCAGAATTATCGCCAAAACCAAACACTTCAACAACAGAATAATCAGAGGAGCCATAGAGATAGAAAAACACCCACACAGCATGAATAAATGAGATGATACCTCCCGCCTACGAGCCATTTGGAAACCCACCCTCGTGAACAAACGAGTGCCTAACATGAAGGATGACACCAGACCCACACGCACGAGGGCCACACAAGATGCTACCACCACACTTCCACATAGAAAGCAGACTCACACCCACACAGAAGATGAGACACAACCATGGACCAGAAGCTGTACCACAGCTGCAACACTACCTGCTTCAAACCCCTCCGACCCATACATGAAGCGAACTGACGCCCACCATGAAGATGTGGCATGACCACGAATGTGAAGCCAAACAGCAGCATCACAGCTCACCAGCTCAAATCCCCCAGCAACTAAGACTAACCTGAGCACAACCAAGCCCCCACCTGAACAGAACACACCCCAGCCAATCAGAACACAGCCAAGCCCCCACCCAATCAAGTCACACCCCCAACCATGAGAACACATCCCCAGCCAATCAGAACACAGCCAAGCCCCCACCCAATCAAGTCACACCCCCACCAGCAGTTAAAAGGAAGAAGCAGCTGCAAGCTCACATTACTCCAAGAAGCACAAAGTCAAGACACAAGCCTGAAAATAATGAATGAGACTTCATCAAATAATCGCCTAGATACTTCAATTTTACGCTGGAAAATCCGAATAACCAAAGATTCATATATATATATGAATCTATATATGAATCTTTGGTTATTCGGATTTTCTCCAGCGTAAAATTGGAAGTATCTAAGCGACATTTCGATGAAGTCTCATATATATATGGTATTCAGCTTTGTTCGGGTATTTTCTCATGTCATTATAGTTGTGCTTTTAAAGTTGTAGCAACGTTTCGGTAGAATCTCATCTGCCACCAGCAGGCTTCTGTATTGTGTTCGTCTGTGAGTCAGACTTTTACAGTTGTTTCAGTTTTAAATTTGGGGCTAGCCTACTGCTGTGACAGAATGGTTTTTTCTTCATCCTGATTGGTTGGGAGTCTTGGTCTGTGTTTATTGGTCTTGGAGTTTGCTGTGTTCTGCTTGATTGGTGTTTCTAATATCTTCTGTCTGTTTTGTAGCTTTTTTGTGTGTCTTGATTGGCTAGCAATATGGTGCTCCTGTATTGGAGGCTTTTAGTGCAGCTTGGCTCTGAGTAAATGGACAGCTATCATTTGTTAGGAAGCTAGGTTTCATCTGGGTGCCTGGTTGGGGTGTGTTTGAGCTGGAGGTTTCAGGGGGGATCTGTTTGTGCCCAGGTGTTTCCCTGGCTAGTGGTGTGGAGATTTTTTTGTTTGTGAGTGCAGGCTTCCAAATAATTGACAGTCTGGGGGAATCATCTCGTCTATTCATGCTTTCAGGTCTTTTTTCAATCTCTATGGCTTCTCTGATAATTCTGTGGCTGGGGTTTTCTATAGTGGCTAGGGTTTTGGTGCCATTGAAGTTGATGCTATGACCTGTGGCTTTCATGTGTTGGACTAGTGAGGAAGTGTGTTCCAGCTTTTTTACTTCATTTTTGTGTTCATCCAGGCGGGTACTTATTCTTCTAATTAGTAACTACAGGGGAAAATTTGTTTAATGAGAAAAGATAATATGAAATTGAAACAGGACAGACAAAAGTTTAAATATAATGATTGGAAAGACATTGAAACTTAGAAAAAGATATATAATTGAATTTAGATATGAGATAATTAAAAATAAAGTTGAGAAAACCAAAGGAGGGGAAAATTATGGAGAAAATGTTAAAATAGTAATAAGATATGGAATAGAACTCAAAGATGATATGAAACTGAGTTTGTGTCTGTATGAAGAAGTGATAGCCCGGAATCATGCTATTCTAAAAAAAAAAAAGATGTTTTATTTGTATTATGTTTTTGTGAAAACCCAAATAAAATTTATATTAAAAAAAAAGAATATGATCTCTTTTGGCCCTTGGATCTGAGTCACTCCTCAATCAACTTTTATTAAGGTTTTACTGAAAAGATCCCAATCATAAAAGCCTCACTTTATTCAGAGTAACAGTTTCCTATTAGAATAGAAAGCCCATTCAAGACACCTTATTTACACAATTGTTTTTTTTCATTGATCTTATTACAGAATAAATGCTGAGGAACATCAAATCAGTTCTCATGTAATCGTAACGATTCATTTTATTCCCCATAATACAGTATGTGATTTATATGCAATGTAAAACAAAAAGTAGATCCCAGCCTGCTCTTGGTTTATGGCTTGTTGCATGAATTCAATTAACCATGATTTATCAAAGGAATCATGGTTAAACTGTGTTTTCATTTCGTTCCTATTTCTAGTTTTGCCTGTGTCCAGAATCCTTTCCCATTATAAAACTATTGATGGAAACAGGAGATGGAGGCTTCTTTGAGTAACAAGGAGCGCCTTTGATGAATGTTTCTAGTTCTCTGAAGTAAAGATTCTCCTGTAATTAGGCATTAACAAAATCATGCTAAGAATATTATGGGATTATATGAATTGTTACATGGTACATATAAAGATTGAGGATTCAAATGATGCTGACCGATTGAAGAGAACACATTCCAAATCCAATATGTTTGTGTATTTAAAGTGATTTCCCCCCCTTTAAGGGGTCTCTCATCTTGTATCCATGGGAGATCTAGTTTTTACTTATGCATAAACAAATATTAATCTCCTTTCCATCTTGGATTGGCAAAGGGCACACTGGGCTAAGAACCTTGCTGTTGTTCATTTATAACAATACTTAACATTTTCCCCATTGGTTAGAGAAATTCTTTTTAAAATTTCCCATGCGGCTCTGGCTGTTATTTATGTTAACAAGGCACAATGAATATTTAAAAGGCGATTCACATCCATCAAGCATTCTTCCAGCTTTCGTATAGCCTTCTCAAACCTGCTGGCCTTTGATCTCTTGCTCCAAATGGGAATGTGCAAAGCTCACCCTGGAGAACGCTTGGTAGAACACTTGGTACTAACCTCTATTGATGAGAAAGCCATAGCACAGATAGTCTTGGACTTACAACCATTTTTAGTGGCCATTCAAAGTTACAATAACAGTGAAAAAATGACCTCCTTGCATTTATGACAGGATGTTGCAGCATCCATATGTAATCAAAATTTGGGTGCTTGGCAACCAACATATATTTCCCATGGTTGCAACATCCGGAGGTTATGTGATCATTTGTGACTTTTCCAGCCAGCTTCAAACAAGCAGAGTCAATGGGGTAGCTGGATTTGTTTAATAACCATGGGATTCATTTAACAAGTGCAATGATTTGCTTAATAACTGTGGCAAAAGAGGTGGCAAAATCAGGTGTGATTCCCTTAACAACTGCCTTGCTTAGCAATGGAAATTCTGGTCCCAGTTCTGGTCGTGAGTCAAGGACTGTCTAATTTCCTCCACAAATCATATGTCCACTTCAAGGACAGTCAAGTTTTGATTACCTCTCCAGTTGGTTTAAACTGCTCATGTTACACCATGTCTGATGTCTTTCTTCCACATGCATTTAATACTCTCAAATGTTGATGGTTTGCAAAGAAGATGGAACTTCTCTCTCCATCTTAAGAGTTAATTCAGGGGGTATCCAACCTTGGCAACTTAAAGGGTTGTGGGCTTCAACTCTCAGAATCCCCCAAGCTGCCATACTGGATGGAGAATTCTGGGAGTTGAAGTCCAGAGGTCCTAAAGTTTCCACGGTTGGACACCAGTGATGTGATTAGTCCTTCCTACAGCAATCGTACTGGCTCCATTTGCAACCAAACCCTACTTTTCAAATACTACAAAACGGAACTTGAACCGCAGAAGTTTTCGAGTCTGCATGGATGTGTTTTACTTACCTCTTTGCTGACCCAACAGGGTCTAAAGAATTGGAGGTCAGGAAAGCCTCTTTGAAGACCATCATCTGCAAGGTCTGGTCTAGGGAAAAAAGATTGAACCAGGCTAGAAATGGGAGGCCAGAGATTTGTCTCCATATTAAGCAACCCTATTCCCCAGCTCCTTCCAAAGTCACTTACAGGCAGCTGCATTCAGGACCAGAACTAGGTTCCCGTCGCACTTGGAATCCTGGCTTGCATTTGAGAACGGGGTGTAGGAGGGCTGGGTGTCAAGAAGGGAGATGCATTTAGAACATTGTGCCTCAATCTTGGCAACTTTAAGATGAACGGACTTCAAATCCCAGAATTCCCCAGTCACCAAGGCTACCTGGGGAATTCTGGGAGTTGGAGTCTATTCATCTTAAAGTTGCCAAGATTGAGAAACCCTGATTTAGAAGGACTCAAATTTCTTGATAATGAGCAGGAGCTATTAAGTAGTAGGTAGAGAGTAGAGTGGTACTACTCCAGAGTAAGAGGAAGTTGCAATGGTGGGCAGTTGCTTACCATTTTCTGTCCGTCGGATGATCGTACAAAATTCCGAATATGGCATGGGGGGCTGTGAGAGTATCTGGAAGAGTCCCTGGAAGCCAGGGGGGCTCAAGAATCCCAAAAGTGGCTCAGCCAGCCCCCCTACATGCGGCCATGTAGCTCAGACGGGCTTGAGTCAGCGCATGCTCTGCATGGAAACAAGCTAGCTGAAAAAAGGTGGAGATAGATCAGCCGGGAGCCCTATGCTTTCCTTGGGAAGACTATTCCTGTATACAGGTAGTCCTCAAGTTACAATAATTCATTTAGTGACAAAAGATAAAACAGCACTGAAAAAAGTAACTTATGACCATTTGTCACACGTATGACCATTGTAGCATCCCCCATGGTCACGTGATTTACATTTGGATGCTTGACAATGGAGTCACATTTATGATGGCTGCCGTGTCTCGGAGGGGTGTCACGTGATCCCCTTTTGCGACCTTCTGATAAGCAAGTCAAAAGGACAGCCAGATTCACTTAACAAATGTGTTACTAATTTAACAGCTGCGGTTGTTCACTTAACAAACGCAGCAAGGAAAGTTGTAAAATGGGACAAAACTCACTTAACAAATTTCTCACTTGACAACAAAAAAATTGGGCTCAGTGGTGGTCATAAGTCGAGGACCACCTGTATATACAGGTGGTCCTCGATTTACAACATTCCTTTCGTGACTGAAGTTACAGCAGCACAAAAAAAGTGACTTATTTTTCACAATTCCGACCATTGTAGCATCTCTATGGTCACATGATCAAAATTTGGATGGTTGGCAATTGGTTCATGTTTGTGATGTTGCAGATCCTGGGGTCATGCGATATCTTCTGACAAGCCAAGACAACGAGGAAGCCAGATTCACTTAACAACCACGTTATTAACTTAAATGCACCGATTGACTTTAAAAACTGTGGCAAGGTCCTAAAATGGGGTGAAACTTACAACATCCATCTTGCTTACAAAACAGAAATGTAAGCTCACTTTTGGTAAGTCAAGGACTACCTGAAATTGGATGATTGTTGATCCTTCCACCTTTTCACTTTCACTCATACTGCTTTTCACCTATGGACGTTTATACAGGTAGACCTTGACTTACGACTGTAATGGAGCCTGCCCATCAAGGTCATAAACCACAATGGTCATAAAACAAGTCGGTCACCTAACTGACCCAATTGTACGACCTTTTCTGCATCAGTTTTTAAGCAAAACACTGTGGTTGTTAAGCGAACCAGTGATTTGCTACGACCACTGTAAAAACTTTCAAGTGACCCTGGGCCTCTGCAAAGGACTGTAAATGTAGCTGCGTTGCCAAGCGATCAAAATTTGGTCATGTGACTGAAGGGGTGGGGTGACTGTCAGACCTTCTGACTCATGTCCCAAATAGCCCCAGGGGAGATTCATTGTGATTTTGAGTGGTTGCTAAGCAACTGGTTGTAAGTCAAGGACTCGCCTGTACCCTAGGCCAGTGATGGCGAACCTGTTTGTTGTGGTATGCTGAAAGGATGTGCATGCCAGCACCCACAATACAATGCGCCTGCCCCCCCCGTGCATGTGCACGCAACACCCCATTTCTGCCTTTCCTGCACTGCACATGCGCACGCACCTCCAAGCTGATTTTCAGCCCGTTTGAGGCTGTTTCCGCCCTCCCGGAGGCTCGAAGGAAGCCTCTGCAGCCTCAGAAGGCTGAAAATGGCCCTTTTAGGCACTTCTGGTATTTCCAGAAGGCCCGTTTTCTGGCCTCCCGAGGCTGCAGAGGCTTCCCACGAGCTTCTGGGTGGGTGAAAATGGCTTCAAATGGGCCAAAAATCAGCTGGGAGGTGAGCACATGCACAGTGCAGGTAAGTTTGGCTGGGGTTCGTGTGCCCACACAAATAAGTCTGTGTGCCACCTGTGGCATGCATGCCATAGGTTCTCCACCATGGCCCTTGTCTCTTATGCTACACAGAATTCTTTTCTCATTTCGGTATTACTGTTTTTATGAATCGATTTCAGGGATGGAAGGACTGGAGCTTTGGCTTATGAATAAATGACTTTTATTCCTTTTGCACAGTTCTTTGGACTGCTGCTATTGGAAGGGTAGTACAGGTAATCCACAATTTACAACTGTTATGTCCTGAGGACTCAAGGAGTTCTCACTCAGGTCCACTCACTTTACGTGGGCGTTATTCCCCATTCCCATTGGTTGGCTCTCCCCAGCAGCCAGCTATAAAAGCAGGCTGCGGGGTCCAACCGGTTGCTGATTGCTGCGAGCCAGTTCCAGGCTTGGCAAGCACGGTCAGCCCTTTATTGTAAAATAAAGTATTGTTGCACTCATGCTCTGGTTCAGCCTCTCATTGCTCAAACTTAACAACAACAGTTTATTTATTGACCGTTCAAAGTTTACAACAGAATGTAAAAACATTTTGTTTACAACAAAAATGTGACTTACAACCATTTTTCAGTTACAACCTTTGCAGCATTCCCATAGTCACATGATCAAAATTGAGATGCTTGGCAACTGTTTCATACTTAGGACTGTTGCTGTGTCCCAGGGTCACGTAATCCCCTTTTGTGACCTCCTGACAAGCAAAGTCAATGGGGAAGCCAGATTCACTTAACAACTCGGTTACTAACTATCAACTGAAATTATTCACTTAACAAATGTGACAAGAAAGATTGCAAAATGGGACAAAACTCACTTAGCAAATGCTTCAGCAACAGAAATTTTGGGCTCAAATTGTGGCCGTAAGTCGAAGACTACTTGGTTTTAAAGTTGTTTTATGATGGGCCACGAGTAAAAAACCTGTTTGAATCATTTCTCATTACAGGTAAGTCCTCAACTTACAACAGTTTGCTTAGTGACTGTTCAAAATTAAAATGGTCATGTGATTTATATTTGGATGTTTGACAACTGACTCACATTTACAACGATTGCAGTGTCTTGGGGCCATGTGATCATGTTTTTGTGACCTTCTGACAAGCAAAGTCATTGGGAAAGCAGATTCAATTAACAACTGGGTTACTAATTTAACAACTGCAGTGATCCACTTAACCAATTTGACTAGAGAGGGGGGAGAGGGGAGAAGAGAAGGAGAGAAGGAAGGAGAGGGAAGTGGAGGGGAAGAGGACAAAAAGAGAGAGAAGAAGAGGGAAGCGGCGGGGAGAAGGGAAGGCAGGGAAGGAGAAGGAAAGAGAGGAAAGAGATAGATTGTCAATGCAAAACTGAAAATATGAAGAAAGAGGAGAGGGAAGGAGAGAGGGAAGGCAGGGAAGGAGAAGGAAAGAGATGGATTGTTGATGTAAAATTGAAAATATATCTTATAAAGAAAAATGCATAATAAAAATATTAAAAAAAACAAATGTGATGAGAATAGTTGTAAAATGGGGCAAAACTCACTGAACAGATTTCTCACAGCCACATACATTTTGGCCTCAGTTGGGGGCATAAGTCGAGGACTACCTGTACAAGAGAGAATTTCTCACTCGCACAGACTTCCTCTTTGGAAGTTGGACTTCACTCTTTAGGGTTGGACTGAAAAAGTCAACCTGAGGTACCTGGGCAGATTTCTGGGCTTCCACAGAGACCTGGACCATTTGGGCAGTGCCAGCCACGGTATTGATGAGCAGCTCAGCCATGGTTTCGGAGATTCTGGGGGCAAAACCTCCTGGAAGACTTTTGTCAGATTGAAGGGGGCTGTTCACCTCCAAATCGAAGCTCTTTTCCATTTTGGATCTTAAGAAAAAGGATTGGAGTAGGATGGGGGGGGGGGAGAGAAAGAGATGGAACTTGAAGGGAGGATGAAACCTTAACGGAGGCTGAAAGGGAGAACTTTTCTTCTCCGGGGCTGTCAAAGGAGAACTTTTGAGAAGAAAACAAGGCCTCTTTCTCAGCAGAATGAATGAACCAGCCATGCCCATTATAGCGATAGCACTTAAGACTTATATACTCCTTCACAGCCCTCTCTAAGCCGTTTTCAGAGTCAACATATTGCCCCC
The DNA here is from genome assembly GCF_049901715.1 of Pseudonaja textilis. Lineage (NCBI taxonomy): Eukaryota > Metazoa > Chordata > Lepidosauria > Squamata > Elapidae > Pseudonaja > Pseudonaja textilis. Next base: position 129,865,879 of record NC_142008.1, on the reverse strand, counting down.
AACAATCTGGCCAATTTTACCCACCTCAAAAGGTTGGAAGACTAAGCCAATCTTGAGCCAGTGAGGATTGAATTGCTGGCAGTCAGCAGAATTAGCCTGCAATACTGCATGCTAACCACTGCACCACTACGGCTCTTATAACACTCTATTTTTGAGGCATTTGAAAAAGCTTCTCTCCCTCCCTCAATTAGCCTGGAGTCCAAAGACACTGAACCTGTGTTTAACTATAGTTACAGTTCTCCCCAATGGCACTGCTGCAAAGAATCAACGTTGGGCTTTCTGTGCTCTCCAGCATCAAACATATCCTGCATTAAGGAGCAGCTGTTTGGCCATAGAAATTGGCCATAGAAATCATCCAACAAAACATCAGCAGGAATCATTTGACTTTGCTCCTTTGAACTTGAATGGAGCCAATAGGGCCACTGAGCATAAGCCAAGAGCCTCTGACCTGAGAGATGCTTCCAAAAGTAGGTTTCTACCTCATCTTTTAGTAGTGAATCGGATTGAGGAGATCCTGGCCAGCTCATCCTATGGAAGGAATAAGGTTGACTTCTGCTGTGTACCAGTGCTAAACCCAATCCTGTTTTTGTCAACTTCAAGGGAATATGTAAAAATGATTTTTGATTTTTATGTTTTTTTAAAGTAGGTATTGCATAACTTTTAAAATGTAGCTACCTAATCTTTGGCAAATGTTTCTATTTCTTGCTGAAAATTTTGTTTACTTTTTGTCCCTCTGCCCCACCACCAATATTTTAAAATATTGCCACTATTTTTCAAGTCAGAAGAAAAATAATTTTTCTCAAGTGACAAGAAAAAAATAAAAGGAAAAGCAACCCTATAGAATACTTACAAATTGGGGCCAGCAATCTCAAGGTAGTTTACTAAAAATTAATTAAAATCTGTCACTTGCGCCCACATATTTCAATTTCATTGTACACATGTTGTGCATTGACATTAAATGTTCGATTTGATTTGATATTAGCTCAATGGAAGAAGAAAATACTTATTTGCAGGTTGTATAATATTGACTGCCTGCTTCTGTGGTGCTTTTAGATGGAAACTGGGTGAATAAGGGTAAGTAGGGAGAATGAAAGGCCTTCCTAGGGGCTCCTGTAAAATAGACATGGCAGTGTGATAGTGTGGCCCAAACTCCCATCTATTTTTTTTAAAATGTGCCTTGCACACTTTGATCACACCCCACAGACACCCCTGGCTGCTACACCAAGATCTTTGAACCACTGCTACAGAACAAAAGCTGGCTTTAGTCTATGCTTTGTTTACCTTTTGGAAATCTTGCAGCTTGGATCCCGATTTGAGGATTAAATGGGGAGCTGTGATTTTCTTCTGTCCAGGAGGGTAAGATAGCTACTAAATTCTCCCCTTTATCCTGAAGTGTCAGGCAGAACACAACCATGCATACACAAGGCCTGAAATTCAGATTCCCAAGATTGATTACAGGCACCGATCGAACCTGTTGTTCTGCAATATGATGTAAGATACAGCAGTTTCAAACATCTGGTGTATTTCTCAAGGGCCCAACAGAACAGAAAGTCAGGACTTTGCCCATGCTCAGATGCTTGGCTGCAAAGAGAGGGGCGAGAATCTGCCTTCAGGAAATGTGTGAAGTCACCAATCTTGGACGTAGACACAAGCCGTCTTTCCCATTCAAACACAACCCCCTTTCCTCCTCAGGTGCCCCAGTGTGGGAGGTGAAATGAAACTAAGCTGTGTCTCCTGTTGCTTGCCAAACTGCCGTGATGCTGTTACCATGGGAATGCTTCCAGAATCCAGTTGCTAGGTGACAGAATTCCTTATAAAGCAGGAGGACCAAACTTTTGCGAAATGCCACACAGGACAGATCTGCAGTTCCAGGATGCTGGCTGTGAGTCAGAAAACGTACTTTAGAAAGGAAACGAACAAGTTCATGCTTTCAAGATAGAAACCTTTTAGGGTTGGGAGCTGTACAAGAAAGGACAGTTGAAATGTGCTGCTGTTAAGATTTCCGAGAAGCTGTAGTTCAGGGTTGAACTGTGGGTTCCTAGGAGCTGTCCGAGTTTGGGTTTTTTTCCTTGCAGATGTTTCATCACCCAGCTAGGTAACATCATCAGTGCTAGAAGGATTTGTGAGCAAACCCCAATCCCTTCTAGCACTCATGATGTTATCTAGTTGGATACCGAAGGCTCTGCAAGAAAACAGCCAAGCTCAGAGAGCACCAAGTAACCCACAGATGTGTGAGTTTTAGCATCTTGTCATAAAATTGCTCTAACCTTGGAGTTGTTCATCCCTCCCCAAGAAAAGAACAACAAGACAACTCTTCTTTTTTTAAATATTCAACATTTTTATTAAAAGATTTCTCATCCCGCCCAAAGCCTCTCCCATTGGTAGCCTTCTGGATAGCAACCAATTCCACTTTTGCGTTTTCCTTTCACGTTTGCTCTCCCGTGTAAGATTCAAGCTTCCCCACCCCCGTTCTTTTTTTTTTTTAAAGTGTTTTATTTTCTATTACATTCCATAGGACACATATGTCTTAAGTTTCCCCACAACATTTTTCTTCATATATAAAAAAAGACATACATACACACACTCACATTAGTTTTTAATCACCCACACAGAGGGAGACAAGAAAAGAAAGGCGGGGTGGGCCGGGGCAGCGCAAACAAACAAATAAACCAAAAAAAAAAAAAAAAAAACCCCAGGAAGAGGAAAACTGTACATATAAGTTATGGCACCAAAAACAGAAAAAAGTTTTTTTTTTTTTAGAAACATAAGTAGTATTATAATACATCAAGCCCCTCCATCCGTATCCTTCCGTGTAACCCCATTTCTCAGTCCCAGGCAAGCAGGACAAAAAAATCACTAAATGAGCATCTTGAAGTCATAAAAGACTCTCCTCTGCCTCCCTTTTCCCTCCCACCCTCCCCTCTTAAACAAAGGGGGTCTGATTCAAGTAGAAAACGGGCTTGCCAAATCTGGGAGAGGGTTCTGGGGGAAAACCCACCAGACTGAGTTGACAGTGGAGGCAAACGTTGGGCCTAAGGGTTGCGTTGGGGGAAGGAGCACTGTGGAGATTTGAAAAAGAAAAAAAGAAAGCGGGGGGGGGGGCGGGGGGAGGGGAATTTGAGAATTAAGTTGTTGCATTTGGTTAGAGGGAGAGAGGGGAGAGGTGTGCTTTGGCTGCCTTGCACTGGGGGCAGAATTTCAGGTTCTCGTGCAAGAGCAAAAAAAAAAACCCTCACGAGTATGAATGTTTTTAAGAGGAGGAAGAGTTTGGCCCTTCCAAGAATCTTCTATTCTGCCCTCACAGATTTGGGGTCTTCTCGTTTTGCACATGGGATGCTTTGCAATACCCTCCAGCTGCTCTGAATGGTTCTTAGAAGCCCACCTGTGAAATGAGACAAACATCCTCCCTATTTATTAGGACAAATGCCTCTTTCTAGGGTGCTAGCATTATTTCTCTTCCACTCCCATTTCAAAAAGTTAAGGAACTTTTTTTCTGGGGGGTGGGAGAGAAGTGTTTCTTGGTGAAGTGGACAGTTTTTCTCCTCCTGCACCTTAGCTAACCTGAGCCTTATCTACATAAAGAGCAGACGGGAGCTGGTGAAATCCTCCCTTCTGCTCGCTTTTAATAACTGGTCAGAGTCAACCTAGTTAGATGCACCCCACTCCCCAAACAGGGAAAATGTCTGTAACACACACAAAACCAGTGCCTCAGAAGTTCTATCTCAGAGGTCATCTGACAACTAGTTTTCCAATGGGCATTTTAATTTCCTCAGAATTCTCCCACTTGCAATTTAAAACAGGAGAGTTCATCATCATGAGCTTTCACATCTGCGGTCACTGAATAGGACCCTGGCATTCTTCTCTGATGTGGCTAGAAGAAAAGGACACCCTCCTGAGGCAGCCACCATAATCACCTACCGTACACTATTGTTTAAAATTCGAAAAACTTCAGCATTGTGAATGAACATGACCTCACACTTCATTTTGTAAGAACTGCAAAAAATCTTCTCCCTACAACAGTCTTGCTGGTCCTGATGCCCGCTAGAGAAGCTGAATTAGAATTCTCTTTAGCCATCCTGGCTGGGGATGATGGAAGTTGCAGTCCAAGTTATCTGGGGAACATCAGGTTGGTGAAGACTGTTATGGTTTCTAGATTTTATTGGGGAAGGGGGCAGGAAGAGAGGATTAATCCCAAGTGACCCTCACTGCCAGATTAACTCTCATGAAAGAAACTGGGGTTTAGTTCTCTAATTCCTATCAAACGCACACCCTTTCGTGATATTGATTTCAGACTTTCTTTTGGATGGAACACCAAGGAAGTTCAGGCAAATCCGCAAAATAAGAAAGACACGATTTTGAAAATGTTTCAGTTGGCTGATGGGACTCATCACTTCAGTCTCATCCTGATTGTTTTTAGGTTAATTAATCTGCCTGCCTTTTAGCGGAAAAGGAGGGTCTGTTTTTCAGCCCGGAGTAGAGATAGCTGGCCTTCAACATCATTTATTAGGTCAAGTGGTCCCTGATCTCAAACCCTGGATAGACAGCCTTGAGGTTTGATCATACTGGGTTGTCTGTAATTTACAAAGTGGATATATGGCTTGAGAAGGAGAATGTGTAGGAACGCAGGAAAAAATGAGATGACAATGGCACTGTGTGCAATCTGAGCCAACCAAGTAAAGTACTCGACATAGCTGGCTCCCTAAACTCTGCAACCAAATCTCCTATGTGCAAATATGAATCCAGGTTTGCAGAGCTGCAGACTAGAAGAGGCGAACATGAGCAAGGGAAGGTGCCAAGGCTGTGATAGGTGACAAATACGGAGAAGACAAAAAGGCTTGAAAATTGTAAGGTGGGCAAACTGCATCTAAAACAACCCAGAGGAGGTAATTTCATATAAAGGTTAGTTGCATAAGCACTAAGCTAAATCTCTTCCAGAGATCTAGATTGTGATCAGGAAACTAAATGTGCTATATGTGCGTGTATGGGGAGAGCTCCAGTCCAAAGCCCCTTGTAACAAGAATTTTTGGATGCTTTTTCTATAAGAGAGAGGAGAATGAGGAAAAAAAGACAATGTTTATAAGCATAAGGATTGACTGTTGACAGATGATCCCCAGACTAAGGTGGACTTTAAAACAGACACTGGGGTTGTGGATGGAGGGCACTGATTAATATCTACATTCGGATCATGATCGGGGTAAAAAGAGTTGAAAACCCATTTATTCTCCCCATCATGTGGGACCAGCATGATGCCAAGGCAGTCTTTAGAGCTGGATAGGCCCCTGATTGAGAAAGAGAAGGCAATGCAGATTAAGAGCCCAGAGTAGCCTGTCCTATATACTTCCCTCTCCCATCCTTGGGAGGGAGTTAAGTTAAGGAAGGTACACAAAAAAAACAGATTAACTTCTGTCATCTCCTCCTGTCTTGTGAATTTGGGCAGGAACAAAAGCCACTGTCTACGTCCAGGATGCAAAGTTCTTCACTGTCACTCTGAAAATTTCTACACATGCAGGTTAGCCCCACCATCAATGCAAATCCAGGATTCTCTCCAGTTCAAAGGCCTATTCATTCCTCTCACTAGCCAAGCTGACTTCAAGGAACCCCGGGCTTTGGAGAGGGTTTCTAGCTTACACCCACAAACAAGCCACAGTGCACAATTAAAAATTCTGGATTTGTTGTATTGTGGGAGTATTTTTCTTTTCTTTTTTCCCCTCCCTTCTCAAGAGAAGAGACTATTTAGCCACACCCTGAAGGGATAACTTTATCTCCATTGCTGGAACACTATTCTTGGTCTGTCTTCATCTACAGATTGTGGCCACGCTGGGGGAGCAACCGACAGTCGTCAGGGACACAAGAATAGACTGCCAACATCATGTTCGCAGCTTTGATGTCTCTATCCATTTGGCAAGGGATAGGAAGCCACGATGTGAGGAGGCACCAGCTATGCTCCAGAGGACGAGAATTCAACCTTCCATCTCACAGTCCAACCTTCTCCTGGTGATTGACAACTCAAAGGCTACTGATGATGACTGAGAGCTTCCACTGTGGTCCAGTTTCACAGCATCTCCCATTTTTGTTTTTTGTTTTTAACTTATCGACCCCCGGATAACATGCCCCGCCTCCCTCCCTTTTTCACCAGCCAATTCCCCCATTTGCCTCCAGCCAAGTCTCCCTGTTCTCTACCAATCGCTTCACGAGTAGGAAAAATGTGACCCGTTGAGGATGTGAGAAGTGACGCTGGCTGAACGGCTGATGCCCTGGTCCGACTGGCCGCCAGAAGCTGTGCGCCGCAGTGGTTGGGGGCTGTTTCTCAGCATGACCACATTGGAGCGGCCGCTAGGAGCCGAGGAGGAGGAGGAAGAGGAGGAGGGAGATGAGGAAGGGGGATGAAGCCAGGCTGAAGGGTTTGGGGCAAGCATGGGAGGCTGCCTCCATGCGTGAGGAGCACCAGCTGTATTCTGAACCCCGTGGCTCCAATGGGAGCCGCTGCGGGGAACCGGGCGGGAGGGCCAGGGCTGAGGAGGGGCCGTGTAGCCTTGGTTGAAGGCTTCAGCTGGAATGCCTGTGAGCGCCATATTGCTGAATCCCAGACGCATACTTTCAGAGTCGAAGGCTTCGATCTCCCGGGCCTGGCGCTCCAAGAGGCTGCGGATGCGATCGGAGCGTTCATTCTGCAAGGCCAACATCTCCTCTTCGATCTGGAGAAGGAAAGGAGGGGTGGGGGGAAGCACCATGACTTCAAGTGCAAGAATCCACAAACAGACTTGCTTGGATACCAGAGCAGCAGTGAGAAGCAGCCATTTTGTCTCACTTGGTAGCCAACAAGGATACGCTGCAGATCGTCTTCAATTTACAATCATTTGTTTAGTGACCATTACAGCGGATCTGAAAAAAAGTGACCTATGAGTGGTTTTCACTTAACAACTGTTGCAGCATCCCCATGGTCATGTGATCAAAATTCAGGCACTTGGCAACTGGCTTGTATTTATGACAGTTGCATTATCCTGGGATCATATAACCACCATTTGTAATCTTCCCAGCTGGCTTCTGACAAAGTCATTAGGAGAAGCCGAGTTCGCTTAATGACTGCATGGTTCACTTAACAACTGCAATGACTTAACAACTGTGAGAAAAAAGGTTGCAAAATGGGGCAAAACTCACTTAAACCTGCTTTGCTTAGCAACAAAAATTTGGGGCTCAGTTGTTGTTAAGTTGAGAACTACCTGTGCCAAAATGATTAAGAATTGGATTCAGTAACAACCCTCTTTAAGACATACATGAAGTTGGCTGAATTGCTTAAATGAGGAACCGAGATCTAGCACTCAACACATCTCTCCTAAATTAGAGATAATGGAGATTCCTTGTCCCCAAAAGAGGCCCATGGGATAGGGCATATTTCATCATCTCTACTCAGATTCTCGCTGTTTCAATAAGATGCCTGTAACCTCATAGCTGAACCCGAAGAACCACGAAATATAAAGGCGATAGGACATTTAGCTCAGATTAACTAAAAAAAAACCCTTAATATAAAAAACCCACTTTAGAACAAAGCAACCCCATTTGTAATACATTTTGCAAGTTTCTTAGGAATGCAAATTCTGCAGGAATGGAGGAATTAAAAGTGAAATAATTGCTTTTGTCATGCTAGAGTCTCAGGTGCATCACAGTCTGATCCCATGGGGGTACTTTTAGAAAGACAGGAGGAGCGTGTAATTAGTGTGCCCTGAATAATGCTTATTCCCAGCTATTTTTCTATGTTAAAAAAAAAGAGTTCAATGCTTTATGAAAGCACAGTTTGGTATTATTTTGCTGCCACAGCTGAAATCAACTTGCCTAGTAGGGAATAGAAGGTAAACATCTCCTGTTATTCAGAACACCATACAAAAAATTAACCACGCAAGCCTCAGATTCATTTAGGGGGAAGAGAAGTTCTAAATCCAGAATAGAAAAATTGAAAATGGTTGGGAGCAGAAGGAGAGGAGTAAATCATCTAAATAGTTGTAAAAGTACAAAGCTACAGCTGAACTGAAGAACAGAAAATAAAATAAGAAAACTCTAAAATTCCACAGAGTTTTTCTTACTCAAAAGCAGTGGTACAGGTACAACTCGACTTGCAACTATTTGTTTGGAGATTATTATTATTATTTAAATGGTCTTGAAAAAGGTCGCTTCTGACCAGTTACAACAGTTCATTTAGTGACCATTCAAAGTTACAACAGTGCTGAAAAAAAGTGACTTATGACCATTTTTCACACTTATGTCCATTGCAGCATGCTGATGGCCATGTGATCAAAATTCAGATGCTTGGCAATTGACTCTTATTTATGACCATTGCAATATCCTGGCATCATAGGATTCCCTTCTGCGACCTTCTAATAAGTAAAGTCAATGGAGAAGCCAGGTTCAGGTAACAACTGTGCTACTATCTTAACACCTGCAGTGATTCACTTAACAACTGTGGCAAGAAAAATAGTAAAACGGGACAAAATTCTCTTAACAAATGTTTTAACAATATAAATGTTGGGCTCAATAGTGGTCCTAAGTTGAGCACTATCTTGCATTCTGTTGTTATTCCCTCTCTACTTTCCATGGAAAGCAAAGAGTAAGAAGGACTAGTGTTGTCGAGTGGCTTCACAAGGCAAGAAGAGACACTTTATAGCTCAAAGCACAAGAGAAGATCTGCTGAGTCAGATTAAAGATTGAGGAGAATCCAGTAGCCTTTCTCAACCAATCAGATCCCTCCAGGAAGCCAATGAAACAAATATTATTGATATGATGCCTTCCGAATGCTGTTAAGACTTCTCCTTTGTGAATTCCCATTGAAGTAACCATCCTCATAATACCCAACAGAAGAAGCAAAGTTCATAAAACACCTTGTTTCTGTTAGACTTCAACAGCCTGACGGTTGGCCGCTGCTAGGAACCTGGAGCTAACCATCCTATGCAGAACTGCGGTGGCACTATTGTCTTTCTCCTGAATAAACAGAACGTTTTCTACTTCTTTTATTAAATTTGGAGGCTGCTGAACTCCAAATGACCCTGAATAACTGACCCTTTAAAAAGCAAAGAATAAAGAGTGGAAGACTTCCAGAAAAAAAGCGGGTTTTCGTTCTTGATTTCTGCACATGCTCACACTTCCCAACTTTTCAAAAAGAACGATCTGTACACTACAATCAATATGAACACCATTCAATCACTGTGATTTTTCTGTTCTAGAGTGTAGTCCAAGGAGAACATCATCCACAAAGCCTAAAACAGCTCACCCCAAACTATAGCTTGGAAAGTGAAATTATGTTCACTAGAGTAATTAAGAGTTAGTTGCTGATTCACACAGGGCTTCTGAAGTGATTATGGATTAGCGATGGATAACTTCTTGCCAGAGACAAAGTCTGATGTCAGACCTCAAGGGAGAAGATTCTGTTTTCAGCTGCCAGGTAGGAATGACATCAAAAGGCCAAACTAGAAACCAGGGACGTCAGTGTGAGAGGTCAAAAGGCGGTGTCAGAAAATCCTTTGAGGTTCGGGCTTTGCCCCAAACCCACTGAAGCCCCACTCATTTTTTGATACAGGGTCTCCAACAGATTCTTCTAGGGACTGCAGCACCCAATGGAAAAAGCTTGTTCATCTTTAGTACTGAGAGAATAAATAGCTCAGATTTGCATTACATTTGGGGCCTCTAAGTGGGATTGAAGATGGAGCCACAGATCTTGGTGGGTGCTGCAATATCTTTGGACCCCCCCAGAAGCTCCATAGATTGTCCTGGAGAGGCGGGGAGAATGGGAAGTACTTACTCTTTGCTCTAGGAGGGCCCTGCGGATAGACACCCGCTGCTCCAGCTCCTTGATCTCGCGCTCATGCTGGGCCTCGGTGTGGATCTTGATTTTGCTCTGATAAGCGTTCAGCAGCTCGAGCTCCTGCTGCAGCTGCATCCTTAGGACTTGGTATTCTGCCTCCTGAGTTTCATCCAAACGCAGCTAGGAAGAGAGGAGGAGGAGGAGGAAGAAGACATAAGGTCCTACAAAACCCACTTAGGATAGCCTGGCTCTTAAAGTGACAGACTGGCCTCTAACCAAAGGCAGAAATCTGTTAAATTGACTCCGCTTAGTCTGCCTGCTTTGCAAAACCGTTGCTGGAGGGCTCTCTACCTCAAGGGGATTATATGGCGAAAATTCCTGTTTGTGGTACGGCTCCCTGGTTGACAACGGCTAGAAATTCAACTCGCTGAGCATTCCCCATCTCAGCGAAGGACAAGGGGTACCTCTGGGATTTCTGTCTATTCTGTTTAGAAAGCACCTCATACCTGCCCCAATAAAGGGCAGAGGTGGGTGGAAGAGTCTGTTTTAAGAACAGACATACTGTCAGGTTCATGTTTTTTTATGGCGTCAGGAGATCAAAGCTTATATTCATTAAGCAGTTATGGTAAAAGGAACTCTATTAGCCCCAGAACTTTAAAACTAGTCACCCACCTCTTTGGGGTTTATTTGGGAGTGAAGAAGATGCTACAGAGAAAAACATGCTTCGGAGCCCTGTGAACAAGGGCCCCATTGCACACAATGGACATTGTGGCTTGGCAGGCAGCCTCTTTCCAAGGAAGCCTTGGGGACTACAGTTTTGAGAGCAAGCAATTACGGCTCTCTAAAACGTTTTACTCTCAGCATCTTCTCTTCCATTTTTCTTTTGGGAAAAAGCAAGACAATTAAACTGGTATTAAAATCAAAGCCACGTTTAAGGATAAATCAATCTCTTGGGCTTTGTTCAAGGTAGATAAATTCCACCTCAAGTGGTCAGCCCATATCCCATGGGGTTTGGTCATTTTATCTCAAACTTTGGCTGGCCAGAGCTGGAGGAAGAAGGTTGAGGATAGAAATAAAAACTGAAAAAAATAATTGGTTAGGGCCTAGGATTCAAAGCATGGTTGGAAAACGCTCTTCTCCGGGGATAGAGGAAGGGCTGATTCCTCCCTCTCTTCCACCCAAGGGGAGGGCAGCGCAGGGTACCTACGGCCTGGGTGGAGAGCATTTCATTGATGCTGTGGTCGTACTGCTCGGCTAAGATGGCCAGCTTGCGGGTCTGTTCATCCTTCAGGCGTTTGAGGATCCCCTTGTGTTCGCTCTTTGGGGTGGTCTCCAAGAGATGGTTGCGGAGGGCCTTGTATTGCCGCGTCTGGATCTTACAGGTGTCCTGAAACTGCTTTTTAATTTGCAGTTCTTTGGACTGGGTAGCAAGAGGAGGAAGAGGAGAAAAAGAGGGAAAACAAGAAAACAAAAACAGAACAATGCCAGTGACCAGAGGCGGGAGAAAGAGAATGGCAAATAAAGAACAAATGTGAAAGGAAGAGAAGGAGAGAGAGAGAGAGAGAGAGAGAAGGTGAGAGAAAGAGAGAGGGAGAGGGAGAGAGGGAGAGACAGAGGAGCATGTATTAGAGACAAACAACTTCCACCAGTGGGGGTTTTGGTGGGAATAAACTAATTCTAGTTTTACTCAGTAGTTTTACTATTCTAATGTTCCCACTTAAATCAAAATATGAAATAGCTACAGCCCAACCAAACAGCATGAATGGAGCGAAAATATACTTCCTGCTATAGGTTGATGAAACATAACAATGTAACAGTTGATAGGAACCTTTGGAGGTCTTCTAGTCCAACCCCACTCCCCCCAAGTAGGAAACCCTATACCATTTCAGACAAATGGTTGTCCAATCTCTTCTTTAAAACCTCAGGTTGGAGCACCCAACACCTGGTGGCAAGTCGTTCCACTGATTTAATTATTCTAACTTTCAGGAAATTTCTTAGTTCTACGTTGCTCCTCTCCTTGATTAGTTTCCATCCATTGCTTCTTCTCCTGCCTTCAGATGCTTTGGAGAATAGCTTGACTCCCTTTTCTTTGGGGAAGCCCCTTTGAAATGCTGCTACCATATTAGCCCTAGTTCTTCTTTTCACTAGACTAGACATACCCAATTAAACTAGAAATAACCAAAAATGGGATTTGCTCTGAAAGAAGGAACAATGCAGTATGCATTTGCTGACACCATCTATGAGGTAGCTTCAAGAAGCAGGACTAGGAGGGTCTTCTTTCTGCCTAAGACCCCATGAAGGATAAATGCCATGCCTGCATGGAAAAAAATAATTGAACCAGTCGATGAAGAAGCTTCATATATTCCTTTATGAGAGGATGGCTGCCTGTGGAATAACTAGGACAACGGGAATGGGGAGACCTGCTAGAAATTTCCTATAGGCCCTACAGGTAATCCTCTACTTACAACCATTTGTTTAATGACCATTCGAAGTTACAACGGCTTTGAAAAAAGTGACTTACAAGCAACCCTCACACTTACGACCGTCACAGCATTCCCATGATCAAAATTCAAGTGCTTGGAAAACCAGCATTTATGTACAATAGTGGCAACGTCCTGGGATAATGTGATTGCCATTTGTGACCTTCTCTGCAGGCTTCTGACAAGCGAAGTCCGTAGGGGAAGCCGGATTCACTTAATGATCCACTTAACAATTGCAGTGAAATGTTTTACAACCGTGGCTAAAAAAAACAGGTTGCAAAACCGGGTATGGCTTACTTATCAACTGCCTTGCTTAGCAGTGAAAATTCTGGGCCCAATTGTGGTTATAAGTCAAGGACTACCAGTATTATGAACTGAGAAGCAGCTGAAGGGTTCTAGCTAGTTCTCCCCGTTGATTATATTTCCTAGTTATCTGTGTTTGGCTGATGACCAGGCGACAGGCAAAGAAGCTTCGGCAGGGAAATTTACAAGGGGTCTGCTTGTTCAAGAGGCTGAAATCTTGGACAAACATTCAGTAAATATTTGCTTGTTTGTTTCTTCCTGAGTTATCAGTGATCATTCCTGAATATAAAACGCACAAATGAATGATATGCCAGATTCTGAACTATATCAGAAACTTTACACGCACACCTTGGAGTGTGTTAAACAGCGGAATGTTGGACGTCTGTGGAGAATCTGTCATCCGGATCACAGCTGACTCTAAAGTGCTTTTTCAAAAGACAATTAGACTGTTTTTTTCCCTTGAGAAAGAATTATAACACGTTTCGTTTCTTGTCCAAGAAACTTCATCAATTCTGATGGTGGGGTGGGTGGGTATATACGGAAGGATAGTTTCTGACCAGATGGTGGGGGTGGAAGGACTGCATTTCTTTGCAGTCATCTCGTCGTTAATACTCTCCCAGAGAGCTCTTGGCCATTTGCGGGTTTGCCTTTGCCCTCAAGATCACCTGAATCAGAATGCAATTGGTTGTGCATCCCCTACTTCCAGCCTACAGTGCAGTTCTTGCAGCAGTTCCAAGAAGATTCTACAGTTGCACCCTGATTCAGGTGACCTTGAGGGTAAAGACAAACCTCCAAGTGGCCTCAACAGCTCTCAGGGAGAGCACTAACAACCAGAGGACTGCAAAGAAATACAATCCTTCCACATGCACCCCAACACACACACCACAGTCAGAACCTTTCCTTCCGGGTCTTGTTTATATTGAAATGTAAAAACCTGAAACCATAGCGCTCGCCAAAAGAGATGTTTCTTTTTTAAAAATATATAAAAACAAAAGAAGAAATTGAATAATGAAATTATTATGTATGTTTAAATAATGTGGTGATTGGCATTAGAAGAAGGTATTGGAATGCTGAGTAATTAAACAATGCAGGATCATGAACTATTATAAATATGTGTTATCAATATTAGAATTATATATACAAATGTGATGAATGTAAGGGATGTGATGAATGTTGTTATTTCTGCACCAAAATGTATGACGATTAGGTGCCACACTGTTTATGTATTGATGACTATAAGTAAAATAAATTAAAAAAACTTGATTAAAAAAAGAACCTTTCCTTCCATCCTGCCAATATTCAGTCTCAACTGCCAGTACCTGTCCTTCCAACCCGCCCCCCGCCCCCACTCTCTCTCTCACACACACACACACAAACCATCACCATCACAACATATGAAGTTTCTTGGGTGAGAATTGAAACATTTTGCTCTTCTTCCTCAAGGAAAAAACAAGTCTGTCTGCTGTTGGAAAAAGGACTTTTGAGACAACTGCATGTTGGGTTTTTCTAAAAAATGCTAAAGTGGAAAAAAAATCAGTGCACATTACCATAATCTGTATAAAAAAAATGACATCACTGCAGCTCCACATCATGGCCTAAATATAGATGGTAGGTGATATTCTCAACACCCATTCCCCAATAAGCTGGTGATGGCTCTTCATCCTCTACCCTGTTCTGCAACAAAAAATATTCTTCATTCTCATGTTCAGGATTGGAAAGTTTCCACAGGATACCTTTTGAGGACTTATCTCTGTTGGCGGTAACTTCCAATCCATCTGCACTCACTTTAAAAGGACTTTTAGGCCTTCTCTTGTAATCTAAGCACTATTCAATTTCATTTCAAAATACATGTTGGAGAAATGGAAGGAAGGATGAGAGTAGGTTTCAGCATTAAGATGTCAAATGGAAACCATTTTGCCTAGCAAAACCCAAAATATTATTTTTCAGGCATTGATAGAACAAACTCAGCTGATTTTGAGAGACAAGAATCTGCAAGAGTGATGAATATCTGTTGTTCGTCACTGTATAAAATGTTATACGGATGCAAACTTCATACATTTGTCAAAAATGGACCTGCAGTTACCAAGGACAAACATCATAAATTATTTTTAAATCTTGGAAAAGTTCATTTCTTTGGCAAGGCCTTTTAGTGATTTATCGTTCTATCAGCCACAGTACAGAATTTGAATACCCTACTAGTTTAAAATAATTCATGAAGAATGCTGGCCCCAGCTTTCCCAGTTTGGTGCATTCCAGTTATGTGGACTACAGTCCCATGATCCATGCTAAATTGGCCACATGGAAAACACAAAGGGAGAGAAGGCAATTCTGAGCAAAACATGATGCATGAGGGAGGAATCCACCTGACTATCACAAAACATGATGCAAGGGATAGGGGTAGGGTTAATCCAAATTAAATGCCCTCCTCCCCCTTTATAAGTTATGTTTCCAATTATGAGTTTTTGGATATGCAGAAGCGAACTTTTGAGCTGCCAAGGAAATGCTATTCTCTTTTTATTTAAATTGAGTCTATTCACCCCAAAGCTCATATTGATGAGCAAAATGTTTATTTCCTTGCATCTCTGATGACATCCCTCATATCAAAACCCACTCATTTTTTTTGTAATTTATGCTACACCTCTGTAATTTATCCTACAACTTTTCATGGCTACAATCTTTCATCATTCTTTGGACATCTAAAATGACCCCAAACCCCAAAGGGGGTAAAAAAAATTGTCTATACGTTTTCCACTTGTGTATGTTATTTTAATTTATTTCATTAGCACCTCATATGCTTGCGAGGTCATAAAGAGAGAAATGAGGTACTAGGAATTAAGGTAACAGTGGAATGTGGAAGAACAAACCTCCACTTACAGCCTCCCAATAATTTTACTTATGGAAACCTAAAGTACATTAATTGATGTTTTTGGCACAAAGTGCATGAAAATAGACATATAGCCCCATATTTAAGCTTAAGTGCCCTATTTTCTTAAAAATCAAATCACATCAAACTCAAAATTCACAATACAGAGGTGGTAAATTGTGGTGCAGAATTTTTATTTTTTTTTTCCTTCAAAATTTCACATGCATCCACAATAGGGAAGGGAGAAATAAATAAACCACAGAAGAATGTCCCCCCACATGAAATGGGAGAAATAAATTAAAAATATTTCACATAGTTTTTAAAAAATGTGAACATAGAGGAAAAAAAAACATAGTTCAAACACACACAAAATGGGAATACAAAATATATTATTAAAATGGACAAAATAGAATCTAGATTAATGAAAACAAACTTGGCCAAAAAAAAAAAAGGTTAAGAGGAATGCTAAAAAAAATACACAAATCCATGGATGTTGCAAAACTGAAATAAATTAAAAAAATCACAGGTGAACCAAAAAAGGGAGAAATACAAGGTATGTGCTTTATGCAAACATGGGACCAAAAGCCAGAATCAATGAGCATGGAATTATTTCTAATTTAGGATAATCTGAAACTTATTGATGGTAAATTGGGAGGAGGGAACTGGGCTAACTACAAGAAGAATGGATAACAAGAAACTGAAAAAAAATACATAGAAATGCAGAGACTGTTTTAAAAATATGCTACAAAAATAAACAGGAATGAAGACTCTTTTCAAATTGATTTAAGTCTATAAAACATGGCATTGCCTACTCAGAAAGACAAAAATCTTAGCCACTGCAAAGCCGATTTTCTTAACTGCTACTGAAACAAACAGGATTTATTCTCAAAGTTGGTGAATTCAGGACCACTCTGTTTGTTGTCAGTCACGTTAACATCCTGAGTGGATTAAAAATATTGATTCTGTGATGATATAATGTTGCCAAGAATGATTTGGACTTCAGTTTGATTCCCTACCAAATAAATAAAAACTTTAAAAGCTAGTTAATCAACAAAGAAATTAATGCAAACGGTTGGGAATTTTACGCTTAGCTTGCCCTTATTGCTGTGCAAAGTCATCCCAATGCAGTGGATGTATGTCACAATTAAAATGGACACAGTATGTCACAATTAAAATGGATCAAGATACTGGAGTTAAAAAGTGGGGCAGGCTGTAATAGAGGTTTGGTAACCTCAATGCCAAAGCATTGGGTTTCAGAACTGTAACAGCTGATGATTGGATGGAAGAATAGTACCATCCTCTCAGTGTAGCAGGGGGTCATCTAGCCAGGAGCTGGGGATAACGCATTCATCACATGGCAGTGGACGCGTGTTGACTATCGTTACCCTAAAGCTTAGGAAATAGTTCCTAGAAGAGTGATGTGGGCAGAGGTTTAAAAGTGAAGGGGAATTGGGTGGGTGGGGCGCAGCAATTTGCAACATGGGCAGTTCCGCCGAATTTAGCCAGCCGGATACGGCTTTGGGGGTGTGGGCTTTTCTTTGACTTTTTAAATGCAACTGCTCACACCTCTCTTTGTTTAAAGCTTTGTAATTTGAAACCATTTGGTAGTTTCCTTTTCTTTCAATGCCAAGCCATACCTCATGCCAGCCTTCATTTCAAATGCCAGCATGTGGTTTTTCATTTAAAAGAAGAAGAAAAAGCTACTGGGTGGCCCATTATTGTTTTAAGTGGAAAAAATCTACAGCAATAAGCTGCTGTTTTATGAATTTCTCCCATTTGCAGTCAAATTGTATTGTTTAAAAATTCTATTAGAACCCCTTTCCTCCCTGCACAAAAAATTATATAAAACTTACCAACCTACCCACAAACAAATACAAATATGAACATTCAAGTTCAAACTTTTAAAAAGAGGGATTGTTACAAATATGGTGAAAAATGATAAATATATGTATGTGTGTGTAAACATGCACACACACACATACCAATGGTGGAAGTATATACGAACGGCGAAAGAATCACTTAAACTAAGCAAACACTCAGGAGCTGAAGGACTTGGTTTTTCAAAACGTATTTAATTTCTCAAGTCTTCATATCATTATAAAGGGGGTTCGTTCTCTGTGGCAGACGAAGAACTAGTGTATTTTAGCAGGAACTCAAAGCTTTTCAGAAGGTAAAAATGGCTTGACATGAAGACACATTAAAATCTCCTCACTGCACAAGAGATGCTGAAGATGGAAAAAGCAGTCATTACTGCATCTTTTAAATAGAGGTTACCAGAAAGAATTTGTAAAGAATGGAACATTATTTATTTTATTGGCATACCTGGAGCTGTCTTATCTTGGATGATGGAAATAGGAAATATTTGGCCCTCCCAAATAGCAGACACAAAAGGGTCTCAGGTGATTCTTTCCTCGTTGACACAATGAACACAAGACAAAACCTCCCGTCCACACCCAATATGTAAATAATCAGAGCTCACACAAACATTTGGTTCTCCACTCTGATCATATTAAAGCTTCTTTTACCAAACACATCCTGCCCAGAACCTCCTGGTAAGAAAACAGCAAAACATCAACAAACCATGGAGGGAGGGAAAAAAAATGACTTTGAGAGTAAATACTGGAAAAGTACTTCGGTCTGATTCCCCAGAATTCCAGAAGCTGGCCCACTGCACAGAATATTGCCATGTGAGAGACAGGCAGTTCAACTGGAATGGCTTGTTTCACAATGATAGGCAAGGAATAGAAACCCAAGATACTGGAGGGCTCTTATCTCCAGGGCTTCCTGGCAGGTGGGGACACACGCAGGCGACCACTGCTTCTATTCAACTGTCTCAATGGCCCACTGGAATGGTTTCCGGGCCTTGCCACACGTGCCACCAAGCAGGGGATGCGGCTGGGCCTTTCCTCCCTCAGAACATATAAGCCTTTGAGACAATGGAGCACAGAAGGGGGCAGCTGAGCGCAGATCACCTTGGTGAGGATCCTGTTGAGGGTACGGATTGGTTTGGCAAGGAGAGTGAGGATCCGGTGGTGCCAGGGGAGGGGCGGCTGCCGATGGCGGGATAATACCGGGATACGACTCCGGAAGCTGCCTTTGTTTGTTTTGGGGAAGAGGCGGAAGAGCCCCTGTTCGCTAACCAGCCCCAGGCGCTGCAAGATCCGGAAAACCGGGCGTGGGAAATGCAGAAGGGCCAAGAGCAGAAACCGACGGGCATGGCGGGGAAATCCCTTTAGGCTGTGCCTTGCCAGGGCCCCCAGGAGATAAAGGGGCAGGAAAACCCAGGGAGAAGCTAAGAGGTAGGAGGCCAAAAGAATGACCGGGACATACAGACACCCCCTGTTGGCACTCAACCCCACCACCCCTACTGTCCCCCCCATCTTGATCAGAAGAAGAAAGGAGGAGCCGGAGAGAAGAAAAACAGAGTGCAACAGGGTGTATGTAACTGCCAGGCCCACTAGGAATCCTTCAAGGGCCAGGAGGACATCTTGAAAACTCCCCCCCTGGGCCCAGAGAGCAGCGAGCAAAAGCAGGAGACTGGGGGCGCAAGGGTACGCAGAGACCAACAAAGCCAAAGCCACACAGAGAACATGAGGCAAAACCGTTGCCACTGGAGAGGTGGCCGGCTGAGACTTGCCAGCCCCTGTTGACTGTAGGGATCGATCGCTGGCTGGGCAGCCATCACCTGAACCTCTCAAGGACCCCTCCTCTAGAATAGTGGGGAGAGCGTACAAATCCTCTTGGCCTAGAAATGGTTCTAGCTCTTCGTCAGCTTCTTGGCCATCAGGCTCCGGAACGCCCGGTCGCCCCCAGATTGGCAGCAGAGCCTCAGAGGCATCTCTGCAGAGATCCAGCTCTCCAAGAAACTTCTGGTTCAGACCGACATCGGCAACTCCCTTGCCATACAGTTCTTGCTGTTTTAGGCTAGCCATAGAATAGTCTAAAATCCACCCTTTGCTGCTTGAACCTAAGACATTGTGACCCTCCCCATCGAGCCCCAGGAACTCCTGCCTTTCTGCCTCCTGCCCATCTGGAATTATATCTGCCATGCAGGGCCAATCTGGCTTCACCTCCCCACGATCCCTCATTTTTGACATCAAAGACTCTACGCCCTGATCCCTCAAGCCTACAATGCCCTTTTGTGACCACTCTTGGACAGGAGGCCCCATATGCACTGCGTCCGGCCTTGGAGTTTCCTCCTCTTGACTGCATTCCTGGACCACCTGTTCATGACCGTCTAGCTCAGACTTTGAAATGTCCTTTGTATGTGTGTACATCTCTAAAAGGCCTGGGTATTTTATCTCCACATTCCCTACCTCAGCTTCAACCTGAGTTGACTCCAAAACCTCTCTAACACGTGTGCCATCACCTCTATCATCACAAACACAATCTGACTCCAGGACATCCAACTGACACCCTTTTGGATCTAGATACTCAGTGTGCACGTCTGCCAGAGGCTCCTGATCCCCCGCCACACTGTCCCAAGGACCACGCCCACCCAATAGGTCCTGTCCAGAGTCTGACTTCCAGCCTCGTATCTGTCCATTTCTGTCACCCCCTGAGTGCCCCTGCCCTGACTCCAGAACTCCCACAACCTGCCCTTCCGGGCACAACTGGCAGCAAGGTGGTGTGTAGGTAGCACCTACTTTGAGGCTTTTAGGCTGCTGCCGGACCTCCATGGCATGCTTCTGGCGCAGTTCCTGTTCACGGCGCTTATTGTATTCCAGCTGATTTGACAGCTCAGTTTGGTGTTGCAGACGGGTAAGCTCTGTGCGGGTACGCTGGACAGTATGAAGGTGGCGAAATTCCAACTCCTGGGTAGACTCATGCTGGCGCAGCAACATGGCGCACTCCAGATCCTTCTGTGTTTGTTTCTTGTTCAGTTCCTGGGGGTCAGGGGTGGGGAAGAGAGCAGAGTTAGAATGTCCAGATCCATAGAGTTTTATCTATGGTTCCAACATATAAGAAATATTCAGCACTTTTCTTTCTTTTGTCCAATGAGAACCCTCTTCTCTAACGGCCAGACAACAGCAACTCTTTTTAGCAATAGCAACAGCACTTAAGACTTATATACCACTTCATAGTGCTTTATAACCCTCTCTAAGCAGTTTACAGAGTCAGCCTATTGCCCCCAACTATCTGAGTCCTCATTTTACCCATGTCGGAAGGTTGGAAGGCTGAGTCAACCTTGAGCCTGGTGGGATCTGATCTGACAAATTGCAGTCAGTCAGCAGTAGCAGCCTGCAGTACTGCACTCTAACCACTGCAGCTCATATTAGGGACCCCTTTTTCATTGCCCTTTGACTTAGTATCCTATTTGTGTACGTGAACAATATGAGAGTTGATACTATATCAACCACAATATCCTTCTGGACGATCTAAGGTTTGGGAGTGGTTTTCCTTTCTCTGTAGTTGGGTTTAGTTGGTAGGTAGGGAGATCAGGCCTGAGACTTTTGCACACAGGGTGGATTAGATTTCAGTGCGCCTCAATGTGCCCCACACGTATTTCTATGTGGTGTCTAAACAGGATTGCATCAATTTGGGGTCAGATATCATGATTATGATCTCCAACTGTATGCCTTGATTTTTGGCTGATCAGGTGATTATCACAAAGTCTTGTTCCAGTCCTTGAGGTTGTGTGGATCTGGATGGGTAGAAACACCCAACCCTGAGAAGACCGAGTGGTTTTGAGTATGTGGACTATCCAGATCTGGAGATATTCCATCTTTAGTCTTGAAAGGGTTAATACTTCCTGTTTCAGGACTGTGGCCCAATTTGAGGATCTTCATGGGCTCACAACTCCTGCTCAAACAACGGGTGGCATTTGTGGCCAAGAATATTCTTGCTTAGAAAGAAGCCAATAGGCTTCCAGGTGCAATTCAAGGAGTTGCTTATCTCTCTTTCTCTCTTTCTAAAACTCTCATTTCTATAACCTTTAACTGGGCAAAATGGTGCTTTAGGAAACAATTTTTAAACCAAGGCTCCTCAAATGGATTCATTTACCTAACGTGTCTAAAATCCGGGACCCATAACTCCCATGGAACTGAAATTTGGCAAATTGTATAAAACATTTTATGACATCAAAATCATAAAGTGGTTTATGACATAATACATAATGTCATAAAGTATTTCCTCTGCTGATGTCTAATTGTGCTATACAGTTCAACATGGGCAATTTTTCCAATGAAGACACTGCACGAGACCTTCTGTCACTCAGGAATCTGGTAAGGAAACATCTTTGGAAGGATGACCCATCGGTTGTCTAGTTACCTATAATGCCATCCATGGCGTGGTGGATTGTCTGCTCATCCCATGACTGGCAGAGTCAACATGTTCTGGGTCCCACTTATTTAGACAATAGCAATAGCACTTAGACTTATATACCACTTTATAGTGCTTTACAGCCTTCTCAAAGCTTACAGAGTCAACATATTGCCCCCAACAATCTGGGTCCTCATGTTATCTGGTGGGACCAAATAACAAAAGTGTGGACTTTCCTCACCGTGGAGCCTCCATTTTCTAAAGTAATTTCTCCAGGATTCATATGGCCTCCAACCTGGCATAATTTAAACAACCTTTTAAAAATCTGGCTTTTCTCCAGGCCCTGGACTAAAGTCGATGGTTGACTCCTCCTAATTAGTTTCCTAGAGGCTGTGCTATTTTTCCTCTGAGCAGTTTATATATTGGTTTTGTATTGTAATATTTTAAATGGTTTAATATTATACCCTGTCGAATGTTGCTAGGGAATTGGGTGGCCTAACTTCATTTAATTAGTGGACATTTAATGAATTAATAAGTCACAAAAAGCTTGCAACGGCAGGCATTCAAGTAACCATTCATTATGGCAACTCTTTCCAAAGAGATACAAGTGGAAAATAGGGGAACACAATTTAGCCTGCCCAACACACCCATCCCTCAGAGTACATCTCCTGCTGTTTTGCTTTTCAAGCACAGATTCCCCCCTTCCTGCTCCCATCAGGCACCAATTACTGCTCCCCACCTCCCGCAGTAAGTCTTGGTCCAAGTTATGGCGTGCCAGCAGCATCTTGCGTTTGTACTGGCGGCATTGCAGCTCAAAGTACTGCCGCTGGCGCCGCAAAAGGTTGGCCTCTTCCTCGGCCTGATAATGTTGCATGTTTTCTTTTTGTCTCAGCAACCATTCCTGCTTTTCCCGCTTGGGTGTGCTCTGATTCTCCTGCAGCTCCTGCAAAAGGAATAACACAAAAAAGTGAACACTCCTTTGTTGACACATTGGCCTAAGCTTTGGCTGTTGTTAGGCAGCATGTTGACAAACTGCAATGACCGAGTTCATCTGACACGCTAACCCGCAATTCAGTATACCACTGAATTATGGTTAACGTGATGTGGAAATTTAGATGTGGGGAAGTACAGCCATTGCCCCTCCAACATTTGTGTACAAGAGTGGAAAAGACTGTGGGTAGATTCCTCCAAACGTGGTCAGCCCAGGGGTTTTGGAATACAGATCTCATTATGTCTAGCTCACATACCAAGACATACTGTATATTGAGGAAACCTATCTTGGCAAACAGTTCATGGCTGGAGATTAACAGGCACAGAATTCCAAAAGAATGCGTATAAATTATACCTGTGGGCAAATTTTCATTTCCTTTTTAATATACCTTTTTGTTTTTATCCCGGAGCAACAACAAATACAAGGGACATAAAACCCTGACTTTCAACAATGTCTCTCCATGTTTGCCACAGTATATGATATTTCTACCTTTCTCTTCAAAGATACAGGCTGCATATCATTATAGGAACTGTCAGCATGACAGCATAAATCTCACTTGGTTATTTCTGGCCTTTTAAGGACATGAAATTTTCCACATATTCCTAAAAACCAGTTAAATATTTTATCTTCCCCTAAAGAAGGCATTTGCAGCATTATACATGAAATAAAACAAATCAAAATAAGAAGAAAACAAATTGTGGCAAGAATTGCTAGAAGTTGGGTGACATGTAAATTTAACTCATTATTTTCATCTTTCATCATCACCATTGCTCTGAAAGGCTTCCTAGTCACAAGCAGAGGTAGGGTGGCAAAAGGAACTTTGAAAAGTCAGTTGCCAAACCAGTGTGGGACAATGAACTTTCGCTTTCCTGCTGCTACGTTTCACTACCCTTCAAATCGGGATACCTCTTTCAGCTGCTCCTTCCGTAACTTATACTGGCGCTTCTGTGATTCAAGTAAGTTGCCCAACTCCTTCTTCTGTTGACCCAAGATATGTTGCTGAAATTTCTTCTCTTCGGCCAGGGCAGCTTTTGCCTGCAGTCAGGGTCACCAATGATGGGAGTGGAACAGAAAGATAGCTTAGCCATGCCTCGGCTTGCATACGTGCTGGTAATTTTGTACATAGTCAGAACATCATCCAAGAGGGTGGGGAAACTAGACATTACTGCAGATGTGATGTGACCAATAACTTCAAACCATCCTTTACAGCAGAGGTCCCCAAACCCCGGCCCTTCAGGAAGCAGGCCACTGAAGTGGGCGGGGGGCAAGTGCGCAAAGCTTCATTTGTGCTCGTGCAGGATTTAGGTTGCACGTGCAAAACCATTTTCCCGCCCACCCCCGAAGCTGCCAAAGCCTTTGCCACCAGTTCGTGGAACCAAAAAGGTTAGGGACCCCTGCTTTAGAGAGAAATGGGACTCCTAGTATGGGAAAGTGTACCATTTGCTCTCTGGGAAGAAATGGCAAACCACCTTGGAATGAAGAGCCAAGAAGCAGATTGTCTCTTCGTCTGGACAAGGAGGAAACTTGAGATTGCCCACACGTATACCAACAGTTTGCTCCTCAGGAGGAGGCCGCAACCTCTGGTAGATTTAGAGCTCTGTGAGATGAGTTATCTTGCTCAATCCACAGTTGGGGCTTTTAAGAACAGTTGGTTTGCATATTTCTTTTTCTAATCACTTTTGGAAACTGCTTGTTGACTGCTGTTCAGATATTAAGAACCTTTGGATTGAGACGTTTTACAGCACTGGATGAATTTCCTTCCATCTTTAGTGAAAAAATTTTTAAATACAAGTTTAAGTACTTAAAAAAATTCTTTTAGAATAAACAGCAAAAGGTGATTAAAATGTTGACTTTGGAATGTTGCAAGTCAATGAGGGGCCAAGACAGATTTTATTTTAAAAAAAGGGAATTAACTGAAAGAATCCCTCCCATGAGAAAATTATTTTGTTTTGAACTCTCCAAAAGAAATCATGAAGGCTCAACATTAGAGGGAATCAAAAGGAGCCAAAGATTACAATTAAAGAGGATCACTTAAATTTGAATTATTAATATAGGATGAAGCAAAATATTTTAACATGGGAAACACTGAAAGACTACCTTGAACAATGTCAATTTTACAAGTGTCTGTCTCTAACTACACTGTTTCAAGGATATTAGGAAAGAGGAACAAGTTTTACTTGATAAGATTGAGTGAGCTGAAAGCGGATTTAAAAATGACAGCTACAAGAATAATATGGAAAAAGATATTCTGGATATACAAAAGAAACTGGCTCACTTCTTAATAATTAAAAAGGGTAATATACTAAGAGTAAATTTTTCCTATACTCAATTTACAGAAGAAAGCTTTGAAGAATTTTACAGAGGGGACAAAGAAAATATGAAAAGAAGCTCTAGGTCGTAGGACATTATTTGAATGGATCAAGATTGTTAAAAGCAAAGGGAAGGAATATCAAGTTGGTTTATTTGTCCAAGGTTAAAATAGATACGCTGTTATCTCCAGAAACCTTACAGTGAACTTTTGCTGATTAGGATTGAAACGACAAGAGATGGGAGGAAGCAGGAAGAAGAATTCATGTGCTGCATTTTAAGAGAAGGTAATAACTTGTTAAAATTACTTATACGTTTGATGAAGAAGTCATTTCTTTATAGCTTTTTTTTTCTTTATTCTTATTTTTGTATCTTTTCTATTTTTATTTTCCCCTCTTTTCTGCACTTTCTATTTTTTCTTTGTATTCTTTTTCATTTTAATTGTCTTAGTTTTTAATCTCTGTAATTGTAATTAATAAAAATATTATACAATAATTGTACAATTTGTACAAGGCATAACATTTCTTGACAAGCGAAATAACTGATTTTAAACACCCTTGCCTAAATTATTCAATTCTTTGGGGGAGGATGTTTTAATTTTAAAGAATAGATCAGATCCAGGAACACAGGGGCCTGTTATGACCAAACCTATTTCTGTTTAGGATAATTGATCTCCTTGCTTGTGTGGCCAGAAGGATTGGGAACAATCAGAACAGTGTGAGTTAATCAGAGAGGCTCTTCCCAAGCAAACCTGCAATACTTTATTTAATCTCACAAGAGTTGTGTATAAATGTGTATGATAAGGAATAATCAAAAGGAAATAGGGAAAATAATTACTTCAATTTGGAGATAGTTTTTCACCAAGGATTAAAAAACATGCCACCTACAACAGTTCACAGTACTTTGGTGACATGCCTGAAAGCTCATTTAAGAATGGATGATAAAAATACTGGTCTCATGAAATTACCATTAATTTGCATGACTTCAATCTTCTCTCATGAGACTTTGCAATTTTTTCAGGCAAGAATGCTGAAATGTCTCAAAAATTTGGGATCAGTATTAGCAATTTGGACAATTTTTCCTTCCTTCCTTTCCCTCCTTCTGTTTGAAATAAGCTGTTTTAGTCCCTCTTATACTAAAGCGATTTAATTTTTGCCTTTCACTGTAATAAATCCCACTGCAACTTGTGCTGGAGGCTAAAGTTTCCCACCTTCCTAATCTCTTAGGAATTCATTTTTAGTTTCTACCCCTTTGGCCAAGTGATCTTCCACCTCCCTATCCAAGTCACCTGTTCTCACCTCTTTCTCAAAAATAGCCTGATGCTTCTTAGCCAGTTTTTCAGCCTCAGCCGAGAAGTTGTTGCGGTGGGCCTCCAGCTCTTTGTCGAGACGTAGCTGGTGCTCGTCCAGTTCAGCCCGCAGTTTGTTCTCCAGAGCCAGCAGCTGTTTCTGATGTTGACGCCGCATCCGTTTGTAGCCACTCATCTGATCCCGTAGTGCCGAGTCTTGCTCATGCTCCTGGATTTGGCGAGTCACCTGAAAGGAAGGAATGGAAGAGAGGAAGAAGAGAGAAACAGGAAAAAATGAATCCAAATTTAATTTAATCCAAAAGTATGATGGGTAGACAATACCATTCATGGGTTTATTACTCAACTAATCCTGCCGTGGAGTAACAGGAACAATATACTGAAGTGTTGTTCACATGCACATTCAGACCTGAAGCAGGCAAGGATCTGGTTATGAGCATCTTCTATCTCTCTCTCTTGGCTGATCCTCATACCAGATCAAATCTTTTCCTGGATTTGCACGGGGCCTGAAGAGGCTCAGGAAAAATTACCTTCCAGTCAAGGAGAGGTTATGGTGACGGGAGACAGGGCAGCAGTGGGCAGTTTCCTACTACCACTTGCACTGTGCCAGCCAAAGAAAAGCCACAGCCTCCAAAGAGTAGAAAAAGAGTGCTCACGCTGGATCCTATGTATGTACTCTCGTGCACTTTGGATCGTGCACTTTGGATCCAACTATAGCACGCCTCTAGTACATAGAACCTCCCTTGATGGTAAAGAAACTTTTCTAAATTAAATAACTGAAATAATCAAGTATTTAATAATTCAATTTTTTTAATTGTATGAGATTTAATGAAGCAGCTGTCTTAAGAAACAGAAGCATTCACATTTTAAATAAATATTGCTAACCTCTCAGAAAATAGTTGAAAAAAATGTTCTCAATAGGCATAGGTATAGGTTTCTGCCACTTATCCATAGTTCTGGACTTACCAAAGGAAACTTTCAACTATTTTGCTTGATCAACTCCTAAATAATGTTAAAAACAGTAATACATCCAAAGCCTTCTTGTTCACCATGAATACACCTTTTAAAAAAAATAGGCAGAACACAACTGCATTTCAGTTAATTCAGATTTCTTTCTGTCTTAATTTTGTCTGCTTCTTGCTTAACAACTGCACTGCAGCAAATTCCTACAAAGGGCTCCAGATGCCACAAACATTGAAACTTCACTGACTAATACATTAAGAGAAAGGAAGAAGAAGGTTTAGTAGGCAGTACCACCAGCAATATGAAACCACCGGCAAAGGAAGGAGGTTAGCAAAACAAAATGAAAGAACTGAGATCAAGTTTGGCATAGGGATGAAGGTGCTGGACCAGAAACCAGGAAACTGAGTTCTAATCCTCCTTTAGGCATGAAAAGCAGCTAGTGACTTTGGCCATACACTTGATCAGCCAACCCATCTCACGGGGTGGTTGTTGAGGAAAAAATAGAAGGCGAGACCACTCTATGCATTGCTTTGAGTTGTACAAAATATGAAGGCAGGATTATCAATCTTCTAATAATGCAATAAAGTATGAGCAACTTTCTCCCCTCACCAGAGAAGCCGTACGAATGGTGGCAAAGTGATCTCGATTACGGCAGTAGGCACGACGTCGGGCAGCTGACGATGAGCTCTGGGGTTCCATTTCTGGCTGGTAGGGATCATCATACAGATTGTCATGGCCCTGAAAAGCATTAACATGCACATAAGAAGCGATGCCTCAGCTTCTAACATTGCAACTTTTCCTTTAAAAGGCACAAACAGAGTGTAGAGTCGGCAGACCAAACAGCACTTCTATGAATAATTTAGGACTAGCCAGTTTTAGGAAGTGGAAGTGTGGAGATATAGCGGAGCAGGACCACAAGCTGTTATAGAGAGTACTATAGAAGGAATTCCAAGATTTTCAGAAGTTTAAAGCAATACGGTCCCTAAGGCCATCTTCCAAACTTGACGCCATCCAGATGTGTTGTGGCAGTAATTCCTAGAATTCTAAGCAACCGGAAAGTGTATCAGATGAACATCTGTGCCATGTTGAGAAAACCTAGATTGAGGCTTCAACTTCAGTCATGTTTCCATTCTTAAGCACAAAGCAAGACCACATGAACAGACCACATTAAACATGAACAGACTAGGCATTTGTAATATAGTTGGGTTTCTTCCAACTGCTGTTTCCAAAGCATGTAGAAACTTGGCTGCAACCCCAAGAAATGTAGAAAGCTAGGGAAAACCAGTGTAGAAAAGAACTGACCCCCCTTACAAAACAAAGCGGGGTGGGTAAGTGTACCCACCCATGTCTAAGGAAGTAGGATGTAATGTTCCACAGAAATCCAGTTCTGTGATCATCAGCATGCTTCTCTCTCTCCTTTCTCACCCCCCCTCTGGACTTCCGTTTTCTCTACCAACTCTGGTTTTTATTATCTGAAGATTCCCATATCCTTATGGCCGATCTGCAGGAGGGCTTACGTTTTCTATCGCTTACGTTTTCTATTACATGCTAGAAAATATTCCACAATGTTTCCCAACTTTCGCTTTATTCTGAAATTGACATTTGACTGCTCTTGCAGAAGCACAGAGTTCTATACCGGCAGACGGTGGATGACAGAGCTATTGGAGGTGACGGTGTGCTCGCCTTCCTGCATCATGGCAATCTCAGCCCCGTCATCATCATCTGAGGCATCGGCCAGGCTGTTAACGCTGCTGCTCTGACTGCTGGCACTAATGGACATACTGGGTACTGAGTGGCTGCTCTCCATGCTATTGATGGTTCCTGTCTGGTGAAGAAACTGCTCTACTTCCTGAAAAAGCAAAGAAGGATTAAATGAGAAAGGTGTTACTACACTGTTACTCTCATGGTGGTGAGAGAATTATGTGAGCTGAGGTCCAAGAAAGCCAGGGAGAACTGTATCAGAGAAAGCAGGAAAACAACCACAAACCTCCTCCTCTTCTGGTGCCTCTGCATTTGGACCATTCTGAGCCTCCTGGAAGAGGATTTTCTTCATCTTGCGGTACTGCAGATTGTCAAGTTCCCTCACTGCATCCTTGGTCCTCTGAATCAGGTCCATGATAACTGTCTGGGGTCGCTCCCGCAACAGAAAGCGATGCTGGGGAGTCACAGGAAGAACTAGCATGAAACCAATGAAGTAGGTCTGCAAAAGGTCTCCAAAGTGACCCACCGATCTCTTAGAATTTGCGATCTGACCAATCCTTTTTCACTATTAAATACATTCACAGAGTTGGATAACAACCACTGAGCTTTCTTAGGATCTAATAACTATATTCCTTTAACAATGCATAATTACTCTTAATTTAACTCGAGTAAAACTAGATTTAACATGTAATGGTTACTCCAGTCCACTTAAGAACAGAAAGTGAGAGAAACTCAAATACTTTGGAAGAAAGAATAATTCACTGCTTAATAAGGAAAAATCAACCAAAATCAATGCTAGGTATACACTTTCAACACACAATTCTACAATTCTATGAATCCAATGTGAAGATTCAGTATTTTTCATAGGTATGTGTGGAATAAATGATGAAGAGTGGTATTTATTAGGATGTAAGAAACATCTGTACCAACATCTTTCATTTATTACCAGTTCCTGATGCTAGCTTTTCCCTTAATACATTCTTCTGATTTAAATATTTAGTGTTCTTATCTTTGCTTTAACTTCTTTTCATCCCAGATGGGATTAAATGAATACAACTTTCACAGCTACAGGCATGGTGCGCTGGGGATGGGAAAAAAAGAAGAATCGGGAGTGAAAATGGGTGGAAGATACCTTAAGCAGCACATCAGAGGTTGGACGGTCCTGGGGGATCTTCTGCAGGCATGAATCCACAAAATTTCGGAAATATTCAGACCTGAAGAAAACAGGGAAGAAAGTCAGGGATTCATTTGAATCTATAAACCTCTCTCTCTCTCTCTCTCTCTCTCTCTCTTTTTGCAAGCTTACAGCCATTTCTGGAGTTTTCCTTACCAGTGACTAGATTGCAGCAGTGGTGAATCATTCTGGGCGATGTGGTATAAGGCACTCATAGCATTCATGTTAAAGAGGGGTGGTTTGCGTTCCGCTGAAGATACAAGGACAGTAATGTTAGCACCAGCATTTGTGTTTTTGCACATCATTCAATTAACTCCAACCTTATAAGGCAAGTAGCTCATTCCATACCAAGTTCAATGCAAGTGATGCCAAGTGACCAGACATCCACCTTGCCATCATACTGCCCCTCATCCATGGCTAGAATTACCTCAGGAGCCATCCTAAAAAGAGAGTGCAAGATTAAGCAATCGTACCTTGTAACGTAGCAATGGCTCACATTGTTACATAGAGACTGGCCCTGGACATAGACCACAAAATACAGCCAAACTGTCAATGTTGCTAGTAATCAAAGGTGGGAAATCATTAAACACATGAATGTGTATTATTAATATATATTTAATATATTTCATTTTCTTAGGCCCATTACTTCTTGAAATGAGGCTACAAAGCATGCGCCTCAAAATTCACATATGGTGCCCCCCAAAACTGGAACATTCCTGAATTACACCCTCTAATCTTTGACTTATAAAAGGAGACTTCATAATTTTTTTTTAGAATCAACTGTTGTTAAAATTACATTGAGACTCTTTGCAAACCCAGGAAACCCACATTTCTAACGATCAAATTTCTGCTTGTTCAAAGAACTAGGGAGTCTCAAATGCATATAGATTCCCTCACTGTCTCTCCAGCCAACCTTCACTCTTCCTAATTACACAAAAATCTCATTCTGCCAGCTTACCAATACGGAGTGCCAACAAAGGAGTTAGCAGGAGCAATGATAGAAGCTGAGCCAAAGTCCCCCAGCTTCACTTGTCCTGGTTCAGTCAGAAGGATATTCCCAGCTTTCACGTCCCTGAAAAGACAGGCACAGTAATTAAACATTGAACAGAGAAATGGAGAACACAGTGGACGAATATGGGCAGCCAAGATGAAAAGGAGTGTGAGTGGCAGGAGAAAACAGGAGGACAAAGATTAGAGCCACATGTAAAAGAATCAGGACAAGGAAGACCAGGAGAAAGAGAGAGAGGGATGCATCAGCAAACTTCTAATTTTGGTAATGGCCTCTGCCTCTCAACAGTTTGAGAGCAACAAGTGAAAGATTTCTACTCTACTTAAATAAGGCTGCTGAAATGAGGAATTTTTTTTAGTAGAAGAGTGTGTATAGTTCTTGAGCTGAAAACATGTAGGTAGTCCTTTTTTTAGCAGTCATCAAGCAAAGTGGTTACTAAGTGAAACTGTGACTGCATTTAATATCAGACTTCAGCTTTTGTTTGCTTCACTGACTTGTGAAAGTTGTAAATTTGAGGATTGGTAGTAAAGTTATTTTTTCATCAATGTGGTAACTTCAAACAGTTGCTAAAACCAGGCAGTCACTAAATGCAGACTACC
Source organism: Pseudonaja textilis (assembly GCF_049901715.1). Taxonomy (NCBI): domain Eukaryota; kingdom Metazoa; phylum Chordata; class Lepidosauria; order Squamata; family Elapidae; genus Pseudonaja; species Pseudonaja textilis. The sequence goes on along the minus strand of NC_142008.1, from coordinate 129,834,132 downwards.
TATATTAACTGCAAAATCTGATAAAAAGCAACATTTTAACTATATGTCTTTTCCTTAAGTTGGTTGGGATATCAAGGATTTATTATATAAAAAAACAGATTTAAGAAATTTGAAGACTGTCCAGTTCTGATAATTGAGCTAGACTGCATGAAGTGCAACATCTGACTGAAGCACAAATTTAACAAGTAATGTTGCCATTCTACCTGCAAATCATATAAAGAGAACAAGCAGTAAAATGTAGCAAAAACAGGGTTGTGTCAGAGAGACGCATGGAGCTGATTGAAAAACAGAGTAATAGATTCCGGTACAGATATTGCAATGCAGCAAACATTAGATCATACTGTCCTACACAAAATGGATGTTATAAGCCAAGGGTCTTCAAACTTGGCAAGTTTAAGACTTGTGGACTTCAACTCCCAGAATTCCTGAGCTAACATGACTGAAGGAGATATTCTGGGAGTTGAAGCCCACAAGTCTTAAATTGCCAAGTTTGAAGACCCGTTATAAGCAGCAACATCTCTAAGAGAGTGCAGTAACACAATATAGAGCTCACCTGTGGATCATATTGTGAGAATGCAGGTAGGCAAGTCCCTGCAGAGCACCATGCGTTATGGCTGCAATCTCTACTTCCTGCAGTGGTTTCTTGTGCACTAGGAAAGAAGGAGAGGGGGAAAGAACATTATTTAAAGGCCTCAGAAAAGTTTTGGAAGACTGGTCTCTTCAATTAGTCTTGGACTCACCTTCCAGCAAATCTGAGGCTGAGCCAAGGCAGTACTCCATCACCAGCTAGCGAATTAAGAGGAAATTTTAGCATAGGGCAAATAAATCATTTAAACTTCAAACATCCTGTTCCAATCAGGGCTCCGGGAGCCCAGTACGCCAATTCCATCTTGTACCTGGCATTTCCAATTAACTAAGAATATAAGAACCCCCACTAAATCAGACCAAAAGTCCACCATTCTTGCATCAATGACATCCAGACATTCCCTCCCCCCAAAATACCACTAAAAACAATTTTCTCCACAATTTTCAAGAAAGGAACCAGCACTCTATTGCACTGCAATTCCCTCCCTTAAATTGCACTAAGGTTTCAGGCAGAGAAGCAAGAAATCCAGTCATCATTCAGGCCCTTTTCAAGACTTCCCCAAAGCCCAGTTCATCTGCATTTTCACCGCATATCTTCAATTCTTGAAAAGGCTTTCTGTAATATATCACCTCAATGGCTTAAGAATGATCTGTTTCACTCTCATCTTACCCATGCTGTATGTTCCCGTAAGTAGCAGCCCTTGTATTCAATTGTGTTTGGGTGTCGTAGCTTTTGCAAAAATTTCACCTCCTTGATAATGTCCTGCCATTTCTGGAAAATACAAAGAGAGCCTGAGCTCCCATATATACTTCTACATTTCGAATAAAGGAGAGAATATTACAAGAAGCCTAGAAAATTTGAAAAGCAGGAGAACTGGATTACCTAGGCCAGGGACAGGTTAGAAGTTAATGGTCAACACAACTGTGTTAATCGTTTAAAAAAGACCAACCTCATTAGACTGCTTCCCACTGTAGGACATCTTCTTAATAGCCACCACTTCATTGTTGCGTATGTCTCTAGCCTGAGGAAGATAATGAGAGTAAACCAAAGAAGGATGATGAAAATAACTATCAGCATCCACAGTCACGTTCAGAGAGGAACTTTATTCCTACGCCTGGAAAAAATACAGTTCAAAAGGAGTAAATTTCACATCGCATGGTGAATCACCCATTCTTAGAGCAGAGATGCCCATGAGGCCAGAGATACATGGGATTGGTGAGTACCCTATAATCCATTTAAAGTTACAACATCTCTACTAAATCAGACCAGTTCACCTCCCCACTTCTGATCACGGCCAATCAGATTCTATCAGCAAGATGTGGAGAAAGTTCCTCCCACTATTGCTCTTCAACATCTAATATTAAGTGGCAGTGGTCTTCTGATGGGATGGGACCCCGAAGCAAAACTGATTCTACTGGAAGCAAAGCCAATGGGAAACAGTTGTGTTAAATGATCTTGGCAAGGCTTGAGCATGAGCATTAAGACTCCTTTGGCACTCACAAAGTAGACAGCTCCAAAACTGCCATGACCAATCTCCCGCAGGTCAACAAAGAGCTTCTCAGGGTCATCCTTGAAGAACAGCTCAGCCACTTCAGGGTCCTTCAAACTGCCAGCCCGGGCATTAGACGGCATGGCTGCCGTGGATGAGGCTGGACTTCACTGTTGCTGCTCTCCTAAAGTGGGAAACAAGTATTAGCAAACTGAACCAGATGGGTATAAATAAGGTAATTTATTCTTATTTATAAGAATGTAATTCAATGATATCTGATGCCGCCATCTTGCTGAAGCAAAGCAAATCCTGAGAACTTTGCTAGAAGGGTACAAATATACGAAAATTATACTCCCACTTGAAGAAGAAGGTTCAAGGATGCATGCAATCCTGACAAAGCTCAGAAAGCCTTTTCAAAAGCAATCTGTAAGCACCTACTCCTATTCACAGAAATAAGAGATCCGAAACAAGACAATCCGTGAGAGATGTTTATAGCGGTAAGGCCATCAATGCCAAATGGAGATGGATCTTGCTGTGATACAGAAGGTAGAATAATCTTTGCTTGTTCAAATTGGGCTTCTGCTATTTATGTGACAGCATTCAACTAGTAATTGTTAGGATACTGAAGTACCACTATCAGCTCTACTTATCTCTACATATCCCACTTTTCCAGCTCTAGCTCAAAATATGCTTGTGCTTTATTATTTCTATGAAAATCCAGGAGTTTTCGATAAAGTTATACCTACTTTCCATAGTCACAGAAATCAGATTTGCCCCTAATTTTTGGCCACTAAAATAATAACAGGAGCACATTTTCTCTTTCTCGTAAAGCAACTCAGGTTTCAGTCTTGTACTTGCGCGTCCCACTTTTATATTGCAATGGGCACCTATTTCCATTCAAGTAATAATATTCTCATCTACTGAGTTTACCAGATTGGTTATTTGCATTCATTTCTGCGCTATCTTTATTGAAAGGAGAGATGCAGAAAATGATATCTCTATTTTTAAAAAAAGTACAAGCCTTTGGAGAGCTTGCTAAATATTTTCAGTTTTATTTTTAACTGAATGTTATGTTAACTGAGTCCAACTCAATACTGCCATGTTTTTTGTCCATTAAAACTACTCTTTTACTCTTAAGCAACTTCTCCTTGTGTAAAAGGAAGAAATTGGCTATAAGAGATTAAAAAGAATTAGACCAAGGGATTTCTAGATCCTTGAAAATTTTACTTAGTATTTGTTAGCTGGGAAGCAGACAATTTAGTCCTTTACAAAGAATGCAGTGAGTATGGAAGTTGGTTATTTATGTATAGCCCAAATTGAGCCACAATGGTGCAGTGGTTAGAGTGCAGTACTGCAGGCTACTTCAGCTGACTGCCAGCTGACTGCAATTTGGCAGTTCAATTTTCACCAGGCTCAAGGTTGACTCAGCCTTCCATCCTTCTGAGATGGGTAAAATGAGGACCCAGATCGTTGGGGCAATAGGCTAACTCTGTAAACCGCTTAGAGAGAGCTGTGAAGCACTGTAAAGCGGTATAATTGTTACTGGTATTGCGGTACATCAATCTCTTCATTATTGTGCAATGTCACCCAAGTGTTAACTTTTATGAACATCACATGCATGCACAAGAACTATTGCCTACTTTAATAAGCAGATACCAAGAATGTAATGAGAGAGAGAAAAAGTATGTAACTCACAAATGCAGGCAAATATACATGTCCCTGGATAATGTTGCAGGATCCATTCTGGATCGGTCACGGGGCCAGAGGTTTAGTCTTCTGAGCTTTGGGACTCATGCTAGAGACCATCCTTAGGGAACTTCTCTCTAAAGGAATGTCAAACAAGTTCCCTGAGGATGGTCTCCAGCACGAGTCCAAAAGCTCAGAAGACTAAACCTCTGGCCCCGATGAGCGACCCAGATTGGATCCTGCAAGAGTGTAACTGTTTCTGGAATATGTGAGAGCAGCTGTATCAGATGACACTGCCCCATACAAAAAAATTGCTCCTTTGCTGTAAATATTCTTTTGGAAATGGTAATTTTTCTGCACTCTTTTCCCATCTTCCAGTCTGCTCTATCTACAGCAAATTTCTCCGACTTGATTCCCTTCAAATGCACTAGACTACAATTTCCATCCAACGTCGTCAAAAACTTCTTGGGAAATTTTTAAATTTATAATCTAGAAATCTAGATGAATCCCTTTGGTAGGCACATTCTGGTTAAAAGCTACTTACACAACATTTCTAAAGTGAGCCCTTTAAAAGCTAAAGATATACATTTAAAAATTGATACTTTGAGCCTCTGAAACAAGATGGAATAAATGTTAAATGTACAAGAATATTTAGACTAATCACAAAATAACCATGTGGGTAAAAAATGAGCCACACTCCAAAAAGCACGAGGAAAATGTGTGTCCTACCAAACAGATTATTCTTTTTGTTCCCAATCCAATGGTGAAGAATTTAGGATTCCCAAAATGTCCAACAGAAGAAGCCTGGCAGATTCATGAGCAAGAAAACTTACTTGCCAGCAGCTGACATGAATAACAAGGATTGTAGTTGCAGTCTTGAATCTCTCGGTTTCTCTCATGTCTAGTTCATTCAAAAATCTTCATGAGTATCTTTGACTGCATTTCGCCCCACATTAAGGATGGTCCAATCACAATTCTAATGACTTAATCTTAATCCAAGAATAAATTCTGAAAAATATCAGCTCCTCTCTAATTAACTACACTTCAGAAGTTCAGCATTTTCCTTATTTGCTCCTTAGAAAAATCCATAGTAGTTAATCAGCAGCACTAATTATCAGGATCCAAAGTTTCCCAGAAACCATCTTGTTGCACCCTTCGCTGTACAGTGCAGCATCAAACAGGAATACCCAATAAACTTTACAGGTAACAAAGGTCTCTTTCCATTACCAAAATAAACTGTCTACAAGCTGCCTATCCTCCACACTGCTGCTATAACTGTCAAATGCATAAAGCACCAGGGTTTCAATGCAGATAAAGAGCTTGACAGACCAGGTCTGCAGACATAGCGTTATCCCTGGAAAGCGCAGCCACCTAGATAGGAGGTTTCTCACACCAAGTCTTCCCCCTTGACTGGGTTGCAACTGAGGAGACTGAAAAAAAATAAGACCCACAGCCTTGCTGCAACTTTAAACTTTGTAACAACTACAGAGTGTCCCCGCCCCCCCCCCTTCACTCTCTGGGATGGGCAGTGGTTGCTGGACTGACTCTAGAGGGCTGAAATGAAAAATAAGGAAATCAATAGTTTGCAGGCGGGTTATGCCGGTCAGAGGAAATCCTTGCATTGTTCAGTTGCTTCCCTGGGAACAATCTAAAGAAAAAAAAAAAAGGCAACGTGTAAGGCTAGCCTTGGCAGTGATACTACTGGCAAGAAAGCATCTGGAAGGATTCCTGTTGTGGTGGTTGATTCCTGGCCTGCACCAAACTGGCCAAAAGTTAAGGCAGACTCTGCCTGGAGTTTAAGTTTTCAAAACGGGGCTATAAGGGTAGGGAGGCCTGTAATAGGGAATCATCTGGAGTTCAGCAACTTCACAAATAGTTATGCGCCCTACCAAAAGAGCACACAAACTGCTTAATCTCTTAAACATGAACTTGCTCTTTGGCAGGCAACGAGAGCAGAGAATTATTTCACCTGTTTACTTTAAATGGAGACTCATGAAGTAGTTTGTATTTAAGTCATGAATCCTACAAAAATGTTTTTGTTTTTGTTTTAAAAAAAACCCCACTCCGAACTGAATCGAATAATTTTATCAGCTGTGTTGAAATACTACATTTCCGAGAATTAACAGCAATAGAATAATTGAGTATACTTAACTTGAAAACAATTTACAACATTTAAAAGCATAATACCCACGGTATCTAACCTAAAAACACAAGAACTTCTGAATGGAAGAAAAAAACCCTCCCCTCAGGAGAGTCTAATTTATTTTTATTTCACATATACTGCAGAGTGCAACTAAAAGCCACATCGACAAGAGGAAGAACCTTCTCTTTAGACGAAGTTACTGACAAAGCCACGCATGCTGTTTTTAAAGCATATTATTTTGGCTCATGGGTTTCATCTATTTATAGTGTAACAGTAAAGGCAAAACTTTCAGTGAACTAAGCACCCATAATCAGAAAGATATGGGTTTTTCAACATCTGCAGAAACTGCTGCAGGAGCTCATCTGATGATTCAGGGTCAGATATCAACAATATTTTGATAATACCCAACTATATGTTGTGACCCTGGCCAGTCCTGTTCCAATGTCTTGGAGGTTTTGTTGTTCTAGATAGGGCAGAACAGGCTCAAATTGAACTCTAGCAATACAGAGCTAATGTTTGTATGTTGGGATTTATTTATTTTTATTAAATAGATATATGCTGCCCACCTCACTATCCACATCCCTCTATGCCCCTTGTTTTGTCTCTGGATGAGTTTGACCTTCCTCGGAAGGACCAGGTTTGTGACTTGGGGGCCCTCCTGGACTCTTGGAGGGACTCGTGACTCTTGTCGAATCAGCAGTCAGAAGTTGTGCTGTGAGGGCCTTTCCCCGGTTTTGGCTTCCATGCCAACTGCAGCCTTACTTGGGACGGGAGGACCTGACTAGAGTGGCTCATACTGTTACCATCATCCGGTTAGATTACTGCAATGTATGCCACATTCCAGGTACAATTTAAAGTGCTGGTTTAAATCTATAAATCCCTCCATGGCTTTCTGCCAGGTTACTTACCGGATCATCCCTTTCCATCAGGTCACTTTGTGCCAGGAGAAGCATTTGGTTGTCCCCCGCCCACCCCCAAATTAAAAAAAATCCCAAAACACAATTTTTCTATGATAAGGCTGGCCTTCTGGAATGGCATTTGGTTGGCAATGTACCTATCTCCAACATTATTTGCTCTCTGGAAAAAGCTGAAAACAGAGCTTTTCTGGAGGGCTTTTGAGGCCAGATATTGTATTGTTTGAAGATTTACACAGTTTTATTTAGATTATCGTGTTTGTTATTGTAAGCCACTGATAAAGTCTTTTTAGGATTGCAGCACAATAGAAATCAGATGAAAAAATAAATGGTTGGATAAGATTCTCACGGAGTAGATGGACTATAAGGAATTAGTTTTTAGGTAAGGAAATGAACCGTCAAAGCTTTCCAACACCAGAAATTTAAAGAATGGCAAACTGTAGGAACTGAAAGTCCTTAAGTACCTGGGTAGTAAAAAGCAGTGGTTTTCAACCTGGCTAGGGGATTCCGGGATCTGAAGTTCAAATATAAGTCCCAAAGGTGCTTTTTCAAGACACAACTGGACTTTCTGTTTTTTCTTTGAAGTCATTTTATCTCATCCAAGAAGCTTCTTCACCTCTCAAGAGAAATGTCTTCAAAGAAAAACGAGAAAGTCCAGTTGCCTCTTGAAAAAGCACCTTTGGGACAACCATGACCTGGATGACTAAGAACTTCCACAGACATTTAGCTATTCACTTTGGGATCAAAGCTGAAGTAGCTTCCTGGGTGAGAAGTGAAACATCTTCAAAAAAAAAACAAAAAAAACAAAAAGTCCAGCTGCCTCCTAAAAAAGTACCTTTTGGACAACCATGACCTGGATGACTGAGAATCTCCGTAGAGGCATATCGTAAGGTTGAGAAACACTGGTAAAGAGGATCTCAACATTTGTGGCTGGAAATTGTGACATGCATGATGAGTAGGATAAAAAAGTTCATTTGTGCAAGTGTACTGTGTATTAATCTACATTTGTAATGGCTCCATATCTTTCCCCCACTCCCCAACAAGAGTTTCTTTGTTTCTTGACAATACAATTTGTGAAAGATGGGAAATACCAGTAGTCTCTCAGCAGTTATAATATGCATAAAGACCTCTGAATTGTTCTAGGTTTATTCTGCTAACTTTGAAAATGTTAATCTTTGGCCACTAAAAGCAGGATAAAATGGAAGAATTGATGGAAATCCTAGGAGAAACTGGGTGGAAAATAAGTGACAATGTTCTGTTGTGCAAAAGCTAGAAGTGACAATGTCAGAGATGGAGAAATGAAAGAAGAGCCACCTCAATCAAGGAAGGATGAAGGAGACACACTAACATCTGTTGCTGGACTCCGGTTGCTGTAATGGAACTACACTATAGTAGCAGTATATTTGTATTCTTTAAAGACAAAACCAGGAAAACTAATAGGTTCTAAAAAGAAATCATTAACAGTAGTTTCTGCTGCTGTCTTCAAAAATTATCTACAAGCAGTCCTAAATTTATGACAACTGGGACTGGAACTTCTGTCGCTAAGCAGTGTGCTATCATATCTGATTTTATGATTTTTTTTTGTTGCAGTTGTAAGCAAATCTGGCTTCTCCCACTGACTTTGTCAAAAACCAGCTGGGAAGGTGGCAAATGGTGATCCAGTGATTGCAGGATGCTGCAATGGATGTAAATGTGAGCTGGTTGCCAAGTGCCCGGATTGGAGTTACATGACTACAAGGACACTGCAATGGTCATTAGTGTGAAGACCAGTTGAAAGTCATTTTTTTCAATGCTAGCAGAAACTTCAAATAGCCACTAAACAAATTGTCACAAGTCGAGGACCACCTGTATTGTTATTTGTATACTGGCCATCAATATGATTGTTTTAAAAAGCCAATTAAAAACCTGGGTTGTAATGATCTTAGACTGATCCAATGTAGTTGTACTGGACAGATCTTTCTTATTATGACACCCTGACTTAGTCGGTTGAATCAATTAAGAGAAATACTGGCATATTTATACAGAGCCCTTCATTCCCTTTCAAATTTAAATAAAATTTAAATATTTAAATATTCATTGTGTGAGATATCTTGATAATGCAGGATAGCAGTTAACTTCAATAGGGCTGCCCATTCATTGCTTTCATTCTTTGGTACCCTGCTTATTTTGGTGCTTTCTTGCAATGCTTTCTGCATGAGTGAAAAAGAGGGCTGTGAAAATATTTACAGATCCCTCACATCCTGGACATAACCTGTTTCAACTTATATCCTCAAAACGATACTACAGAGCAGGGGTCCCCAACCACCGGGCCCCGGACCGGTACCGGTCCATGGATCATTTTGTACCGGGCCGCAAAGAATGAAAGTAGGGCCTACTTTGCTTGGGCGCCGCCATCTTGTTTCGACGGCACTTGAGAAAGTGCTTCCGGGTGAGCTTGTCGGTCGTCAGTTGGAAAGCGGCATTTGGGTGCTGAAGGAATCCTCGTGCCTTAGTTTCGTCGAGGGGGGGGGGCGGCTTTGAACGAAGAGTCGTCCCGATGGCAGTGGAGTCTCGCGTTACTCAGGAGATTAAGAAAGAGCCCCCAAAGCCCATCAACCAGGAGAAGGTACAAAGGAGGAGTTGAAGGTGGCGGGGAGAAGCGAGGGACGGCTGGCTAGCCGGTCGCTCGGCTCGCCTTGCCTTGTCATGCGTGCTGATGCCGGTACCGGTCCGTGGATCATTTTGTACCGGGCCGCAAAGAATGAATAATCGTGAAACTGGTCCCTGGTACAAAAAAGGTTGGGGACCACTGCTATAGAACACTGCACATCAGAACAATTAGAAAAAGAACAGTTTTTTCTGAATGCCATCACTCTGCTAAATAAATAATTCCCCCAACACTGTCCAACTATTTACAAAGTCTGCATTACTATTACTATTAATCTTCTCATCACTCCTATCACTCATCCCCTCCCACCTGTATCCTTACGATTTATATTGACTGTCTCCTTGTATGATTTGATAGCTTATTTGTACCCTTATGATTCTTGATGAATGTATCTTTTTTTTTAATGTACACTGAGAGCATATGCACCAAGACAAATTTCTTGTGTGTCTAATCACACTTGGCCAATAAAGAATTCATTCATTCATCCATTCATTCAAGCTTTCCATTGGAATTACGAAAGTTAAAAAGCTCTTGCTGTCAAACTCATTTTAAAAAAAGGCATTTTTATTTATAACTCTCAGATACAAACTCTAACTCTCTGCTATTATGGAACTCAAGGTAGTAGATCTAGCATTCTTAGGCAAGGGGCTACCAGGGACTTCTGAGACTCAGATCTGTTTTAGAACCTGGATGGCTGCTGCATCAAATGCTTGAGATTGTGTCTTGGGACAGAAAAATTCAATGAGGCATATGTTAAGATGTTACTACTGTTTCTGTCTTCTGCTCCCCCTACATTATTCTCTACATAATTATTCAAATGTGATTCCCAAGAGGTTCAGTAGCAGACACAAGATTGTATCTTAGGTGTCCCCTTCCCCCAATTATCCTGCACTGGGTTTTTTTTCCCTGTCAAAGGTTCAAAGAGTTTTTATGCCAAAGATGGTTCCCCCCCCCCACCTTCTGAATTGGAAGAAGAAAGTGCTTACTGAGATACCTGTGGGTAACTCAGGAGCAACCCCTAGGGGTTATATTCTACTACAACAGCATGTGATAAAAATAATGCTTTGGGAACACACTGCAGTCATTTTCAGAGATTTTGCTGCAGCCGTAAGAAAATTATATTAAGAAAGGATAGGTGAGATCCTTCCAATTCTAATAAATGCCCTAACTAATGTTTTATTTCATTAGGAAGGAAACTAGCTTTTTGCATAAACTGCTCCATTTCTTAAATTTATCACTGTGAGGTACTGGAATGAGAAAACGTGCTGCAATCATGGAAAGGATATAATATAGAACCTCACCAAAACAGGAATTAAAGGGTAAAAAAAAAAAGAGAAGCTTTGGATATTCTGGAAAGCACTTCCACTTTTCACTTATATTTGAAAGGAAACTTATAATAAAGGAGGAAAGATCTAAAAGTTCTGTCAAAAGGAGAAGTTTCCATAGCTGTTTTTTTTTTTTTTTTTACAAAGCATGTAATTTATTTATCCAGGTGTCAAATATGATTCTAAAATTTGCAATGTCTAAATAAAGAAATCCAGCTTATTAAAGATGTTTTGTATTTGTCAGCTTACAGCGCACCATGGAAGCTGTGCAAACTGAGGTGAACCCAATCACAACATACCAAGTAATTCTTTTCTTTGAAATTTCAATTTCAACTGCTACCCTGAAGAGTACATGAGCTTTCTTCTTAGGCACAAGACTATCATTTGCTCAAAATAAGAATTTTCTACATTTCTTTTTCTTAATGTGAAAATCTAGAGGAAATTATCTGTCATCAGGCATCATCTTTACAAAAAAATTAGACTTTACAATCTAAATATTTTTTATGAAATAATATCTCATTTATAGAGAAATTAGAATTATGAGCTAGTTTACCAGAATTCTGATAGTATAAGTTGTCCATCTCTGCGTGGATCCGCCTACCAGGGGGTGGAGATAAACCAGGAAACCATATTAGTAGTTAGTTTACTATTAAAATCCCTGGTTTCAACAAGTAAGACTCTTAAGACAACAATAAATCATTTAAAATTTTAGCTTGTTAAGAGATCAATATCTAGAAATTCTGATTGAGACAAAACACTAATTAAAACATGGTCATTTCCTGTTATTTAATGATTCCTATTAGCATGGTGAACTAATCATTTGCACTTGGGTATAAATGTACCAACATACTTATTTGATCCCAATATGCAAAATTCTGTCCAAGGGAATATATGATAAGAAATATCTCCAGGGAAATAATGATTGTGGGCTGCTGATAAAATAAACGTTACTACATTAGAAAAACAAAGTCAGTAACTTTGAGAAATTTATTTTCAAAGATGCACAAAATGCACAACAACAAAATAGCTAACCATAGATTAGTGTCTAGTGGACAAGAAATCTGAACAGACTGCAGCAGCCAGCAGATTCATAAATTGTATGTTTCTTTCTAGACAATAAAACAATGCTGTCATTAAAATAGATGTAAGCAATAATGGCACAAGCCTTACATAGCTTGCCAAAAGTTACTTATTTTGAGAAGAATATGATACACAAAATCATCCCTAAAATAAGACATTTAAAATGAAACTTTACTGGGTGTATCTGAGGAGACAAAACTGTTCTACCTAGCTTTCTTTCCAATCTTTAATGTGAGAACCATGTCCCAATACCATGCAACCCTCGAGTAAAAAACACTCTAGATCTCCAGGGTCAAGGAATATAATCCATAAAGAAGGGAGCCCTAAAACCTAATGTTTTTCACCAATGGTCCTTGATAAAATAGTGGCTAGTCATCTTAGAATTTGTGCACAATTATACACAAAGCCTAGACAACTTAAGAAGTCCTATTTTAATTAGTATAAGATAACAGCACTCATCTTACTAACACAGTGGCAAAGAGACCATCCATTTCCATTTTGGAAAAAGTAACTGCTTTTTCATATTCTGTTACACACAAATACTATCTTTAAACAGCATTTTTATTGCTCTAATGCTTCATACATGGAAATCAGAATTAAACATTAAACAGTTTTTAAATATTAAAATGAAAACCAATGAAAGCTAAGTATTTAAATGATGACTATATGGATGAATGTGAAATTGGATTTCTTTACTCATGGACCTGGCTTTCTTTGATAAATATTATACCATTATTGATTCACTTCTATCTGCTAAATAATTTGGGACTGAGAATGGTAAATTTATATATTAAGCTCAACTTTTCTTCATAATTAAGCTAGCTTCTTTAAATAGCAGAATATGATGATCATTCAGAAAAAAAAACAACAAAATTTAATGGTTTAAGGAACTCAAGAGGATCCTCCCCATTCTTATATACCTCATGCTAACTTCCCAAATTCTGTCATTATAGGAATATCTAAGGGCATATAATAGCTCTGGTACATTAAAAACAGTACAGGAGTCAAGGCCTCTGACTAGTCCAAGGAGAAAAAAGTCTAAGAGACTATAGACAGATGATTTCCTAGGTTCCCTGACCCTGAGGTTCCAAAGGAGAGAAAACCTAAGTGGGTGAGGAACCCTAACGGAATTTTAAGGGAGGGCTCATTATACATGGAAGGTCTGGGATGAAAAACTTGATCCTTTTTCCCTCCTGCAGGAAGATGTTAGGCCCAGGGCCCGAGCTCTGGAAAACGGAACTCTTCTTTCGTCTCTTGCCTTGCAAAGCCTTCAAAGAGTGGGGGAAAAACATGAAGAGGAAACAGAATATGTTTCCCAACAGAGACAATATGATTTCTGACTTATTTGGAAGGACAATTATAGGAGAAAGAAGGTAAGAGCAGACAGACAGAAAAGCAGATTGTTTTCCTAAACTGGTGCAATACAATCTCTTTTGTTCTCTAAACATTTCCTTCTCTCTTCACTGCCCGGTCTTCCCATCCCACAAAAATACCCTTCCCTCCCCCCTCCACACTCTCCCCTTATCTGCGTGCTTGGGTCTCACCTGTAAGTCTCCGCAGCTGCCTAGATATTCTTCCCCTTGCGGCTCCAGCTCCAAGATATTGGGGGTGGGGAGAGTACCCCCAACTACCTCCACTTTCCCTATTGCCTCCAATCAAGGAAGAGGGTTTAGAGGGAACTGTCAGTGGTTCCCCTGGAAAAGGAAGGCCTCTGGATGGGAAGCACAGGGTATCTACAACAGCTGCCCTCTGAGCCTCTCCTTCCCTCCCTCTTGTTTGGGTAGGAAAAAATTGTTCTGCTGAAGTGAAGACATGCAAGTGGCTAGGTAACCGGGGATGCGATGGAGATAGCCCTGTAAAAGGATGCAGCAAGAGTCTAGGGCCCTTCTGCTATGGCTCTAATTCAGGGGGAGGGAGAGGGAGGGGGAAAAAGCCCACCCCAAATTGGAAGGGGGGGAGGTGGAGGAAGAAGACAATCGGTATCAGCCCAGTAGCTCGCTTTGCAAGAGGGATGGGCTGCAAGGGAAAGGCGTCGTGGGCTTCATAGGATGCTGCTGCAGTCCCTTCCAGCTGTTGGCGGCTGCCTACAGATGTTTACAGATGAGGTATAAGGGACCTACAGATAACGGGCGAGGAGGAGAATTGCAAGACCCTGCAAAGGAGATTGATAGAGGTCTTTAAGGGAAACCTGCGGGGCGGGGGAAGGGGAACAAAAAGGAATGAGAGGTCAGGTGGGCGGGGGTGGAGTGGTCCCCATAAAAGGCAAAGAGATCCTTTCAGAGCCAGGGAATGGGGGGGGTGGAAGAATGGGAAAAGGGAGGAGGTCTCTACAGGGGAGGGTGCTGTGGGGGTGGGGGGCCTGACTCTATCCGGCCCCCCTCCCCTCTCTTGCCTCTTCGGGTTCCTCCGTCTGCTCCCTCCCTCTCACTCACTCCAGTTGTCCCCAAATCCAAGATGGCGCCCAAGGCAGGAGCAAGACCGGAACCAAGGCAGAGAAAACGTCAGGAGCATGCGTAGAATGAAGGGGGGGGCGCCGAAGAAGAGCGCACAGGCGCGATGCATCAGGGGCGGGAACCCGTGAAAACTCGCATGCGCCACAGTCGGAAATAAGCAGCGAACTTCGTACCGAACCTGAACCAGCCTGGTGCGTAAAACGTTTTGGTGGGGCACTGTGCGCATGCGTCCCGCTCGGGTCATTCTTGAGAAAAAGGTGAGTAACACAGAGGGGCGAGGAGCGTGCTGTGAGCAATTGAAGGACGCCATTACTGAATGGAACGCAACGCACGCGCAGTAAAAGAGGGAAGAAACAAATCCCGGCTTCATTGGATTGTCTTAGCGTTAATGGGCGGGGACACGTTTACAGTGACAATATGTAAAGCGAGGGGAGGGATTTTGAAATTTGCCCTTTTAGGATTGGACGAGGAACATCAGGAAGGGCAAGTGCAAGCAAGATCGACATCTTGGTGGTGGGGGAGGAAATAACGGCCCTTCAGTGAAAGAAGTCAGATTTGGGACGCCCGTGTACCCTCAGGTGTGCTTTGATTGGGACAAAAATGGAAGGGCGTAGGATTTGATTGGTAGACCGAGGTAGTTTAAGGGCGGAGCTTCCTTCGCTCGGCTTGTTACTGGGGCAAGATTTTGAAAGATGTTGGTGCGCGCGCGCGCGCTTAGAGAAGTGCCTGGGACGGCGGGGGGAGGGGCTCAATGACAGCTGTTCAAAGAGGGGAAATAAAGGGTGCGCTGGGCGACAGTTAAACCGTCACTGCAAGAGGGCTTGGGTGCATACGCGCCCTGGAACTCGAGCCTCGCCGGTTCGGGAGTCGCAATTTCTTCTAGTCTCAGCGTGCTTATTCCCCTCACCTCATGTGCAGTTTTAATGCCTTTCACACCGGCGTGATTCAGGCCCGTGCCGGTCGGGCCTCTTCCTTTCTTGTCAACACGAGGGATGTGAAGTTAGGCCACTCGCTCTTCTTGAAGCGTAACTATCAAAGCAGCTGGTAAAAAGGCGGTAGAAAACGCTTAACAATCGTACATTGGGTTAGATGACGGAAGTCACCAGTTTTGAAAGAAGCGCGTCACCCGCCCTCCCCCCCTCCTGCCCCCCATCACATGAATTGGCCTAGCTGGGTCCGCTGAGACCAGACTGCAGCGACCAACCTGGGATTGTTTATCCTGATGACGTATTTGACCCGGATTGGCTGGGCTACTGCGAGGATTTCGCGTCCAGCCCGCCTTCCGTGTGGAAAAGGGAGTTCTTTGGTTAGGTTGAACTTGGGGATGTCGATGGAATGCCCGAGATTTTACACGTGGCCTTTGGAGGGAAAGAGGCGAAGGAACAAGGGAGTCCGCAATGTCGGTCAAAAATGGCTGCAAGTTCTAACATGAAATGGAAAAAAAAAACAGTGGGGAGAGCAAATTATAGAGCTTTAGTTAAAACAATTACAACAAATTGCCTAAAATGATTAGAAAAATACGCTTGCTACAGTTTCAAGTACTAGATAGAGTAAGTGAGAAAGTCAGCAAGGGACAAATGAGCTTTCAAGAGACTGGATTGCCGTCTATGAAACATGGTGTAGGGGCTCCTGCTTGTGTGAGGAGTTGGACTGATGACCTACAAAATTCCTTCCAACACTTGTTTGGTTAAAACGAGCCTGGGAAACACTGTTGTGGAAAGTATGGCTGGGTATCATAAAATGGAAACACTGCAGCAGAATGAAAAATTAAGGTACAATGTTAATACTATAGGTTAGATAGGTGTATTTTTACCTTTTGCAATTTTTGCTGTTACTCCACAGGGCATCAGTAAGCATATACAGTTGTAGCCAGATTTGGCATATTAATTTGAGTACAGGTAGTCCTCAACTTACAACCACAATTGAAATTTGTTAAATGAGATTTTGCCCCATTTTATAATTTTTCTTGCCACATTTCTTAAATGAATCACTGTAGTTGTTAATAACATGGTTGTTAAGTGAATCTGGCTTTCCTACTGACTTTGTGGGAAGGCTGTAAAAGGTGATCATAGACATTGCAATTATTATAAATATGAACCAGTTATCTGAATGTAAATAACATGACCTTGGAGATCCTGCAATGATGCAGTTGTAACTTCAAATGGTCACTAAATGAACTGTTGTAAAGGACTACCTGTAGTCAGGGTTTTAGTTTTTTTGCTGCAAGTTCTTAATTCTGCCAAACACATCACTGGATTATACACTGCTCAAAAAAATTAAAGGGAACACTTAACACAATGTAACTCCAAGTAAATCACACTTCTGTGAAATCAAACTGTCCACTTAGGTAGCAACACTGATTGACAATCAATTTCACATGCTGTTGTGCAAGTGGAATAGACAACAGGTGGAAAGCATAGTTAGGAAGACATCAACAATAAAGGAGTGGTTCTGCAGGTAGTGACTACAGACCACTTTTCAGTTCTATGCTTTCTGGCTGATGGTTTGGTCACTTTTGAATGCTGGCAGTGCTTTCACCCTAGTGGTACCATGAGACGGAGCCTACAACCCACACAAGTGGCTCAGGTAGTGCAGCTCATCCAGGATGGCACATCAGTGCGAGGTGTGGCAAGAAGGTTTGCTGTGTCTGTCAGCGTAGTGTCCAGAGCATGGAGGCGCTACCAGGAGACAGGCCAGTACATCAGGAGATGTGGAGGAGGCCGTAGGAGGGTAGCAACCCAGGATCAGGACTGCTCCCTCCGCCTTTGTGCAAGGAGGGACAGGAGGAGCACTGCCAGAGTTAAACTACCATATAGTTACTGAAAACAAGCAAAGGAATTACGAGGATTTCTTGTTTGCACATTGCTTGATGCTATTTATATTTAATCATGAAATCCAATATTATATAGATAATTATTCCTAATAGTAGAAGTGTTAGTGACGATCATTAATTTAGGCTAACTACACTATTGAGTGTATATAGTGTATATAGTTCAAGTCCTGTAATATATAATTATATTAGCAATTTGCATTGGTGGAATAGCCACTTAAAATAACAAAGAAATTACAATTTTTGTATTTAATAAGTTGTTTATCATATCTTTTGTGAACCAAAATAGCAGCACACCAACCAAAATAATGAATTTTACATAGTATAGCTGTTTACAGAAAGAAGGACACCTGAGTATTCTGCAGTGTAGCATGAATAGCACTAGCTTGATCCATTTAGATTTGGCCCCATTTGTCTTTGGGGAGGCGATAATATAGGCCAGCTGCACAACATAGCATGGCACAGAGGCAGAGAAGAAAAGCACTGGTCATGAGGAGGCGCTGGCTGCAAAGGGTACGATCCGCCTGAGAGTAGAAGAAATGATAGTGAATCATCTTCCCTCGATATATTGTGGAACAAACCAGTTTTAGCATTCAGATATTGCCCATAACACCACTGCCCATATCTACCTACCTACCTGATCTAGCATGCTGGATAGAGCAGGGTTAGCTTGATAACGTGATTGATAGCAGATCCCTGGCATTTCCAAAGTCATGCTTTGTTTCCTTATTACACATTTTGGTGGCTTTCTGGGAACAAAATGGAATATTACATTAATGAATAAAGAAACATTGTTTGTAACAATGCCACTCCCTGTTAGCTCACCTGGTCTTAGGGAGAAGGGATGAAGGTGCAATGATCCTAAGGCAATTCTCGCGGGATAATGAATTTGTAATAACAGCTAAGATGTGAATTGATTTCTGGGCATCTGGACCTGTGGATGGAGTTAATGGAAGGAAATGTCAAGAGAAGGTGAGCGATGAATCGGAATGCTTGAGAAAATACCGAAATAGATTTGGCGGTCACTCACCTCTGAAACCCAATTTTGTCCCACTGATGGTCAGACCTAAATGTGTATCATTGGGAAGATCTGTGCCATTGGGAAGATCAAAGGTCAAGCCAACCATGATAGATACAGTTGTAGGAGGTTCAGCAGTTGAAGGAAGTGATATGACATTTTCCTGAGTTTTATTTGTGATACAGAACATTAAATGTGCAAGAGATTTCAGCAGAGAGTCCCAATCCTTAGAAATAAGGGAAAAAGGAAGGAGCATTGCTTCTATTCTCATTTTTTTGCTTTTTTGCTTAAAATATCTATCCAACTCCATATGACCTCACTTTTAAAATCCTTTGTTAATTATTCAGAATAGAGGTCACAATACAATGAGGGATGTCTGGATTTATGAATTGTAGATAGCAATAGCTAAACTTGAATTTAAAATTTTGCATTTTTGAATTTTTTTACTGCAAATGGTAGAACAAAATATTTGAATTTTAAAGCTCCCTTTTGGAGAAAAAAAATATATTTTAATTTTTTAAATTGTAATTTATCTATAAACTGGAAGACAATGATAGAGAAATAGAACTGTAGCCAATCAGTCTGAAAGTACCTTTCAACTATCCCTTCACTAGAGAGAATCAACTTGTACTTAGAAAAAAGCAAAGGAAAATAGTGTTTCCATTACTGTTTTTCCTTTATTCTTCCTAAGTTTTTTTCTTCTGTCTTCTCTTAACAATTGAAATCTAATTTTATCCCATGTTCTGGCCTAAGTTTTTACTTAAATTTCTAATCTCTAGCTCACCTCTTTGACATCAGGATTATGAATATCGTGTGACTGGATGTAGACAGCAAAACCAACAAAGGCAAGAGCCAGTGAAAGGAGGCAGAAGAAGAAGGAGACCAGAGGTGGATGTCGTTCCAGGCAAATACGCAGGGAGGCCAGTAGGGAGCAGATGACCATGGTAAGCCCTAGAGGTGAGGGTAAGAAGGATGTAGTATCATCCTAGCTCTAGAAAATCTAAAACATTTCCAGGAGAATCTACTAGAACAGCCAGAAAAAATGGAAAAGAGATTGATAACATGTATCTTTTGTTTTTGTATGGTACTGTATTTCAGATTTTCTAATTTCAACAGTCAAAATGTGAATGTAAATAAATATTACTTTAATTTCATTATCGCTTAATAATTTGAACTGATTAAAATCTTTCATGGGACTATACACTCAAAAAGTATAAAGGAAGGCTGCTTGTTTAAGATTATACTTCAATTGTGATAGTCATGAAATGGGAAGCTGATTTTTTAATCTGTGCATTCAGATATGGGAATATTTAAAGAAAGATTCTTAATCTGCATTCTGCAGTTACATCATCAAAGAAAAAGGTTGTATATTTCTGCCCACTGAGTTTCAAAATGTCTATTCTCTTTATTTGAAGATATGTCTACTGAAGTTAAAAATAGCTAGTTTCTTCACCATGCCAACTGGATGAATCTGCTTGTAAGAGAATTTGTAATTTAACTTAACATAACTTTGTGATACTTTCATATTCAAGTCAGCATCTGATTATCTTATATTGTATTTGAAGTTAGCAAACTATAATATGAAATTCAAAAAAAACAACAGCTGGAATTATGGAGGTAAAGAACTGGATATTCTAGCTGATATTATAATTTCATCAAAATCACATCCTGTCTGAGAACATGAAGATTCAAAACTTCATACCTGAAAATTCACTACAAAAAGATATTCTATCAAACTGGTAGTAGCACAAGTATAGAAAATTAAACAATCTTCTCAGCCATCTATCATATGATTAACAAACAGACAGGAAAATAGAATACTTAAGATTTTTTTCTACCCTAGAAAGCAAAATACTTAAGATTTTGTTGTCCCAATTTGGAGAAACGGTTGACAGATTTTGCTGAAATGGATAAATTAACGATTAGAGAAAAGACATTACATTGATTGCTGACTAGAAGCTCTTATGGACCTTTTGCACAAAATGAACTTGTAACATATTTTTGATGATTAGACAGGATAGATTATAGAAGAAAGAGTAATACATAATTTTAGAACAAGGGGAAGAATATTAAAAGCTACTTCTTTATTTTTTCTTTTTTTTTCTTTTAATGTTTTTATTAAAATTATTTTAATATACACTGCTCAAAAAAATTAAAGGGAACACTTAAACAACACAATGTAGCTCCAAGTTTCACACTTCTGTGAAATCAAACTGTCCACTTAGGTAGCAACACTGATTGACACTCAATTTCATATGCTGTTGTGCAAATGGAATAGACAACAGGTAGAAAGCAGAGGCAGTTAGCAAGACATCCCAAAATAAGGAATGGTTCTGCAGGTGGTGACCACAGACCACTTCTCAGTTCCTATGCTTTCTGGCTGGTGTTTGGTCACTTTTGAATGCTGGCAGTGCTTTCACTCTAGTGGTAGCATGAGATGGAGTCTACAACCCACACAAGTGACTCAGGTAGTGCAGCTCATCCAGGATGGCACATCAGTGTGAGGTGTGGCAAGAAGGTTTGCTGTGTCTGTCAGCGTAGTGTCCAGAGCATGGAGGCGCTACCAGGAGACAGGCCAGTACATCAGGAGACGTGGAGGAGGCCATAGGAGGGCAACAACCCAGGATCAGGACCGCTACCTCCGCCTTTGTGCAAGGAGGGACAGGAGGAACCCTACATAATGACCTCCAGCGGGCCACAAATGTGCATGTGGCTGCTCAAACGTCAGAAACAGACTCCATGAGGGTGGTATAAGGGCCCGATGTCCACAGGTATGGGGGGGTTGTGCTTACAGCCCAACACCGTGCAGGACTTTTGGCATTTTCCAGAGAACACCAAGATTGGCAAATTTGCCATTGGTGCCCTGTGCTCTTCACAGATGAAAGCAGGTTCACACTGAGCACATGTGACAGATGTGGCATGGTCTGGAGAACGCTGTGGAGAACGTTTTCTTGCCTGCAACATCCTCCAGCATGACGGTTTGGCAGTGGGTCAGTAATGGTGTGGGGTGGCATTTCTTTAGGGGGCCGCACAGCCTTCCATGTGCTCACCAGAGGTAGCGTGACTGCCGTTAGGTACCGAGATGAGATCCTCAGACCCCTTGTGAGACCATATGCTGGTGCGGTTGGCCCTGGGTTCCTCCTAATGCAAGACAATGCTAGACCTCATGTGGCTGGAGTGTGTCAGCAGTTCCTGCAAGACGAAGGCATTGATGCTATGGACTGGCCCGCCCGTTCCCCAGATCTGAATCCAATTTAGCACATCTGGGACATCATGTCTTGCTCCATCCACCAATGCCACATTGCACCAGACTGTCCAGGAGTTGGGGGATGCTTTAGTCCAGGTGTGGGAGGAGATCCCTCAGGAGACCATCCGCCACTTCATCAGGAGCATGCCCAGGCGTTGTAGAGAGGTCATACAGGCACGTGGAGGCCACCCACACTACTGAGCCTCATTTTGACTTGTTTTAAGGACATTACATCAAAGTTGGATCAGCCTGTAGTGTTTTTTCCACTTTAATTTTGAATGTAACTCCAAATCCAGACCTCCATGGGTAGCTAAATTTGATTTCCACTTATAATTTTTGTGTGATTTTGTTGTCAGCACATTCAACTATGTAATGAACAAAGTATTTCATAATATTTCATTCATTCAGATGTAGGATGTCTTATTTTTGTGTTCCCTTTATTTTTTTGAGCAGTGTACATATGAGAGACTTTTTGTCCCAAGGAGAAAACTCCTTTCAGTCTTTAGCTCTGCTTATTACTGGTAGAAGCAGCAGTGTTCTCTCTCTTGGTTCCATCTTATGGGCTGCCAACAAGCAAGTAAAATGATCAGTGCATAGAAAACAGGCTATAATGGAGAGACTCCTTGATAGCCCAGAATTGGAGATCATCAGCCTCCTCAAATAGAAATGGCAATAATAGCTTCCAGAAGATTGGATCAGAGAAAAGGAGGCAAGTGGCAGGGCTTGCACTGAGCCTTTTATAATGCAGCCAGAGCTTTTCTTGGTGCCCCTCTGGCAGCCTCTCTGTCCTGATGGACTTGGCTCCAAGTGATGTCAGCTGCAATTGCCTTCCAGTGGCCTGAACAAACACCAGGTGACACCAATAACAGTGCCTCTCCAGAAGCCAGACCAGGACTAGACAATACTAACAACGGCAATTTTCCAAAGACCAGTACTGTTACAGAAGCTAAAAAAGTCCTGGAGATTCCTCTTCTCTCTATTAAAATGTTAAAACTGGGAGCACTACTTTAGACTGGTGAAATTCTTTGAGCATGGAAATAAAAATGGATACTTTCAAACTATAGTAGAACAAACACAAAGGAACATTGTATAGTATAAAATATGCAATTTGTATCCTCTTCATTAAACCAAGTCTCAGAAAAAAAATGATGGCAATAGGAAGGCTCCACTACAAAATACTCAAATAAGAATCAAGTAATATACATCTACTTTCTTAGATGCTGTAATTTAATTTCCTTTTCTTTATAATAAAGCTGTATACTTTAATTTTGTGAGAATCTCATTTTGTTGTTGCTTATGTACTGCTGTAAGGGGCTTAAGCTGTATATATTGAGGGATGGAGCTATGAGCTAGCCTAGGCAAGCTTGGAATCCTGAAAAAAATAAGCTCTTGCTGGCTCTCATCCACCCATATAGAACATGGAAGCTCAAGCCCTTCTGAACCTTAATTGGAAGTCCCCAGAGCTAAAATATAGGAAATACAGGATCAGCTCAGGGGAAAAGAGGAAGAAACTCATCTAGGAAATCCTACTCTCTGACTTTTGCTTACTCAAAATTGTTTTTGTGTCTGTGTAAAAAATGAAGAAACAAATAACAGTCATGGACAAAAGAGATTCAGAAGGAAAACGAACACAGGTTATATGTCAGAGACAGACAAACTGAAATGTGAGAGCACTTTACCTTTGGGCTTTTCAGTGTTCAGCAATATTACTTTCTTTTTTACTATGTTTATTGCACATAAAATAAATAGTATTAGCAATCATTATTTCCTGCAAAGAAGTATGTGAGATCTCTGGGGTTTGTTCTTCATTCACTTCATTGAGTCAGGTGAACAGATGATGATTTGATGTAATCCATTTTCAGATTAGAGGTTGAGTAATACTAACTTATTTTCAAGGAAACTTAAACAGGTCAGCTAAGATGTTCAGTCTGGAGGTAGACTCAGCAGCCCTACTATCAGTGGCTCTAAGGCAAGGGTGTCAAACTGGATTTCTTTGAGGGCCGGATCAGCATTGAGGTTCTCCGTGAGTCCACGTGGGGCGTGGGGGAGAGAGAGATGGGCCAGATGCCTCCTGCAGCACCTTGCCAGCCAAAACAGGGCAACTCATGCTCCATTTTGGCTGCCAGAGGCACCGCAGGCAGGTCCTTTCCTATTTCTAGGCTGGCCCAAAGGGCCGAATCTGGCCCATGGGCCTTGAATTTGACACACTTACTCTAAGGGATCACAAGATCCTGATAAGGTTACAGTGTGGTCCCCACTCAGATTTTAGAATGCCATTTCTCATGAACAGCCAAGCCTGTTCCACCTTCCACACTGCAGGGAGGTTGTATCTCCCTCCCTGGTATATTTTGGAGTAGATAATTACATTTTGTATTAATGAGCCAGTAGTGCTGATCCAACAGATTGTAAAACAGACAATATTGCAATGAGTATAGAAAATAGCTATACTGGAAATTGAGGCTGTCTGTTCCATCATCACCTGATTTTGATGATATGGGCACATTGACTTCCTCCCAATGAGTGCTAAGAGGAGTCATAATCTCTAGGATAAGGCATGAACAAATTACCCAAGACAGCAAAACTTATAAGAGGAGTTTGCAGCCTGATCCATGATTTATGGAATGCTGGCACAGAAGTACTTGTTCAAAAACTGAGAAATGGACTATCCATTAAAAGCCTAACTTGCAGTTAAGAGATTTTGGGGAAGCATGCTGACTCAACCTTTGTAGAAAACAAGGATAAAATGAAACTCCTGTGTTACTTCCAGAGAAGTGGGTAAGAAGGTACAGAAGGAAATAATATCCATTTGGCCTATAGACCACTACAGGTAATTCTCGACTTATGACTATAATTGAGCCCAAAATTTCTGATGTTAATAGAATAGAATAGAATAGAATAGAATAGAATAGAATAGAATAGAATAGAATAGAATAGAATAGAATAGAATACTTTATTGGCCAAGTGTGATTAGACACACAAGGAATTTGTCTTTGTGCAAATGCTCTCAGTATACATAAAAGAAAAGATACCTTCATCAAGAGTCAAGAATCATAAGATTCAACACTTAATAATAGTCATAAGGTACAATAAGCAATCAAATCATACTAGGAAACAGTCAATATAAACCGTAAGAATACAAGCGACAAAGTTACAGTCATACAGTCACAAGTGGGAGGGGATGGGTGATAAGGAGTGATGACAAGATTTAACAGTTATAGTAGTGCAGACTTTGTAATAGTTGAACAGGGTTGAGGGAATTATTTGTTTAGCAGAGTGAATGGCTTTCGGGGAAAAAAATGTTCTAGTTCTGGTGTGCAATGCTCTATTGCGTTTTGAGGGAAGGAGTTGAAAGTTTATGTTTGGGATGTGAGGGATCTGTAAATATTTTCACAGTCCTCTTTTTGACTTGTGCAGTATACAGGTCCTTGATTGAAGGCAGGTTGGTAGTAATTGTTTTTTCTGCAATCCTAATTTTTCTCTGAAGTCTGTGTCTGTCCTGTTGGGCTGCAGAACCAAACCAGAGGGTTATAGAAGTGCAGATGATAGACTCAGTGATTCCTGTAGAAGTGGATCAGCAGCTTCTTGGGCAGTTTCCAGATACTTCTGAGGAATCATCAATCCATTTTTTATATTGCTTGCTATAAACACACTGAGACATGTCTTGGGAATCCAGTTATAGTTCTGGCTATGGTCTTGCCAACAGGAATACATGTGGTCCTCGACTTACAACAGTTCATTTAATGACCATTACAATGGCACAGAAAAAAGTGACACGTCAATTGGTGTGGTGTGTTTTTTATTTCGAATTAACTTTACTTTGGGTGTGGACTGTGTTTACTCCCTCTATAAAGTGTTTTCTTTAAGAGCTTGATATCCAGCCAGGATAATTGGACATTAGGGCCAAATTGGAGGCATTAAAGGGATTTTCTTCTATTTTTGTGACTTGGTTATTTTTCTGTCACCCTCCGGGTCATCATAACTGTATGGAAGCTTAACAATTGTAATGATTTACTTAACAAATATGGCGGGAAAAGTCGTAAAATGGGGCAAAAATCACTTAACAAATTTCTCACTTAACAACATGGATTTTGGACTCAGTTGTGATCATAAGTTGAGAATTACCTGTAAATTGACCAGATAGAATACATTCAATAATGCCCTGCATTTTCAAATCAAGGAGGGCTTCTCCAGTTACATATATTATACTCAAGTTTCTGAAATATCTCAAAGGTGCTCAATTTGTGTGCACAATCAAGGGCTTGGTGATTACTTATTCCACTTCTAATTGTTAGGACATTCTGTAGAAAAAAGACTGCATTCTCAGGCCATATGCAACTCTGCTCCCTTTTCTTAATTCTTGCTTTAGTGATAGATGTTAGAAAGCACCCACTTATATGAATATGACTCTGGGAGATATAGAGCAATACTTATATCAAAGTTAACCTTGGAGAGGAGAGAGTTCAAATGCTATTAGGATTAGGAATAAGTTGTACCACTTGGGGCAGAGAAAATGTTCGTATCACCAGAAACACATATGTGGATATAATTAAGTGAGTTTTGCCCCATTTTATGACCTTTCTTGCCGCAGTTGTTAAGTGAATTACTGGAGTTGATAAGTTAGTAACCTGGTTAAGTGAATCTGGTTTCCCATTGACTTTGCTTGTCAGAAGATCACAAAAGGGAATCACACGACTTTGGGACACAGCAATGATCATAAATATGAACCCACTGTACAGCATCTGAATTTTGATCTCACGAGTATGATGGTCATAATTGAAAAATTATAAGTCATATTTTTAGTGCCACTGTAACTTTGAATTGTCACTAAATGAACTGTAATAAGTCAAGGAGTACCTGTATAATTTTGTGAGGCAGGAAGCAGATTGGAAAATAAATATTAAGAGTTCTCAGGCCTGTCAATAGAGACAATTAGCAAGCAAAGCAGAGGTAAGAACCTAAGAAAATGCCCCTCAAATTAATAACACTGTCTTATTGGGGGGAGTGGGGGGAGAGTGTAACAGAAAAACCATTGCAAACTTGGAAACCACATGCATGAACAGATGGGTTTTTACAACCTACTGTATTCAGTTGGGTTATGTGCTAGAAAAAGAAAATATCCTATCATCCTTCATCTCCAAAAAAAAGAGAACAGCAGCTCAGAATGAAGAAAATAACCCTCTTACTGGACATTTGTTCCACAAAGCATGTCCCTGCACATGAGAGTTTTTCCAGCATGTCTCTCGTTTACAGTGACAAAAACCGAGAAAGCCATCTAGAATCTTGGGAACTGAACATGCCTCAATCTTTTAGAATCGAGACATTGATTGAAATCAATGAGATGATTTTTTTTAGCCTCAATGGATCTGTCAGTTTTAAATGGTTAAACATCTTAATATAGTTCTTCCTATTGGAGGTTCTTTATATTTTTGAGTGAAGAACCAGTTCTGGTTTAAAATGTTCCCTTTGGACCTTTCAGTCCCAGAGTACAGTACTATATTTATGAAAACTCTTTGTGCAACACTCAGAATTCATATTGTTTACATGTATTCATTTGGGTGATCTCATTAGATTTCCTTATATGGAAAGAACAGTGAATACTGTCACTTCGATGCTTATAGGAATTGAGTTTTATAATTAATTTCACCAGGAGCACACTTGTACCCTTGAAATATGTTCTGCTATAGGGAACTACCATCAACATGAAAGAAACTATTCCTCTCTCATGTACATCTGCTGATGAACGGCTTAATATCCAGGAGGCCAATCCCAATGTCACTGGCAAAATAACAGCTTGGTTCGATCTCAGGTCATTCCACAGAACAGCCTACCTCACAAGATGTCAGGCAAAGAAGGTCAATTGTTGCATTAATGGCTAATCCCAGCCAATCTGGCCAGTCAAACATGATGCAGGAATTATAATCCCATCAACTGTCACTGTTTATGAACAGCTAAAGTTGAGGATAATATTACTGGCTGTGAAAACCCCTTTATATCTGGTTAGGTTGGGGCAAATATTGGTGCAAATAGATAATATAATTAACAGTGTTTGTTTAAACTATCTGGTGGAACCAGATCAAGGGATCTTTACACTAAGCCAAAGAATTGATGACAATTGAACGTATGTTTATTCATATCAGCAGGGTACATATAGGGCTCACTGAATACCACAATAAATAGCAAAATGTTTCAGGACAAAAGTGTCCAGTTATAGACTTCAGAAGACTGAAAAAGGGTGGGAATTTCCCTTTGATCAACCTATCTGTAAGAGCAGGTAACCGCCAACCCAGGTGATTCTTTTCAAGACCACAGAACAAAGTCAAATGATACCCTGGTGGGACCATAGCTGGCTCTATATATTTCCTTTGATGCCACTGCTATCCAGACAGTAACAAAGATATTCAAGCTGTGGATGATTTTAATAATTCATTCTGCCTTTAGAACCCTATTGCTCTTTGCCTGATAAACCTGGTGAAGATCCCCTGTAGTATGTACTGAAATAGTCAACATAATTTCTTAAAGTCCAGTTCTTCACTGGAGTCAGATAAGATTACAAGAACTACTTGAACAATAATTTTTTTATTCCGATTCTCTTCAGTTACAACTTTGGGACTAGGAAACTGAATGAGAATATCTGTGCCTAGCAGCGAAAACCTTGGTCTTTTGGAGACCAAATATTTATCATATGATTTGGTGTGCTTTTGAATATGAGAAAAAAAGATTGTGGCACCAGCATCAAAGGATCTGCAACTTTTGGGTTTCTTTTCGGTGTGCCTGGATAGAATTCTAGCAATGTAATAGATTTCTTCTAGGTAAATGAGGGACATCTTTATCTGATCATTCTCAGGTGTGCTTCTTCCTCAAAGTCACAGGCTCATCTCACCCCAGTCCATGTGACTTGGCACTGAATCTTCAAGCTGTATCACCTGATCACTTTGAATCTCACTAGGCCAGTGGTTGACAACCTTTTTGGTTCTGCAGACTATGGCTTTGGGCCCAGACCTCTGCATTAAGAAATTCCTTCTTAACATATTGTGCCTATTTGATAGGACTAGCTTGGCTAGAAGGGTCATGAACAAAAGGTCTTTTTGATTTTAAACCTTTGTATATTTCATTATGACATAATGATGCTAAGATCATACCCTGCTTTGTGCTCAGGATCACACCAAATTCTACCAAGCACAAAATCATTCTACCACAATCTGACCTCATGCTGTGCAGAACTTTGATGCTACATTCTATAACAGTTGAAGCTTCCCAGTGTTGTTCAAGGGATGCTCCTTATAGAGCATGTTGTATTCAACTGGGAAGTGACAGAGAAGCAGATATCTTATATAATAACGCAATAGATTATTCATACTCATTTTTTTATTTTTATGTAAAAATTCAATTACATCAGTGTAGTGATATTGTATCATATAATCAGGCCACTCACACATTGAAATTACTTGGTCTGTTCTAGAGAGGGTTCTTTTCAAAATAGGAACAATACGCAGCCCTGATCTGGCAAGCTCTCTTAGTAAGTCCAGCTTCTGACAGTGGCACCCTTGGCCTGGCTGAAGCACTCTGGGTATCAGCAGCTGTAGGACTCTCTAATGGTTCTAGGAGCTCATCCCCTTTGATCTCACAAATATTGTGTAAGATGCAGCATGTAGCTATGACCACAGGAATGAGCTTCTCTCTTACATCCAGTCTCATTTGCAAACATCGCCAGCGAGCTCTCAAGACCCCAAACGCTCTCTCCACACACGTTCGGCATTTGGCAAGTCTATCGTTGAACTTTTCTTGGGCCTCAGTTTTTGGTGCTGGATATGGTTTCATTAGCCAGGGGCGAAGTGGATAGGCATGATCTCCAATGACAACAGGGGTCATTGAAACCCCTTCTAGTGCTGTTGGAGTTTGTGGGCCAAATGTGCCTTCATCCATGCTGTTGAAAAAAGGAGAGTTATGCAAGATGCGGGAATCATGGGATCTCTCTGGAAACCCAACATAAATATCAGTGAAACGAGATTTACTATCTACTAGAGCCTGCAACACCATCGAATAGAAGCCTTTGCAATTAATGTAGGAGTCGGCAGAGAAGGGAGGGCACAGGATGGAGATATGGATTGCATCAATTGCACCAAGGCAGTTGGGAAAACCCATATCCTTGAAGCCTTCCATAATATCTTGTGAATTGCCCAACAAAATTGTTTGGGCCAGGAGCCTACTATTTATTTCCTCGCAGACTTCTTCAAAGATTGAGCAGGCTGATGAAATTCCCACTCCAAAGAGCTCCGAGACAGTCTTGTAACTGTCATGATGTGCAAGTTTCCAAATGGTCATAGCCACCCTTTTCTCCACAGGAATGTGTGACCTCATGCCTGTGTCTCGACGCTGTAAGGCAGGACGCAACTCCTCAGCAATATACATCAGTGTGGAGCGGGACATTCTGAATAAAGAAATCCAACACTTGTTATCCTGTTCCGAAGAAATCATTCGCTCCCACCACTCACTACATCTGGGGAGCATCCAGTGTGATCGCTCAGACAAGGCCATCAGCTCGTGCTCATAATGCAGTGCTGGTGAAGATGAGTAAACCATAGTAACCACAGAGACTATAGCATTGCGATGAAGCCGTAGCAAGGCTCTCTTACGACGGACACTAGCTGAGAGGATACGCCTCAGCACTGTAGCTGACTGGCGAAAGTGCCTCCGCTGAAGAATCCTTGCTATGGCAAATACCACAGTACGCCTGTTCAGCATCCATGTTGCACTAGCAACTGAGAAGTTTGAACACAAGTAGCAAGAAGCGCCAAGCACTCTTGCTCCATTTATCTAGCCAGTTTTAACAGTAACAGCAGGTCCAGGAGGAGATGATGCTGTGACAGAAAACCTTTCCCCCCTGGTCAAGGCAGAGATGACATCACCAATCAGGGATCATTCATAAGCAGTCCAATGCACTTCATTTGGATAGGCACTGTTGAATTTAAGGGTAACACATTGTAATTGGCTCTAGCTCACTATGAGTCTTATTTATAATCCAATTGTGAAGATCTCTTTAAAAAATACAAAGTAGAAAAAACAGTTTCACAAAATTCAACATTACACATTCTCCATTTAAAAACATTTTAAACTTTCAGGGAGTCACATATTTTTTCCATCAATATTTCTCTCTTTTTTTTTACAAATATTTCAGCTGGCCAACTCTCAGTCAA
This sequence comes from Pseudonaja textilis, assembly GCF_049901715.1. Classification (NCBI taxonomy): domain Eukaryota; kingdom Metazoa; phylum Chordata; class Lepidosauria; order Squamata; family Elapidae; genus Pseudonaja; species Pseudonaja textilis. The sequence continues at coordinate 129,803,520 of NC_142008.1, read as the reverse complement.
ACATTCTCCACGCTAAGCTATGACTAAGCTAGCATGGCTGAATCCATGACATCTAACAAACAACTGGAATAATATATCCTCTCTACCAGTTCTAGGCCTGCCAAACCCAATAATAAAGGGAAGACACTTTATACAGGCGCAGACACTCATGTATATTATCGCTACATGACTTAATAGTGCATCCTATTTGAACTGAGCAATATAAATACTATATTCTAGAATGGAAGGATAGAAATCATGGGGACAGATCAAGCAGTTTAAATCAAGAATACTGTACAGGTAGTCCTTGACTTACAACTACAATTAGGATTGGAATTTCCACTGTTAAGCAAAACACTTGTTAAATGACTCATGCCTGATTTTATGATCTTTTTTTGCCAACGTTAAGCAAATTACTGATGTTAGATGAATCAGGTGGTTGTAAACAAATCTAGCTTTCCCCATTGACTTTGCTTGCTGGAAGCTGGCTGGGAAGGTTGCAAAAGGTGGTCACGTGACCCCCAGATTCTGCAACTGTTATAAACATGCCGAACACTATAACCACCTGTATTTTGATAATGGAAATGTAGGGATGCTGTAATGGTCAAGTGCAAATGGTTGTAAGTCACTTTTTTCAGTACTTTTGAATTGTCACTAACAAATGGCTGTAAGTTGAGGACCACCTGTAAGTAATTTATCATTGTAAGACTACATGAAATATAATCTTCAAAGATCTAAAACCAGGGTGTCAAACTGGCAGCCTGTGGGCCAGATGTGTAACGCGCAGACCATACCTACCCCAGCCCCATGAAGGAAAAAAACACCATGATACGTCATGTGACAGTGTGATGTGTAAAGTTTGACATCCGTGTCCCTAAACAATTACTTCCAGTCCACCAGGCAGGGTAGAAATGACAGCCCTTATAGAAATGCAGTAAATTGGACAAATGCAGCTTTGAATAGAAAAGGTAGTCTTGATTTAAACACTAAGGGCATAATAGGTATTGTTCAATATCTTATTATTCTAATTGCATTTCTCTAGGACAGTTCATTTTCTAATCAATCTGAGTCCCTCTCAGTACAATTAGTATAGACTCCCTCTTTTTTAGCTTTTCAAATGCCTAATTTAGTTATGTGACTTGTTAGTACATTCCTACCTTTGCTTCGTATAAATGCCCATCATGGATGTTATAACATCCAAGTTGCATGAACTGAACAGCACATACCTTCTTGTATAGTCGTTTCAGGTATGCAAACAGCTTTATTATTATAGGAATCTTTATGCTTGTGATCTAATTTGTAAACGTATTAAGGCTGAGAATAAGTGGGTGGCTTGCAAAAAAAATCTAGTAAATCAATAATACAGATTGTGACTTACAACAGCTCATTTAGTGACTGTTCAAAGTAACAATGGCACAAAAAATGGTCATAAGTGTGGAAAATGACCATTTTTCACACTTATGACCATTGTAGCATCCCCATGGTCATGTGATCAAAATCCAGACGCTTGGCAACTGGTTCATATTTATGACAACTGGAGTGTCCCAGAGTCACGTGATCACCTTTTGTGACCTGACAAGTAAGTCAATGGGAAAACCAGATTCACAATAATGTTACTAACTTAACTGTAGTGATTCACATAATAACAGTGGTGAGAAAGGTCATAACATGGGCAGAACTCACTTAACTGATGTTTCACTTAGCAACAGAAATTTGGGGTACAATTGTGGTTATGGTTGTAACCTGCAGGCAAAATCAAACCAAGAATCTGCTGTATAGTTTCAACTCTTAAGAAGTCCCCTGCATTAATTGTCTTGTTATATAACTGTTTAAAAAAATAACCAGGAAAGCTATTAAATCAGGCTATTAGCTATTTGTTGAGAAAATTAATATTAGCATGTAGCTTGAAGGTTTTATCAAATGTACCATTTATTTGAGGGGTATTTTTATTCAATATTTTTTAAAAAATAAAAAGCTATCGTTCTTCAAACTAATATAAAGTAAAAAAAAGAAAGGAAATAAAGGAGAAAGTTAAAAGGGCAAGGGAAAACAGTAAAAGATAAAGAAACAAGTAGCTTCGGATCTCCTTCATCAATTATAAACAGAAATTTACCTCTTGTTCGAGTTGCAACATGACTCTCTTTTTGTAATCTATTTTGTATAATCATCAAAGTCATAAATCTTAAGTTCATTTTTCTATTTCATGCAAAAAAACTATTTTTCAGTCAGCAATAAACACAAATATTGTCTTTTTTCTCATCAAAGGAATCAATTTAGCCATCTCAGAAGTTCCATCATTGTTCCCAACATTACTCCTCCACTGTTGGTTAGTATCAACCATGACACTTCGTTGCAGGTTAAATGGGCTTTTCCAACATTACCTTATAACTGGTGCAGGGGCTTGAAACCTGCTGAGTTTTTCCTCCCTGCGGCCTATTATTACTCAAAAATAAAAGACATTAGAGCTTATCCCTCCTTGCTCTCTTGTTACGTGCAACCCATAATAGCTCAGTAATTTAATGGGCTGTCAGAGCCCAAATCCTATCACAGCAGGCTGTTGCTCTTCACTGTCATTGTCCTGCTGCTGTTTTGTGTGCGCTCACTATGCTGACATGTGATGACCATACAGGCTTACAGAGGGAACATTGCAATGATGCTGTAATTTGTCTATGCTGGTTAGCACCAGGGAAGTACACAGAAACAACTGCATTGAGATGTAAAAGAGTAAACAGATTGGAGATTGTAGTCATGGCGATAAAATATTTTTGATGCAATGTACTTTGTTTTTACCAACCATTTTTATTGTTACATTATAACTGGATTAATAATAATTTTAAACATTCAATACTTGTTGCACTTTTGCATGTGTATGAATATTTTATATTTTTATATCCTTTAGGATATTTTATGTAATATGGCTGCATTTCTTTGAGACCCCTATTCTGTTGCTTTCTAATTAGAAAAGAAAGAAAAAGAAACAATTTATTGGGTTTGCAGAAATCCTGTTACATGGATTGGGATTGTGTTTATACAGATAGTTATCAATTTATAACCATTTATTTAGTGCCTGTTTAGTTACAGTTGCACTGAAAAAAGTGACTTACAATCATTTTTCACACAGCATTCCCATGGACGCATGATCAAAATTTGGGTGCTTGGCAACTAGTTCATAATTATAATAGTTGCACTGTCCCAGGGTCATGTGACCTTCTGACAAGCAAAGTCAGATTCATTAACAACTGTGTTATAGCAATGATTTGCCTAACAACTGTGTTAAGAATGTTGTAAAGTGAGGCAAGACTCACCTAAGTCTTGCTTAGCAACAGAAATTTGGAGCTTTCGTAAGTCAAGGACTATCTAGTATTTTTTAGCATTTTTAATAGTATTTTTCCTACATTTTAAACCGTCAAGCCATATTTTTTGTAACCAAGACACAGATCACAACAGTTGTATAAGCTATTGGGAACATTATTTATTTTATCCCACCTTTCTTACTAGTTTGATTAAAACAAGATGTTTATATAAAGTTGTTATATAAAGCATGTAAGAAAGTTAAAAAATATTTTGATAATAAAGAGATGAAGTCATCTGCGTTTTGTTTAAATGATCTCTAGAGGCAATATATAAATGTTTTAATACAAAAGCCAAATGAAACATTAAGAGGAAGATAGTTCATAGATATATTTGCTTATAGTCCTGAGCTACAGTTAACTTATTTTTCCCCAATATTAATAGAGCAACAGTCTGGGTCACGTAGCTGTATCTTGATGAAGTGTACTTCCCCCACCTCCACTTCTGCACTCAATCTCAGCCTGAGAATTTGAAGATTGTTCCCCTTTCCATCAATTTTTTTTTAGTCCAAATAAAATGTTACTGGTCTTTTAAGGATTATTAATGGCCAAGTAATTTTTTGAATCTACCAATCTTGCATAACTTTCTCCAGTTCAGAAAGGCTATTAAAACTGAAGTCAGGTCTTCCTCTGCAACAAAGGGTGTGAGCTTGAATAAACTAATACATGTGTAGGAGAGTGTGTGTCAGTGCAACTGAGATCTACATTCTCTGTGCCTGGAATGTCATGAATAGCTGGTATGAGGAAAACTGCCTTATAATAATCAGGCACATTGATTCTGAGATGGAAAGCTAGAATTGGCAGTGAGATATGGCTTATATTCAGTGAAAAATGCAGACATCCTGCTGTTTCTCCTGCTGAACAAGATAAATGGTGCATCTGAGAGAAAAGGGAGGAAATTCATTATTTTGTCCTGACTCCAAAACCCTATTTGTATCAGACTTCTGTCCATTAGAACGTTTTACTTAATTGTGGGTGTCTAGTGATGGAAGAAACAAAAAAGAGCATTAATAAAGGAGAATTGAAACGAGGGGCCCTAACATTTGATGATGTTACCCAGCTTGGGTAATGAAATGTCTGTAAGGAAACAAGCAAGCTTAGAGAAGGACTAAGGACCCCTTAAAAAAAGAGCTTGTCTAAAAATTAGGGGGAAATGAAAGTCTTTTTATCATGACTCATGAAACTGCTTGGCATCCAACCATAATATGGATGCGGAAAAAGCTTGGGTTTCAAGCATGTATTGTTATTTGGTTCTTATATGCGAAACTGGCTACACATGTGGTCAAATATTTTTTTTCTTTTTGTGCGTAAGTTTTCCTTATTGGAGCCCAGTGAAGGACATGTGACTCTCGTTATTTTCCCCGTCTAATCCTCCGAGGAAGACCTGCTGAGAAATAAATGCCCGATCTAAAGCTTTCCAGTAAATCCATGGGTAATCAGCCTTCCCAGCCCTCTTGCCCTAACCGTATGGCGAGACTGAGGCATGAGTGGGGAAGTCCTGCCGTTGGAGCCCGTTCTGTCTCAAAGCCTGTCTCGATGCTGCCCCGCTCCTATGCCCCTGCCTGTCAAAGCACGCAAGCCCTTGAGCGGACACTCAACCCAACAATGGAACTGTTTCGGTCTAGGGCAGCTAAACTGAAATCCTAAAGAACTTGTAGTTGTCAGTGCTTAGCAGCCGACAGCTCTGACCGAAAGTCTTGCTTTCGGGAGAAAAAAAACCGCTGGCGGGAGAAAAGAGCAGGAAGGGCCTCGTCTTACCTCCCGTCCCCTTTTCTTTCTCTCCAACGCAGCTTCACGAAGGCCGTCAGCGGACGCTACTGCCCCTTTAAGAGGAAGCTGCTCCCGCCGATTCCTCTTCCTTTTGGCGGGTCGACCCTATTCAACACTTTCGAGCACGGACGAAGATGACCACCTTCTCACGCGCCACCATAGTCGTCATCGCCCGCGTGAGGTCGCTTTGAAGTGACGTAGCCGCAGGCGCGTTCCGCGCTTACGATTCTCCTTGGAAACGCTGCCCCCTTTCCCAGATACGTGGATGCTCACGCCCCACTCTGGAACAGGTTGTTGAGAGCTCGTATCTTCCAAGAAGCGGAGCTCTTCCCCTCCTCACCCCCCTCCCCCCCGCCTCAGTGGAGCGCTGTATCTTCCGAGAGCCATTTTGACTAAGGGTTACCGCGCGCGTTTGAGGCAGTTTAAAAAAAAAATAGTTTGAGGTAACCACTAGAAGTCGTTCATTTTACCCGTCCATCCTCCTCTGTGTTATTTTTCTCGAACAAGCAGCCTTTTCCTTAGACTGGGAAACCGATGAGTTACTTTTTATTCAATGACTTCTCCTGGTTACTTGGGAGAGTCAACATATTCTCATTTTTAAGCCAAGAGCAAGAATTCTTATAAGCAGTACTTCATACAATAGAGTCAAATGGTTGACCTTCAGGTAAGTCTAAAAAAGGCATCAACCTGTTCTGCTGCACTAGAAGGCTACTTTATAATTCAAATAAATGAAGGAAAGCAGCAGCAAAGGATTGCTTTCATACATCGGTGAGATGCAGTCTTATATCTTCCCCTCTTAGTACTACTAGACATTTTGGGCTCAGTAAGCACTACAGCTTACTAAACATGGTAGAATCCTAAGGGAAAAGGACTAGAAGGAACTTGCTTAAATTTCATGACTGTTAAATGGTATTTATACTGTACCAGTTTGAACGACAGCAAAGACAAATTAAGAAATTACACTCGCATTATTTCTTAGCTTGTCTACAGAAAAGTCCCAAGATACTCTGAAGTTGCAAGAATTCATGGTAAATTTCATCTCTTTCAAAATATCCCCTCTGTCCCCTTTAGCACAGCCAGCCTCACTGCCATTTCCTTGTCCTGGTAGCAGGATACAAAAGTTCTGCGTTAAGTAAGACACCGACCACTATGGCAAAGAGAAATGAATTTAAATAAATTCTTTTTTTGCCTTTATTTTCAGGGGAATCCAGAAAAAAAAAGTGAAGAAATTAGAACCCAGAGCACTGAATCAGAGAGATGGTGGGGACTGGGTGAGGCATATGAGCCCCACCCAGAACAATTTAGGCTAAAACAGCAAGGGAAGGGAGGTAGAGGCAGGTGGCATAGCTTCCCCTTTCAAGATGCCTGGACTCTCCAATCTTCAAGAGGGTTGGGAGGGTTGCCTTGCCTCTCCCCACGGATCCTAGCAGTGATTCCCCTGGATATTCGTGGAATTAACCCTTTCCATCCAAGGTTTCAGAATAGACCATCACTCTGCTAGGAGCTAGAAGAAAAAATAAAAATGGAAAGTGTGGTGAAGTGTACCTTTAAAGAGAAATGCTACATGGATGTTGTTACAAAGGCTGTTTAAAGGATGCCCTCTACATATCTGCTGCAATCTATACAATTATCCCATAAAATAGAATCTTGGATGCAAAATTACTTGTATAAATTTATCTACCATTGGGCAGAAACTTTTTGGACTCCCAGGATCCCCAGCCAGCATGGCCATAGTCATTCAAGCATATGAAAGGGCATTCAATGAGGAAAGGCTGTTTTTGATAAAAACGATATTCCCACAAACCATGGCACAGCACATCTTTTTCCTCTGATTCCTCCACCCTCCTCCAATTTACTTTCCACTTGCAAACTTTTACTTCATGTAATTGTGCCCTCCTGCCAATCTCAAGCCACCAGGGGACTAATAGTTGTTTCACTAAATACAATTCTTAACTTCAACCAACTTTAAGAGTATGAAAACACAGCAGAGGTCCCATATAATCCACATTCAAGCTAAAAATAGCTGCCTATGCAATTTGAGTACACATTACTAGCTTAGCTGTACCACCATCTCATAGTGTAAATTCATCTAAGAATTCTAAAATGTTTTTAGATTTAATTTGGTATTTAATTTCATTGTACAAGATGTAATGACAATAAACTAAAAGAAAGTTCTTCCATTGCTTACCTTGACTATGTAGCTCCCATATATGGCTCCATTCTGTATCAGAAGAGAAGAAAAAAAATTAGAAGCCAAGCATTACTGTATTTATTTCTAAAGAATACTTACTATAAGTTCTCTGATTGTCTTTACTGTCCAATAGGAAGTTTCAGGAAGACTGTTAAAATTAAATGGTAAAACTTATAGTAATATTCAAATAATTGGAAGTAAAATGTGAAGAGTCCTTAATGAAACACAAAAGCTTCTTGTTGACTTCACTGAAATTTAATGAAGACACTTTTTCCTTAGCCTTTTAAAGAGTTACAGAGAATGACAGACCACTTTTGAAACTGTTAATTCAAAACTGATTCCAAGAGTCAATGTACCCTTACCAGAGAAATATGAAAGATGAAGTTAGGGGAATACTCTTATTACCCTTCTGTTTTTTTTATGGGCAAACAATTTTATTCATGCCCCCTTTCGCTAATTGCAATAGCTGGGTTCTATGCACCTGAAAAATGACTTAAAATTGAAAGTTGCTCAATATATTCTGCTACCAATAGATTAACAGTCTCAAAACATTCAGACATCCCGTTCCCTGTGCAGTCTGGACTTTTTAAGGTTATCTTACCTTTGAAGTGATAATTTCTTGCAGCCTGCCAGTCATTGGCTTCCATGTTTTCCCAACACACTTCAGCATCTGCATTTTCTGTCTCCTTGACTGGTGCTGTTCCACCACCCCCTCCATGCCCGGCTCCTGGCTCATTGATAAAGGAGAGGCCCCACTCATTTTGGAAGATGGCTCCCAAGTGCTGCCGCCGACTGCTATTGGTTGGTGGGGGACTGCTCGGGGGTGGCGCCAAGACACAGTTGGGGAGGCTATTAGTGGTGCGGACAGCTGAGGCTGGAACATGGCAGGCTTTGCCTGGTTGATCCAAGTTCTCTTTCAGTTTGCTGGCATAAGAGATCTTGGGAATGATTCTGGCACTGCTGCTATCAACTGGGAAAGCAGGAAGGGGCCGAAAGAGTGACCATGTTTCCTTCTCGGATTCCTCAGTGGTTACACTGGAGGCATTAGATGTAACAGTGGGCTTCTCACTGGCTTTGATAGTGCTGACTCGTTCCAATTCGGGAGAAGACAATGGGGAGGGTGAGTCATAATAGCCACGGCGTCGATGCTGCCATCGCCCATTGGAAAGACCCTCTGGAGGACAGTGGTGGCCATTAGTGCTAGGTCCCCATTCCTTGCGATCTGAGGGGTTGCCTCGATAAGTTTTGCGGTAGGCAGGACGGAAAGGCCGGCCATGATGGAAATTAGGATAACGGCGGGTATGCTGGGGAGGGTCTCGTTCAGACAGCTGGAGATTGCGGATGTTAAGGCTGTTGGAAGGACTCAGGGGAACACTGGGTTCATCAACTATCTCAGAACTTGCAGTATATCCATTTGACTCCCATGATCCTGAAGAAGGAAAGCAAATTTGAGATCTCTTGTCACTAACTACAAATACACATTTTCCCCCTTTAAAATATTTCACTGAAAGTCTTTTGGGAAAAAAACCCTTTCTACTTTCCCTCTGTAGCCACCTTTCCTACAGACTGCTGCATTAGCATGAGAAAGTTCAGTAATAGGTGCTAAGTCATTTCAGGCTAGCATCCATATATTTGTATAGGGCATTTTGTTCTAAGACTATGCAACACCTCTTCAGTTTAATGAAGAAACAGGATGCTGAAATTTAACTTCTTATTGCCATTATAGTTTCTTTTCAAGGTGGAATGGGAGAATGCCCAATGGCTAGAGCTCTCATTCATTAAAAAGCCGCCCCTGAAGCTGCTAAATCTCCCAAGTAATATTACAAGAAAAATAATGGTGTTGCCATTGCAAAATAAGTTGAAGAATTTCTGTGCTATGATGTGGGGTTCAACAAATGTTTAAATCTAAAATGGGTTTTACTCAGCACCTTTTTATTTTCCTTGCTATTTAGCTCTCCATGATAAGTTTCTAACCTAGACAACTTTTTTGGATAAATAGAATGCAAATAGACCAATTAGCTAGCTTCACATTCTGGTCAGAAAAGCATGCTAACTCTCAGCCCAAACAAGGACTCAGGATACAATTCTGGAAGATATTTGATAAAACTATCAAACAGGTTGGTGGGGAAGGAACTGGTTTGTTTCCTTCACACATAGCACTGAAGCAAGACAAAAAAAATGGCAGAAACTGAATGATTCGTAATATCAGTTCATTCACTTAATGCTTTTCCTAATCAGTAATGGCAACTGATCAAGTTGCTAAGCACAAGGCATTCATGTCAAAGCTCATGACATAAACTCAAACCTTTCAGTCCCCTTCATGAGACAACAATGTCTTCACACCTTTCAACAGTTTTAATGCTCAAATCAAATTGTTAAGACCTGAGTGCCTAGGCACCCGAATTTTTGCAAGCCTTATAACAGATTCAAACAACTTAGAACATAAAATATTGGCCAGTGGCTAATTTACCTGTTCGTATACGGTTGTTGAGATTATGGCTTTTCTCCTTCTTTCCTCCCAGAAGGCACAGTTCTTCCTCTGGGTTGTGATTCTCATCCATGCCCAGTTCTTCTTTCTGCATGGCCTCAACCTGGGCTTGGAATAGGTCAAGGAGGCGAAAGGTATTGAACACCAGGGACCTGACTGAAGTCCAGCTCCAACCCCTGCCCCCTTTCTCAAGAAAATATAACCTTCCTGATGATGACTCTACACAGTTCTCAAACTAACAAGATTGGAAACTATGCCACTTGTTGGGAACTATGAAAAGCTTCTCAAATGAAACCCCCAAATTTCTTGCCCTGTTCCAAATTTGCAATGCTTCCAGAGAGCAGAGCATTAAATGGGTTATTTAGTATCGGTACCCACCCTCGTTATTCTTCACCGTGCCTTTTGCTTCAATACCCTAAACTTTCTCCCCCCTAGTAAATGACCTTATACAAACTCTTGTACAATGCTTACAAAACACACATACGGAGCGGTTCCCTAGTCTCAACCTCAGCAGCCTCAAAAAACTCAATTCTCCCTTCCTGCGTTACTCAGCACCAAGCCCGCGACCCCCCCCCACCTCTCAGCAACTGCAACAAAAGCTGCGGGGCCGCCTAAAAAACGCCTCTTCCCTCTCCGAGGATTTTCCTCGCGCCCCACGCCCAATGCGACTTCCACCCTTCCTTTGCCCGGAGCTCTGCTGCCCTCTAGAGCGGCTCCCAAAAGCCCAACCCAAGCTTCCTCTCTGCTTTTTTGGAGGGCCGGAGGATTTCCGTTAAGGTCCGCCCGCTCCTTCGGGTGTCTCTTGCCCCAATATGTCCGCGGGAGGCCCAACTAAACTCCCCCTCCAAAAAAAGGCCGACCTCCAGCTCACCTGAAAAAGGCTGCCAGGAACCTCGACTGAAAAAGCTCCCCTCGAAGAGAGCCCCAAAGCGAAGCAGCACCTTAGCTTTGCTCCAAGGCTCCTGCTGCCCCACCCCGACCTTCCGAACCAGGCCCCGCCGCGCTCTAGGCTCCCTGCTCCCGCCTGCCGCTTTATTCAGGCCCAGGCAATTCCCCCCCCAAGCCCGCTCGGCAAAGATAGCCAACCAGCCCTCACCACGTGACCGGCTTCCCCCTTTGGCCTCCTCGGATCATGTGACCTCCAGCGCAGGGTGGCTTCCGGGGTGGGCTCTCCAAGCACGTGGGCCGGCCTCGTCCTGTAACTTTCCTGGTGTCACGTGGCTGCCGGGCTTGCTGGTGAGCTTTCTATCAGTTTGAGGGTTGTGCTCCCGAACCGGATTCACACGAGTTTAGAATTCCTGCCCAGCCTTTTACAAGAGCTTTGTCCATAGTTGCCCACCTCTGTGCAATAGAATGGGCTGGCCCAAAGTCTTCGACCTGCTGGCAGACTCCGATTCTGCCTACCTGGAACGCCTAACCTAAGAGGCTTGCGGGGGGCGGGGAAGGGGGGATTGTGGAACTGAGCTCTTCCAGGTGAGTAGAAAATTTCTTTTAGTGGGGAGGAGGGGAGTGTTGTCTTGCGTGTGCGTGAATGAAATGCAGGAAATTCCTGCTTAGAGGTTTGCCTGTGAGCTGAGAGTGGAGATCCAATCTGCATTTCTGATTAGTCATGAGAAGATCAGCTGGAGCAGATCGCTTCGAAAAGAGTGTGACTGGTGGAATAAAATAAAAGTTTGAGATATTGCGGGGAGGTCTGACCCAAACTCCGAGCCTGAGGGGAGAGTCCAAGAAATTCCTTAGAGAAAGAGGAAGAATTGGTCAGAGAAAATGGAAAGCCTGAGAAATTCCCCCACTGAACCCCTTTTTACCCTTCATGTCTTTTGATTTGTATGTTATTGTTTATTATGGTGTTTAAATCTTGACTCTTGAGATTGAGTTCTTTCATCCTGGGATCTGGGCAGAATGCAAGTAAGTAATAGTTTTATAGTCCAATCTCTGTTTTTCCTGGCCCCTTGCAGCTGCTTGTTCCCTATAATTAATCAAATTGTGTTTTGTTGCAATACCCAGAGTTCTGTTTATGCTTTAGTTTTGCTATCATGTTTTAATTCTTTTTCTTCCTGCCTGTCTGTTTTCTCCATGTTTTCTATGTTTTGATGAGTATCTCCTTTTCTCATGTGTCTAAGGTTATTGGTTTCCTTTTGATGTTTGCTTTTGCTGTTTTTCACAAGTTTTATAGTTTGCCATCTATTTGATTTCTAGGGGAAACGGGTCTTAGCTATTTTGTAGGCCTTTTCTCTCTGTATCCCATTCTTGTTTGGATGTTGCTGTAATTTTATCCTTCCTTTGTTGTGGAGAATAGTTTGGCTTCAGCTTTTTTTTTTTAAAAAAAAGTTTTTATTGTTTTTTGACATACAAACAAACAGACAAAACATAAAAACATCAGCTCCCCCATATTTATATACAAACAGTGAGTCGGTTGGTTCATCAGTTTTGTGCACTCATCTCATAGTCACAATTACAATTACCTTATATAATAACTCTTATTGTCAACACAAACTTATAAATCATAATATCACTATTAAAAAAAGAAGTTTGACTAAACTTTTATTTGATCATGCCTTTGTGAGATAACTATATTTTAAGTAATTTATTCTAAAACAAATCATATAATCGTGCCAATTCTATCCTAAATAAGAGAAAAAAAAGAAAAAGAAAACTATTATATAAATATAATATCCAGTACCAAAAAAGAGAAAAGAAAAATGAAATCAATATTATTCCTTATTGTCTAACATTTCTATTTTTGTATTTCATCATTCAGCCATTGATAGAAAAGATCCCAAATTATATAAAATTGTTTATCTTCTTGCTCTCTGATTTCAAAAGTCAATCTACTCATCTCAGCACATTCCAATATTTTCTTTATAACTTCTTCCTGCAATGGAATTTTCTCATTTTTCCAATTTTTTGCAAATACAATCCTAGCCGCAGTCAATACATTTACAATCAAATATTTCAGCTCTTTACTATAGACATCTGGTAAATTCCCAATAAAAAAAGCTCCAGTTTCAAGTCTATGTGTTTCTTTGTCATTTTTTCCAACCACATGTGGATTTTAGTCCAATATTTTCTAGCATCCTCACAAGTCCACCACATATGGTAGTATGAACCAGGTTTCTGATGACATTTCCAGCATTTTTAGGATTTGTTTTTGAACATTCTTGCTATCCTTGTCGGGGGGAAAATGCCACCTGTAAAACATCTTATACACATTTTCTTTAAAGGCTGTAGACATTGTCATTTTATAATTTTGCAACCATAATTTCTGCCATTTCTCTAAATCAATCCCATATCCAAAATTCCTCCCCCAAGCAATCATAGTTTCTTTAACTTGTTCTTCCTCCAGCTTAATTTCCAATAAGTAACCATATAATTTTTTAATCACCTTTTCATCAGTACCCATCAAAATCTTATCTAAATCAGTTTGTTTATCATAAAATCCCTCTGTTTTGGAATCCTCATAATACTTTGAATGTATTTGCAGATATGAAAACCAATTCATCTGTATACCTTGTTCCTCTAATTTTTGCATCGATTTAAGTTCACCCTTTTCATCTAGTAATTCTCCATAGCTAACTGTTTGTTCCTTTTTATAGATTATAGGGTAAGAAAACGCTTCTATCGTCGATAACCAAACTGGAATTTTCAAATAACATTGTTTTTTTGTCTCCTCCCAATTTAACCACAGAGACTCCCGTATATAATGTCTTCTAAAATACCCCTGTGTTTTGGTTCCCTTATACCATAAAAAAGCATGCCAACCCAACAACCAATCATGACCTTCTAATGTCAACAATCTAGTTTTCCTTAATGTTATCCATTCTTTAACCCACATCAAATTTGCAGCTTGGTAGTACAACTCCCAATTAGGCAGGCCAAACCCTCCTCTAGATCTAGCATCCTGTAAAAGCTTTAACTTTATCCTTGCTTTCTTGCCTTGCCATATATACTTCAAAACAATTTTATTTAAATCCTCAAAATATTCTTTTCCAAGCCTAATTGGTATTGTTTGAAACAAAAATAAAATTCTGGGTAGAATGTTCATCTTAATTGTTGAAATCCTTCCTATTAATGACAATTGTAGGTTTTCCCATTTTTTTCAAATCTTGGGCTATCTGTTGTTTAAGTTTAATATAATTGTTCTCCTTTAATGTACTACATCTTGGCGTCAAATATATCCCCAAATACTTAACCTTATTTGTAACTTGAATTTTTAACAATTCTGCCAGTTCTTCTCTTTGTCTCAGCAACATATTCTTTGACAAAATCTTTGTTTTATCTTTGTTTATTTTCAGACCAGCCACCTCCCCATATGCCTCTATCTTTTCCAACAGCTTCAAAGCTGTTTCTATAGGGTCTTCCAGGATAAAGACTAGGTCATCTGCAAAAGCTTGTAGTTTAAATTCTTCCTTTTTAATTTTCATTCCTTTTATAGTTTTATCTTCTCTGATATTTCTATTCAACACTTCCAAAGTCAATACAAATAACAAGGGAGAAAGAGGACAACCTTGTCTTGTGCCTTTTCTTATATTAATAGGATCTGTAAATTCTCCCTCCATCATTACCTTAGCTGTTTGTTCATTGTAAATTGCTTCTATTGCCTGAATAAATCTTCTAGCAAAGCCCATCTGTTCCATTAAAAGTAACATAAATCTCCAATTTACGTTATCAAATGCCTTTTGGGCATCTAAAAATATCAAAGCCATTTGCTTTTCAGGATGCGCCTCATAATATTCCAAGGTGTCCAGAATTACTCTCATATTGTCTCTAATTTGTCGCTTTGGCAGAAACCCATTTTGATCTGGGTGGATAAAGTTATTCAGATACTTTTTAAGTCTTTCTGCTAATATTGAAGCAAAAATTTTATAATCTGCATTTAATAAGGAAATCGGTCTATAATTCTTGATTTGAAGTAGGTCCGCCTCCTCTTTTGGAATAAGTGTAATATAAGCCTCTGACCATGTTTTAGGTATTATCTTTTTTAACATAACTTCATTCATAACTTCTAACAGTGGAATACACAATGATTCTTGAAAGGTTTTATAAAATTCTACAGGAAACCCATCTGGACCTGGTGCCTTTCCATTATTTTGTTTCTTAAGTGCTTGGCTTAACTCCATCATTGTTATATTGCTTTCTAACATTTCTTCAATCTCTTTAGGTATCTTAGGTAGATTTGCATTCTGCAGATATTGTTTAACTTTCTCCTCATCAATATCTTCTTTCTTATACAAATGTTTGTAAAAATCATGAATAATTTCTTTTTTCTCTTTGCTGCCATGACAAGTTTTACCTTGGTCATCTATTAACTGCAATATTTTCCTCGACTCTTTCTCCTTTCTCAACTTATATGCTAGCCATCTACCTGGCTTATTTGCATCTTCAAAATAATTCTGTTTAGCATTCCTAATTTTCTGTGCCAGTTCTTCTTTCTCTATTAAGTCCATTTTATGTTTAGTTATATCCAGTTTCAATTTGACGTCTTTTTTCTGTGGTATTTTCTGCAGTTCTTTTTCGAGTCTTTTATATTCATCCTCCAAGGCTTTGAAAGCTTGCCTTTTCCTAATATTCTTTTTTCTTGTATAGTCTATTATCAAGCCTCTAGCATAAGCCTTCATTGTATCCCAAACATTCTGTATTGAAGTGTCTTCTTTTCTATTCTCTTAAAAAAAAAAAAAGCCAATTCTTTCTCCATCCATTGTATAAATTCTTTCTCCTTTAAAATAGTATTGTTTAATGTCCATCTTGATCTTTTTTTTGTCCCTTCCATTTAATTGTCAATGGGTCATGATCAGCCCAAGTTCTTGTTTCAATATTTACTTCTTGAATACTAGATATTAAGTCTGTTGAGATCCAAATCATGTCAAGTCTGGACCATGATAAATGTCTATTTGAATAGAACGTATATTGCTTAAGTTTAATATTTCTTTCTCTCCATATGTCTTTTAAAGTTAATTCATCTAT
The DNA here is from genome assembly GCF_049901715.1 of Pseudonaja textilis. Lineage (NCBI taxonomy): Eukaryota > Metazoa > Chordata > Lepidosauria > Squamata > Elapidae > Pseudonaja > Pseudonaja textilis. The sequence goes on along the minus strand of NC_142008.1, from coordinate 129,787,778 downwards.
CATTTTAAAAAAAGATTTAGGAAGAGTTTTCCTATTATACTTTGCTGCTGTTGCAATATAATCAAGTTTATTGTCCACAATTCCATTAAAGTCTCCCATCATAATTATATTAGCATAGTCCAGTCCAGCCATCTTGGTATGTAATTTTTTATAGAATTCTTCCTGTTTATCATTCGGGGCATAAATTGCAGTCAAAAGTATCTTTCTATTATTGTCCATTATTTCCACCATTAATATTCTCCCATCTTCATCTGTATAAATCATTTTTGCTGGGATAGCCTCTTTAATATATAAGACCACCCCTCTTTTCTTACATTGAGTCAAAGAGGTAAACAATTTCCCTAATTTTGGTTGTAATAACAATTGTTCATGTTGCTTTTTAATATGTACTTCTTGTAGACAAATTATATCAAACTTTAGTTTCCTTAATTTATGGAAAATCTTCCTTCTCTTAGCAGCTGAATTCAGTCCATTTATATTCATTGTAATCAGTTTTTCTCTTCCATGATTATATTTTATATTTAGATTTAACCACTCTCGTGGGTCTTGATTCACGCTGATCTTTAATATCCACTTGTCCACCTACTGCACCTTCTTCTTTTCCAATCTCCATTTGTTCCTCTTGGGATTCAGTTAATGGAACCTCCTTTTCTGCCTCTCCTTCTCTCCTCCAAAAACTTCTGTAGAACAGTTCTGCTTTCTCAATTGAATCAATTCTATGTCTCTGTTCCTGCCACGTAAACATCAATCCTTCTGGGATCAGCCATCTGTAAGTCACCTCCTTTTTCAATAACATTTTGGGCAGGAATCGATATTCTCTTCTCATCTCTCTCACTCTTCTAGGTATTTGTTTTAAAACCAAAATTTCTTTACCTTTGTATTTCAATATCTTCTCTCTTGCCACTTGTAATATTTGTGTCTTCATGGATTTTTTAGTAAATCTAATATGGACTTCTCTGGGCAGATTATTTCTCATCGCATATCTTGTAAAAACTCGATATATCTCATCTATTCCATCCATCATCTTCTCTTCTGTTATCTCCAACGCATCCGCCAAGATTCCTACCATTATTGCAGCCAAATCTTGTCCTTTTTCTTCTTCTATATTTTGAAATCTGAGATGAAACTCTGATCTATCCAACTCCCACTTCAACATCCCACTTTTTTCTTGTTCAATCACTGCTTCAGCTTTTAATGGCCCTATTGACAAGGGTGGGGGCTGAATCCCTGCCTGAGCCGTCACTTCTCCTTTCTCTTAGGGGAATTTTCCTGCTTTTAAAATATTTTAAAATTTCTTTTCCTAGGAATGGGGTGAATCACAACTTCCAACACTAGTCTTGCATTAATTTTTCCTTGTTGCTTCTTTTTTTTTCTGTGTGCTTGTCTCCTTTCTCTCCTCCAGGCCATCCTTCAAATGTAGATTAAGGATAAGCTGCTAAATGTTTTTTTTGGGGGAGAAAATACATCACTACTTTGGAATGTCTGTGTTTCTTATATCAAGTCTTGCTTTTCCTTCACATTGACTCTGCTCATCACAAGCAATAGCGAGATTTTTTTGGTGACCATGTAAAGGCTAACCTTTTCTCGTTTGATTCTTTGTGTCTTCATCCCCCAACTTCCTAAACAAAGAGATGTTTAGGGATTTTAAGATTTCACCTGATTTTTACCTGAATGTAAAAGGAATACCTTTTACCTATAGGAATGCTTTGCACTCGTTTCCTTTGCTGAAGCCTCCATTTCAGATGTCTTTTCAATCACAGCAACACAGTGCAGAAATACTAAACTTCCAACCTTTTCCATTTTTGCTGCTTCTTTCAATGGGCAGCACAGCACATTGTATGCAGTTAGCACTCACCCCTCTCCTAGAAAAATGAAATATTCTAGGAAATATTAAAAAGGCAGAATACTTCCCCTAGAAAAAGTAGAAACTTAGAAGCAGAAACTTAGCCTTTGCTAATGGGCCATTAAGGCCTAGACCAGGGTATTCTACATAACAAAGGCCTCTACCCACCCCACCACCTGGGAAGATTGTATCAACCAACACTGAAGCCATGTGGTCCAGACAGAGCCTACAAAGTTAGTTAAGACCCCCACCCGTGGGAGTCTGACAGCCAATGGGATATATTTCTTGCACAGGAACAGGAAACACTTAAGGTGGGGCTCAACAGAGGGTATGTAAGGGTCTCAGCATCTTGGCCTCCCCCTTTTCTTTTCACCTTGAAACATGTGATAATCCTTTTCACTTTGGAGCTCCAAGCCATGTGGTCCTGTCCACCATTAAACCATCTTTCCAAACAGCCTCCATGTTTCCAGTGTCTTTTTCCCCACTTGGAACTCAACCCAGAAGGATAATTTTTCCAACAACATAAACCCAAAGCTTGGATAAAAATGGATTCCCTCTTTATTTGTAAATTAGCCATCGTATTGAATTCTCCTTTCTTTCCTTCCAATGAGGGTTATTATGTTTTGTTTTTATGATGTATGTATTTCTATACATCATTACAATGTGTGTCTCCTTTCTTTTAACATCGGGCAAGGAAATGTACACCAAAGGTCCACTGACCTAAGTTCTAAGAGAGAAAACGCTGCTTCTGCAGTAACTCCATTTTCCTTGTAAGATTTAGAATCAGTGCATTCTGCCCCTCTCTTTATGAAGTATATTCTTTCAGCATTGACTTCTGCCACCTCTGTGTACAAGCTCAGAAGGCAGATCTTGAAGTAAGCAGAGTGGATCTACTTAGTAAGATAACCACAAACATTTTTATCTGATTTATAACACACCATCATGGTTATTCTTAATGGGGATTACAAAAGTTACACACTCATTGCAAACTAAGAAAATACTGCAGTGTTTGACTTCCGGCTTGAAAGGCTTTGGCGGTGGTAGGAATCCGCGATCGTGCACAGTTCCTTCTGCGCTCGCCGCTGGAGTGCCCCCGATCCAGCTGGATTTGGGGGTTAATAGTCACCCCGTAGAGGTGACTGAAGATGGAGGTCCAGCAGGGGTTCGGGGGGATCGCAACCCCCTCTTCAGCTGGCTGAACTCCTTTTTCCAAAAGCGGCAGTCAGCAATGTCTGCCACAAAGAAACTTTCACCTGGACAAGACTGTGCAGGAGGAAGCAGGAGAAGGTGAAAGTGTTTGGCTGAACCGGGATAATAAGTAACATCTAAATATCTTGGAAATTCAATTCTTTTAAGATGCATTGTTCCCCAAGAAGATTGCAAAAAGCGACAGAAGAAAGTTTAAAGGGAAAGTTTTTTTTTCCCCACTCTCCTTCCCTATGGAAATAGCAGAAGGAAATCGGAAAAACCCGTCTTGGCAACAGAAGGTAATTAAATTTGGAAAATAAAACCAAGGGGGTATTAAAGATTTCTGAATACTGGAATTAAAGATAAAAATACTTTTTTTGCTATAAGTGGGAAGGGAGAGATAAAGAACCTATATTAAGACTTTGCTGGAGGAGATTGCTTGGAGCTTTTAAGACTAGAGATAAACTGTAATAAGACTTCAAAAAAAAAATCATTTTGGAACTTTGCAATTGATTCTACCCCAAGAAGAGAGAGTACAAAAAGAAGAAAGTGTTAAACGAAACAGTTTGTGTTGATTAGGGTTGCTTGGTGACTTTGGGACTTTTGGAATCTATTTTTTGAAAGACTAATAACTTTTCGATTGTTTAAAAATTTTTTCACAATGGCATTATCTGTGGAAGAATTGAACATGGAATTTCAAAAGTTAAGAGAAGAGGAACAAGAAGGGAAGGGCTCTTCTGGATCTGTTTTCCACTTTTTGGAAATGGCGATTTCTACTTACCAGGAATTACAACAACAAGAAAGCTGGGATGAAGAAGAAGAGGCCATCTTTAATGAACAAATAACTTGAGGAAGAAAAGGGAAAGAAGGGAAAGAGAATGGAGAATTTAAGACTTAAAAAAACAACCAAAAAAAGGGAAAATAAGGTGAAAAATCAATACCATGTCAGAAAGCAACAGAAAAGAGGAATACAACAGAGGGGAGATTAAGAGGGTGGAGACTAAGAGATGGGGGGGGGGTGGTAAAAAGGCTAGATTGGATAAGAAAGGAAAGGAAAAAGGGAAGAGAAGTCATAAAGGCTAAAAAACAGATCGTTTTCAGAGACAAAGGGTAAAATATAAATTAAAAAGATATTCTGCAAGAGCACATTAGATTGTATTGTAGTATTGCACTTGAAATAGAGTTAGAAAATTGGAACATTATATGATTTAATAAAATATTAAATGGAATATGTAAAATGTTTAAGATTTAATGATAGAGTTTAATTTGCTTTGGATTATTGTTTTAACTATATTATGAACGTATTACTTTTTTATCTTAAAATGTATGTAGAATGTATTAAGCAGAATCAGAATGGAAATTATACACTATTTTAAGTGTTAAATCCAGGGGAAAGATAGAATAGTTTGTGTTTATAGAAGAGAGTGAAGACCAAGAGGGTGGAGATTAAGAGATGGGGGGGAGGGGTAAAAAGACTAGGATCACAAAAGAAATTCTGCAAAAGTACATAAAATTGTATTTTTGTATCTTTAATTGAAATAAGATCAGAAAATTGGATCTTTATATGATTTAACAAAATACTAAAATGCATAAATGATAAAGTTTAATATACTTATTGTTTTAACTATATTAAAAAAATTATTTTTTTTATCTTAAAATGTAGGTAGTTTTAGAATGTGCTAAGCAGAATCAGAATGAGAATTATATATTAAGTGTTAAATTTAGGGGAAAAATATAAAAGTGTCACACTTCAATTAGTGATTACAGGAGAAATGTGTTAATAAAAGAAAAATAGATGATTACAGAACGGACAAAAGATATCAGTATAATAATTTAAATTGAGATGAAATAAATAAAATAGAATTAAGAGTGAAAAGAGGGGAAAAGCCATATAGAAAATATAGAATGGTAAATAAGATATGAAATGGTATATAAAGTGAGCATGAATTTGATTTATGTCTGTACCAAAATATGTAACCCGGGATTAGGCCGTTTTCCAAAAAGAAGTTTTATGTTTTTATGTTTTGTGTTTTGTTTGTGCATGTTTGTTTACTGAAAATTAATAAAATTCTTTTTTTTTAAAAAAAGAAAATACTGCAGTGTTATAGAGAACTTGAGAAATTACCATTCTCAAAAGAGCCAGAAAACTCTGAAAGAACTAAGAGTAAAGACAGAAAAAGGTTTATTGTTCTTCCCACCCAGGGTTTAGCAGATAATAATAACAAAAAAAGAGTGAAGCCTGTCTAAATGGAAAGACTCAGATAATTTGATTTGATCAATTTGATGTGGTCTCTGTTAAAATTCTTGGATATGCATCCATAATAATAACATATAGAATTGGATTGATTGTGATGAGCTTCTCAGCTTGGGTCTGGGGCTGTGGAAGACAGGCAGTGGACAATTGAAGCTGCTCAGTTTCCCACTGTTTCAAGAATGAGCCCATGGAAAGAAAAAGTGGAAATTTAAAGAGACAAAACCTCCATAGGTCTGGAAGTGATGGAACTTCCGGTTTGCAGGGCTTTGGCGGCAGCTAGAATCCGCGATTGTGTGCGGTTAGGGTTAGCCAGCCAGCTTCGGGACTAAGTTACCCCGTAGAAGTAACTGAAGATAGGGGAGACCCGGCAGGGTTCGAGGGGAGCCGCACCTCCCTTCCTCAGCTGGCTTAACTCCCTTTTCCGAAGGCGATAAAGAGCGGTGGTCAGAAATGGCCGTCTCAAAGAAGCACTCATCCGGAAAAGAAAGTGCAGGAGGAAGTTAAGAAGTGAAAGTTTTGGCTGACCAGGATAAGAAGCAACAACCAAGGTATCCTGGAATTTAAATTTTTTTAAAAAGATATATCACTCCAAAGAAGATCTAGAAGCTGCAAATGAAAGTAAAAAGGGAAAGTTTGTTTTTTCTCACTCTCCTTCCTTACAGTGACAGCAGATGAATGAGAAATCAGAAAAACTTGCTTTGGCATCAGCAGGTAGTTAAACTGGAAAACCAAAGCCAAGGGGACAATAAGGATTTCTGAACACTGAAAAAACTTTTTTTTGATGTAAGTGGGAAGGGAGAGGAAAAGAATAAGAGTAAGATTTGGCTGGAGGAGGCTCCATGGAACTTAAAAGAATCTAAAGTTAAACTGTAACAAGACTTCTAAAAGATACATTTTAATTGAAACTTTGTAACTGAATTCTAACCCCAGGAAGAGAAAGTGAAAAAAGAAGAAAGTGTTAAATGAAATAGCTTGTGTGTATTTGGATTGCTTGTTGACTTTGGGATTTTTGGAAATTTTAATTGAATGATTACAATCATTTGGGTGGTTGTTTAAAAATTTTCTACAATGGCATCACTTGTGGATGAACTGAAAATGGAATTTAAAAAATATAAAAAAGGAACAAGAACGGAAGGGCTCTTTTGGCTCCGTTTTTCATTTTTTAGAAATGGCGATCTGTACCTATGAGAAACTACAAGAAACTGCAACAAGACAAAGAAGAAGCATCTTTAATGAACAAGTAACTTCATCTGGGGAAGAAAGGGGAAAGCGAATGGAGAATTTAAGACCTAAAAAAACAACCAAAAAGGGAAAAATAAGGTGAAAAGTGGGTATAATATCAGAAAGCAACAGAAAAGAGGAATACAGAAGAGGGAAATGGAGATGGAGAGACAAGGGGGTAAAAAGGGCAGAGAGAAAAAGCAAGGGAGGAAGGATGGGAAGAGAAGCTACAAAGATTTGAAACAAGATGTAAAGAAACAGGACTTATTTAGAGATAATGGGTAAAAATATAACAAAAAGATTCTGCAAAGGTACATAAGACTGTATTGTATTTGTATTGGAAATAATGTTAGAAAATTGGAACAACATATGATTATAAAATGGGATAAAATATTCAATGTAAATTAGTGAAACTTTTTTTTTGAACAAAATAAATGATATGAAATATGAGAGAATTGAATTAAGAAGGAATGGAAACATTTTAATTACATAATGCTTTAAAATATAAGTGAAATGGGGGGGAAGTAACTATGTAAAATTTATAAGTGTTCCAATAGAAGCATGATTTCTATTTGAAAAGTAATGTATAAAAAGTTTAAGATTTAAATGAATATTAATTTTAATGATAGAGTTTAATTGGTATGGATTGTTTTAATTATATATTTATAATTTTTTCTTTTCTTAAAATATAGTGCATAGCTCTAGAATGTACTAAGCAGAATCCAAATGAAAGTTATGTATTATATTAAGTGTTAAATTTAGGGGAAAGATATAAAGGCGCCATACTCCAATCAGTGATTACAGGAGAAATTTTGTGTTAATGAGAAAAGATAATAGACAGCTGGAACAGGACAGACAAAGGATATAAGTATAATGATTCAAATTGAGATGAAATAAAATAGAATTAAGAGAGTGAAAAGAGGGGAGAAGCTATATAGAAAATGTAGAATGGTAATAAGACATGGAATGGTATATAAAAGTGAGCATGAACTTGAATTTATGTCTGTACGAAGAGGATCAAGCTGCTTTCAAAAAAGCTGTTTTGTGTTTTCATGTTTTGTGTTTTGTATATGTTTTTTAAAAAAAAATTAATAATTTTTTTTGGGAAAAAAAAAGGTCTGGATGTTTAAGGGTATGCGTATGTGTCTGCTCCCCACTCCTCAGAGAAATTCCCTTTTACAAGATTTTGCAAGAAAAAGAAGTGAGAAAAATCCCATGAAGGATTTGAGAGAGAAATGTTTGTGTGTGGGGGGAAATGTGTGTGATTAGTTGGAGAGAGAAAGAGAGAGAGAGAGAGAGAGAGAGAGAGAAGGAGAAGCTGAGTGGAGAAGGGAGGTGAGAATTCTGTGTAATTTACCCCCACCCCCCCATTCATTTGCACAGGAATTTTTTTCTTTTTACCTTTTTACCTTCCAAAGATGGGAGAGGGCAGCCTGAGAAAGCAGCAGGGGAACTACCCCTCTTCTCATTTTAACTATCCCCCTTCTCTCTCTCTCTCTCTCTCTCTCTCTCTCTGCAGAGCCAGCCTGAGAAAGGCAGGGAAAAGGGTTTTTAGAAGTTTTAGAATAACAGAGTTGGAAGGGACCTTAGAGGACTTCTAGTCAACCCCTGCTGAGGCAGGAAACCTATACCATTTCAGACAAATTGTTACCCAATCTCTTCCTAAAAGGGTGACATCAGATTCTTGCCTTTTGCAGTCTACACTATTTTTGGCTTGTATATTGAGAGCTTTGCAAATATACTTTTCTATTTGAATACAATTTTGATTTTTTCTTCTTCTGGAAATTTTTGAGGTGTAAAAATGCTTAATTAAACCTATCTAAAAAGAAATGCTTTTGAAATATTTTGCTTACATTTGTAAATGTTTTTAACTTAATGAGAATTTTCTTCCATGTTTACTTTACTTTAGTTTACTTTACTGTCGTTGCACCTCGTACAACAAAATCAAACACCATCGTCAGTGCACATCATGACCATGAAAATAAACACAGTGCACATCCTTCACCCTCCACACATTGAACCGGAAACCCCTGACACCACACTGACACTGCACTATACAGTACAATTTAAAAGAAATACTGCCCTGGGATAGAAGCTGTTTTTCAGCCTATTTGTCCTTGTTTTTATTATCCTGTACCCTCTGCCAGATGGTAATAGTTCAAAAAAAGGGGTTCCCAGAATGACATGGATCTCTGAGAATGTTTTGAACTTTCTTAAGGCAGTGGGAGCTATAAAGCTCTTCCAGAGAGGGGAGAGGGCAACCAATGATCTTCTGGGCAATGACATTAACCCTCTGGAGTGCTTTCCTACCTGCCACTGTGCAATTGGCAAACCATACAGAGGTGCGGTATGTTAAAATGCTCTCTATGGTGCAGCGGTAGAAGGTCACCAGCAGTTTTTCATTCAGTTGTTTTCCGAGAAGTCTCAGGTAGCATAATCTCTGCTGGGCCCCTTTGACCAGGGCTGCAATGTGAGCAGGTCAGATCCTCTTTTATGGTAACACCCAGAAACTTAAAACTGGCCACTTGCTCCACTCAGTCTCCATTGATAAGCAAGGACTGGATGTCTGATCTATTCCTTCTATAGTCCACTATACGCTCCTTGGTCTTATTGGTGTTGAGGATCAAGTTATTGTCTCGACACCATGAAAGCAACCGGTCTACCTCATCTCGGTAGGCAGACTCATCCCCCCTGGAGTTGAGTCCCACCACTGTTGTATCATCTGGAAATTTAGTAATAGTATTACTAGCGTGAGTGGGAATACAGTCATGCACATAAAGAGTATAGAGTAAGGGACTCAACATGCAACCCTGTGGTGTTCCAGTGTTAAGAATAAGGGCTGAAGAGGTATGATGACTTAATCTGACCCTCTGTGAGCGGCCAGACAGGAAATCCATAATCCAAAGGCAGATTGAATTGGAAAGCACAAGGTCCAGAAGTTTAAACACTAGTCTATGTGGAAGAATTGTATTAAATGCAGAACTAAAATCCGCAAAAACATCCTCACATAGCCCCCCGGCTGTTCTAGATGAGTCAGAGCAGTGCGAAGAGTGATGGCTATAGCGGCCTCTGTAGATCTATTTTTTCTGTATGCAAACTGGTGCTTATCAAATGTATGCGGAAGACCAGAAATGATGTGCGGGCAGACCAATTTCTCAAAGCACTTCATGATGATAGGAGTGAGTTCCACTGGTCTGTAATTGTTGAGGTTATTGATAGGGAACTTCTTTGGCAGAGGAACAATGGTGGAAGCCTTCAAACAGGATGGAATAGTGGATTGGGATAAAGACCGATTGAGGATCCTGATAAAGACTCCAGCCAAGTGATCAGCAGTGTCTTTAAGCACTTGGCCAGAGATACCGTCAGGACCAGCAGCCTTTCTAGGGTCCACGGCCCTCAGAATGCTCCTCACCTCCTGTTCCTCCACAATGAGGTGGGGGCTACAATTGGCTGGTAGTTGTATTTTATCTGTCTCTGATGTCTCCACTTCAAAGCGAGCAAAGAAATGATTCAGTTCCTCTGCCAATAAAGCATCCCCCTCAGCAGGGATGACATTTGTCGGTTGATGGTTTGTAATTTGCTGAATCCCTCACCATACCTGCCTCATGTTATTGCTATAAAAATTATCCTCAATCTTCCTCTTATAATCAGTCTTGGCCTTCCGTATACCTTTCTTCAGATTAGCTCTGGCAACACTGTATCTTGCCCCATCACCGGACCTATAGGCCTTGATCCTGTCACGCAAGAGGCGCTGGACCTCCCTGGTCACCCAAGGTTTCTGATTGAGATAGACCCTAATACGTTTATCCACAGTGATAGTATCCGTAGCAGTGTTTGATATAGCACAGAACAGTTGCAGTGTGCTCCTCTAGGTCAGGGTGGTAAAAATGTCCTAATTTGTATTCTCAAAAGAATCCTGAAATTGTTGGGAAGCATCTTCTGGCCAAGATTTCACTGTCTTTATTATAGGCAGAGCCTGTCTTCTAAGAGGGATTTATGCTGGTGCTAAAATCAGTGACATATTGTCTGATTGTCCCAAATGTGATATGGAATCTGAGTCTGACACACAGATTTTAAATACTTAGGAGTCACAGTGCTCCATCCTATGGCAGGTTTGTTTGTCAGCAACACAAGTTGTTGCCCTTTTAGGAATTGCTACAGGGATAAGCATCGGCTGGATACTGGAGGCTGTGAATGGATAAGTATGCTATTTTTGAATGAAGACTTGTGCGCTAAACTACTAGGAGAAGAGCCTAGTGTTACACAGATTAGGGATGGCTTTTGAGGGTTTTGAGAAGTGGACAGCCGGTGGCATTTTTCTCTAAAATACTAGACCCTATCTGTCAAGGATAGAAGATTCATAGGGAGGGTTGGATTTTGAACATTATTGTGTTGGGGTATTTGTAGCCTAGGGTTAGACTCTATTTCTTTATCTCACTTGAGAAGCAAAGGACTTCTAGCTCAAACCCTACCTCTCGAATTTGCTGCCCATTAAGTTCTAGCCTGGTAATTGGGTCCTGAGAAAGCTGGACAGGTCCTACCAAATCTTGCTGACCACTGAAACAGCGGCCCGAACAAAAGACAAAGGGTGGACCCCAGTTGATGAACTTAAAAGAGTGGAAAGTGTTTCCTGCAGAAGACTGGCTGAGAATAAAAATTACCAAAAGCTGATGTGGTCATGGTGGTATGAATGGGCTTTGTTTGTGATTTTTCTCATTGCAGGAGTATCAACTTTTTGATTTTTCCTTCCTGACTGTTGGCTTAAGTTATTCCAGCTGCAGATCCTGAGTGAAGCTGATTGACCAGTAAAAGACTCTTTTTCAATTCCCAAAAGACAGCTGGAAAAATTATGGGGGCAGGGTGGAAATTCATTGTAATGTTTTCTTTGTTGTCTCATTTATATTGTAACCAGTTTAATGTACTTATGTAAGGATTGTGTATTTGAGAGTGGTTGCCACAGCAACTTTTGAACACCTTGAACACTTTGGACTTCTGTCTGGTGGGAGGGAAATTTGTTCAACATGTTTGTATTGAAAAGTAGCTACATACACACATATAGAAACTCCATTCAGAATTAGACAGGTTACCTCCACACAAAGCTTCTCCTAGGTTGATTTTTACTCTGTGCCACTAAGGCACAAGCAGTCATGTCCCTCTTCATGTCTCCCTGCTAATTCCATGGGGGAGGGGAGGGGCATCCCCCTCAGGCAATTCCCTCACTTGAAGAGACAACAGTAAAGATCTCCAAACCCAAAACCCTTACTATAACTCACAAATGATGCTGCCCAGTTGCGCAGATGTTGCACTGGTGACCTCATGAGTAAAAGTCCAAGGGCTCATTGTGTGTAATTTGAAAAAAATACTAAATAGCCTGGATTGCACAATGACTAAGAGTTAGGACAGGTGTAGTAATCATCCCTTGAAAATGGGCAGCCTGTGATTTAAAGAAAAACCATGGCTGTGAAGAAGAAAAGGAAGAAGGAGGAGGAGGAGGAGGAGGAGGAGGAGGAGGAGGAGGAGGAGAAGAAGAAGAAGAAGAAATGGGCAGCCTGTGATTTAAAGAAAAATGGCTGTGAAGAATTTTGGGGCTTGTGCTTGCTTAAAACCTACCTGGAAACACACAGACAGTGATATAAACATCTGAAAATAATTGTCGTGGAAAATTGGATACTGTAAATTTATTTCCAGAACTTTTTCTCCTGATTGCTAGACCTTCATGGTTGAAAACTTTTGGGAGCCATTGAAGGAATCTTTTTCTGTTGCCTCTTATCAATGCCCTTATCTTTCCTCATTCACCCCATAGAAAGAATTCTGTAGGGTTTTTTAAAGGGAGGAATGAAGGGAATAGTAATAATAAATGTAGTAAAATATAGCACTAAGTAGAGAATTACTCTATACGCATTTGTTATCTTGCTTGTAGGCATTTGTTTTCTTGTATATGTAGGAGTATTTCTGTTAAGCATTTATCACTCTATAGGGATTTCTTATCTTGCTGTTGTAAAAAAAAGATTTCTTTAACCTTTCACTTTACTTTTACATTTGATTTGATTTGTCAGTCGCTTACAAGATACAGGTATAAGAATAAATATAGTTTTGAATACATGAGATAGATACTTATAAGAAAAATAAAAAAAAATAGGACAAGGACGGTAGGCACGATTGATGCGCTTATGCCCACTTGTTGTAAAACAATTATAAACACATGCCTGCAATCAGTTATATCCCTCTTCTATTAAGACACATGATTCTCCCATCTAAATCAATCTGAATCCATCTGATACATATCACCCCTGGGAAAATGTACCTCTCTGGGAATTTTCTGTCTCTTGCACAGAGGTGGATTTGTAGCTGTGCAGATGCAGATATATAAATTCCACAAAACATCCATAACAAAGTACATTTATTGGTAAGTCGGATATCTTCATAACTCACATTTGTGATGAAGTTCTTCTTTAATGACCAGTCCTTTGTATATCAGCCTTGCAGGTGAAAGATGGTTATCTCCTAACCCATTTTGCAGCGAAAGAAGGAAGCTACTATTAGTTCATGAGTCCAGACAAGAATGGAGGGAAACCTCCCCTAGCCCCTCGAGAGTCAATCTAGTGACCAATCAGGATTACAGATGTGGTCACGTGGCATGAACTACATTTCCCAGGATACCTTTAACTGCATTTACCATGATGCATTCCCTTAAGGGAACAGCTCATAATTCCTAAGTAACTATCCAATTCCCATAGACTGGCTGGGACAGCACACTCCCCGCCTGGAATTGTAAATTCCACTATTAAAGGAAGAGAAGAAAAAAATTAACTATAAACTAAGATAAGCAGTAAACAGTAATACTAACTGAATAGCATATAACTATATAACTAAGATAAACAGTAAGCTATATAACTAAGAGAAAAACAATAAACATTAACAAAGCATCAAACAAAGCAAAACATGCAAAGCTTGAGGTTCAATCGTCAAGTTCGGCCTCTGGTGGCCTTTTAGGGTGTACAGGTAGCTTTGGAGGCAAATGTGAAAGTCTAGTGGTCACTTCTGGCAGCCTTTTAGGATTGGAATGGTACTCTTGCTTCCACAATGTCGAAGGGCATCTGGAAGCTGTTGGAAAGGGTGTTGCGGAGACATATGCTCATGTAGAGTGTCTTAGTGGATGGCTGGTGGTTGCTGGCGGCTGTTTAGGGTGTCTTAGTGAAAGTGTATTGATCAGCGGTGGCCTTTTAGGCTGGAACGTCGTTCTTGTTTTCAATGGCGCTAAAGGGCGGCGGAAGGTGGTTGGAATGGATGGTGCTGAGGTATTTGCCTGGGTTGAAGCCTGCATCTGGGCGTCACTGACAATACCTACTATCCCCCATCCAAGTGGAGATTTGATGGCCACTGGGCCGTCTACAGGGTCGCCGACTGACTTGGAGAAGAGAAAGGCACGTGGGGCATTATTTCCCAACAGGAGTAGGATATCAGCCTCCGGATCTAGAGCGGGAAAGTGATGAGCAAGGTGCTGTAGGTGAGGCATGCTACTTATGACCTCACGTGTTGTGATCTGACTGCGGTCGCTCGGTATCCCATCGCATTCAAATACGGGCGGTAGTGGGAATCAGGTACTTCCATCCAATGATTCTATGCAGAGTCCAGTAGCTCTCCTCCCTGCTGTGCTTCTTGGTCCATGGCACATTGATACAGTGAAGAGAAGTTCATCCTGTTGCACCTCAAAGAGGTCAAAGAATGCGGGTCTGGCCAGGGTGCAGGTGCTTTGAGTGTCTATCCGCATGTACATTTTCATGGCATCTTCAGGGTACACTTTGGCTAAGCAAATGGGAAGACACAAATGAGGGTGTGGTGAGTTGGTGCACAGTGCTGTGCAGTTGACACTCATGCTTCTGTGTTATGTTGCGGCTCCTTATCTGAAGGAGGATTACGAAGTATCTGCCATTGTAGCTCGGCATCTGGATGCAGCGCAGTCGGGTGCTGGTCACTTTTGCAGATGTGACATTGCACTTTGGTTGTGCAGTATTTGAGCGAATGTTTGGATTTGCAACACTTGTAGCAGTATTGGTACTCTCTTAGCAGTTCTTTTCGTTAGGACATTGATTTCACTGCAAACCCAGTGCAGCTATTCAGTGAATGACGAGTGTTGTGCATAGGACAAAACTGTATTCTCCTTGTGTTCATAGATCTAAAGTGGATGAGTTCTCTCCCCAACTGTGTGTGGATGAGGGGTCGATCTCGGTGTTATGTGTTGACATTTGGTGATGATCTGTAAAGATGTACAGTAGATGCTGGAGAGGTCCAGAGTTGGGGTAGCAGTCCCTATTAGGTTGGTAAACTCTGTGTCTGAGGCGAAGGTTTCTGAAGCTGTTGCAGGACTCTGTTTGCCAGAAGACAAATTCTTGGAGAAAGGCAAAGGGTGGGTATCATCTGCGGTTTGCAGCCAGAAAGGCGTTGGACAAAACAATCCATCGTTCTAATATTTCTTTTGGGATTTTGGCGATGATTGCTTCTTGCGTTATGAAGAGATCAAGGCAAACCAGTCCTGATAAGTCAGAACGTTCTTTGGCTGTTCGCAGCTCCGTAAGAATGTTGGAAAAGTCCTCTAGTTTTTGGGCTTCATGGATGGCGATACACAGAAAACTGTAAAGTCGTTCTAGGAGCGAGTATGCCATCAATGTGTCTTCACCATATTTCCGGTTCAAAGCATCCCACACTCATTTTAGAGCTGTGTCTGGGTCGTTAAGTAAGCCTGTGTAAATGTTTTTCATCATGTAACTAAACCGTGGTCCTAGCCATCCCAACAGAAATGTAAGTTCTTCACCGGGAAGCAGCTGTTCGCTTTGAGCGGTGCTCGTGAAAATAGACTTCCATAGTAGATATCCTCTGCCTAGCTTGTCACTGAATTTGTACATATCGCTGGCTGCTAAGTCTAACCTTCCACACCTTAGTGATGGTTCTCTGTTACTTCTCTGTGAGGGCAAGTCATCTCTTCATATGATGTCATCGTAGACGTGGCATTCTGGCTCAGGGGCATGTATTGTGGACGGTACATGGTTTGCCAGAGAGTACTTTATGAGGAGGTCGGTATCTGCTCCCACATATGTAGGTAGTACCTTTTGAGGTTGAGTGTAGGTTTCACGCTTTGCATCAGAGTTGTTTAGCGGTTGTGGTGAGAACTCTTTAGCCTGAGGATTGGGTGTGGCAATTGTGACTGGTTGCAGGTCGACTTGTTGAGAAGTTGGTCTGAGCACTGGTGGGCTCACCTGGCAGGCCATGAGATGTTAGAGTAGGGTTGTTGGTGCTGGGAAGAGACTCTCGGACCTTATTACGTACAACATCAGTTGGGGAAGGTTTGATGTTGAAGGGAATTGAATCTCGTACTTTAGGTCGTACAACGTCAGTTGCGTAACAGACGTGTAGAGTCTGTGGTTGAGATTCTTTCCTGTGGTTCCCTGGTTGTGGGGGAGACTGCTAGGCAACTGAGGTGGTTGCATCTGTTTGTTTTGTAGCGAGTGCTGTTCATCCACATAGGCCTTGACCCGTGTATCTAGGCTCTCTTCTCCCAAGTCTTTGAGGTCGAAGTTGAGGGAGGCAGCATTGGCCACCTTCTGCCATGCTGCGGCCCGTGCTGTTTTTGCTGCCGTCTCTCTTTGTCATTTGAATAACTCTACTTGGGCCTGAGTTTTGGCAATTTCTGCTTGTTGATTTTTCTGCTTGTTGTTTGGCAGTTCAGCCTTCTGCCATATCACCTCTGTCATAATATGTAAATGTGCCTCTTCTGCAGCTTCAATTTGGGCTCTTTTGGCATAACTTGCTGCTTTGGAGGCTTTAGATGCGCCACTGCGACGGGAGGATGCTCTGGAAGGATGGTGAGAGACGGCAGCAGAGAATTGGCACGAGACACTAGAACCTGCCTGCGATCTATTTGGTTTAGAATGGAGGGAAGAAGACACATGATCGAGGAACTATGTTGGATATGGCCTGTTCCCTTGATGCTACTCCCTGCCGAAGCGTGTTGTGGAGCACTGCCTGGAGGGCTGTCTTGCTTTCCTCGACACTGTCTTCATGTTCCTTGTGAAATGCCTTGAGGTATTGGATGTGTATTAGGAGTTTGGGGTCACCCACTTTTGACTGGATGGACTTGAGGTTGTTTTTGCTGCATCTCCACCATGCGAAAAGGGCATCTAGATCATCTAGCAATGTGCAGAGTTCCTCGGGGGGGCAGCTTATGTTTTGGGGTATCACAGATCTTCTCAAGCTTCGCCCATGAGTCTGTGCAGCGGTCATTTTGCTGCTGCCAGTCATTCTTCAAGAGTTCTTCCATGGGTCGGTAAGCTTCCTACTCTTTCTGAGGTCATAGTCTTTCGGAGGTATCGTGGCTTCTCCATAGGGTTGGCCATCGAAAGGTGATTGTTGGGAACTAGGCTTCATGTTTACAACAAGAGTGGGTGGAGGATTCAGGTCTTCTGCTACATCAGAGACATCTGTCGTGGCTGAGGAAGTTGCCATGCTTCAAGTTGGCAAAGGGAGAAATTTGGAATATTCTAGTGGTTTTCTGTGCAATTCCCTTTTTTGTACTGGGGGCGCTGCAAGCAGGTAGCAGAAAGTAGAATTGCTGCTGGATTTAATACTTGAACGCGTAGGTGGTGCTGCAGAGTCTGGGTGATGCTAGCATAGCACACAGTATGGCTGCTTCTAGGGTGCATTATGAGTTTGCAACGCAACAGGGCACTAGAGGTTGTATCGCGAAGTCTGAAGACTAGAGGGCTGAATGCAGAAATGTGCATAGCGTAATCTGAAGACTTGAGGGCGGAATGCAGAAATATGCCTATAATTGTCACTTGCTTCACAAACTGACAGCAGAGGGTCAGGAAGATGCTGTTGCTACGCCCATGTGAGGTTGCAGTTACTCTTGGGGCATTTGAATTAAATTGATTAAATTGTCCACAATAGTTTTAAAAGAGGGATTATCAGTGGAGAAACACTCTGGTCAATATTTGAGAAACTGTGTAAAAAAATCAAAGTTTGGGAAATTTCTTCTTGAGCCCCAGATGTAGCTGTAGGCAGCGTTGCTTAGGTCTCACTTCTTTGTGGAAGAAAAAAGAGGGGGGGGGAATTTCCTGCCTACTCTTGAAAAAGGGAAAAAATGGTAAGAATTCTTTAACTTCACTATACATTTCTTCTTGACCACCAGATGGAACTGTAGGCTGCTTTACTTGAGTCTGATTTCTCTCTTTATGTGGGCGGGGTGGGTGGGAGCCTTGTGGCTATGAAGTTTGCTGACTGCCCAAAGGAATTTATTGCCTACTTCAGATGGTGCTGTAAGCTAATAGTTGAGTGTTAGCTGATTTTGCTGGAAGGGAAAAATTCATTACGAAAAATACTTCAGTAAGTTGCATGCACTGTGGCCATGTTATGCTTTTAATTTTTTAGTAAAGATAGGAGGTAATGAAGAAAGTTAGGCTTTTAAACAAAAGAAATTGCTCCTTGAATTATTATGTTCAAATAGCTTGCGTGAATCAGCCTTGTGACTTGGGGGAAGGAATGTGCTTCTTTGCTTTGAAGACAGTCCTTCACTAATGATTTAGGACCCCCAATAAACCGGCCAGAGTAGTTGTAAAATAGCTGAAGAGGCCTCCTTTATTACCTCTTGAAGCAGCTGAGAGCATAAGAATGTGAAGCCTTTCCTTTTAGCAATACATGCAAGATTTCTCAAACTTTCCATTGCGTTTGGAAATGGTTTGTAACTGGAGATAGAAAGAGATGCGGAATACCTGGCCCCTTCCTTCAATTCCAAACAGGCTGTAAGGTTACTTCAGCCAACAATGGGAAGACGCAGATTAAGCCAGAGAATAGGATATTTGAAAGTCTCTTGCGTAAATGAAGAAGGGATGGGTGGGTTACTGGTTCTCTTTGTATGTAGCATGTGGGGGAATTCCAACCCCTCCCACCATGCAAACAGCATGTAAAGAGTTCCATAGCTCATAGAGAGAGAGACGGTGGGAAATGCAGGTTTGATTAACATTGCATATTCACTCCTGGCTTCAATATTACATTGCTTTATCACAAATCCAAAATTAACAAATTTATTCTGATGGGTTAGGATTCATCTTTTACTTTTCTGTCTCTTGCACAGAGGTGGATTTGTAGCTGTGCAGATGCAGATATATAAATTCCACAAAACATCCATAACAAAGTACATTTATTGGTACATCAGGTATCTTCATAACTCACATTTGTGATGAAGCTCTTTAATGACCAATCCTTTGTATATCAGCCTTGCAGGTGAAAGATGGTTATCTCCTAACTCATCTCGTAGCGAAAGAAGGAAGCTACTATCAGTTCATGAGTCCAGGCAAGAATGGAGGGAAACCTCCCCTAACCCCTCGAGGTCAATCTAGTGACCAATCAAGATTACAGATGTGGTCACGTGACATGAACTACATTTCCCAAGATACCTTTAACTACATTTACCATGATGCATTCCCTTAAGGGAACAGCTCATAATTCCTAAGTAACTATCCAATTCCCATAGACTGGCTGGGACAGCGCAGGGAATGTAAAGGTAAACATTGCTGGAGTGGAATCTGTTGAAGGAAGATGTAAATCTTAGTTAGATTACATGACTAGAGTTTTACAGCTAGTTAGATTACATGACTAGAGATTTACAGCTAGTTAGATTACATGACTAGAGATTTACAAGGTAATTAGAGAACTAAGAATGAAGATTTTCTGTGTATAAGGACAGAACATCCTTCTGTATTTTGTAGAATTTTCTTCCCATATCTTTTGTGATGTGCTTGGAATTTCTTACCCAGCTTTAGATTTAATCAAATATAAAGTCTGCTTTCTTTGATTTTCAAGCCTCCATTTAAGTCTTTGTTTTGGTTCATTTTTGGCACTCTACACCTTGCTTTCAGTGGGTTGGCTCTTTCATTTACCTGCAGGTGTGTTTAGGAAAGACATTCCAAGGATTTATGTTTGAGTAAATAGAACAGGTTGTTTGGTTGATAAACTCCTGACTGCATGGACCGATTCTTGCCATTCTGATTTATCTACATCAAAAACCCAGGATATTGCCATAATCCCTTTGATCCATTCTATCAGGGTTTTTTTTCTCTCATCCTTGCAAACATATTTTTTGTAGCCCAGCAGGTTTGCAAATTATTGCAGTACTTAAGCAGTTAACCTGCAAAGCTTCAGATTAATTACAACACTAAAGATCAATCAAACTTCTTTGGGTAAAAAATGTTTCCAATCTACTTTATTCATTTAGTTCCTTGGTACATATTTGTCGATTCTATCAATGCTTGTTGGGAAAAACTTGTAATTGCGGTTACTTAAATTTGGAGTAGCAATTAAATGAGGTAGATATATAAGTAGGGGGAAAACTTTTATCCTTGTGCAACAACAACATCTGGTGGAATAAAATTATCAGTTCCAATAAAGGAGAACATTTGTATCTCAGTGTTGAAATGAAGAACCTTTGGTGTTCCCTTCAGTTTGGTGATTGATCATGTTACTTAATTTGGGTAGTAAAATGTCCGCAAGCAAACAAGGTCACACAAAATAAAAGATCCCTCAAACATCACTTTTATTCAAAAGCAATCCAAGTGCTTCTATTGTAGTTTGAAATATATTTTTAAATGCAGGTATCACTGTATCAGAACCAATTTGGTGTGGTGGCTAAGAGCTCAGGTTAGAAATCTAAAGAGCAAGAGTTTTAGTTCCAACTTAGGCAAAACCAACTGAATAACTTTGCAGCCAGTCTCTCAGCCATAGAAAGAGGGCAATGGTAAATCACTTTTGAAAATGTTGCCAAGAAAACAGCAAGTCCAGACAATTGTGCAGAATCAAGGTTAGCTTAAAGGGCAGCAGATAATACAGGAAGTCCTTAAAATTTAGGTGTCTGCATCTTTATCACTGTTGTCTATCACTGGCCTAGCGCTATACGCTGTTAAAACAGCATTTTGAAATATTCCTTGCATAAATGTTCCTGCAAATGTATATCTGGAATGCTGTATCCAATCTTAATATGTCTATCAATCTGAGCTTGATTTCCAGTTCTAAAGTCTTTATGACAATTGACTATGAAAAATAGGATTCATGGGTTGTATAAAATATATTGAGGACATTAGGTTAAGGAAAAGATCTAATATATATCTCAGATATTGTTCTTAGTTGCGAAGTCATGTCCGACCCATTGCGACTCCATGGACAACGTTCCTCCAGGCCTTCCTGTCCTCTACCATCCCCAGGAGTCCATTTAAACTCAATATCTCAGATAGAAACGTAGAAAACTGATGGCAGAAAAAAAAGACTCAGTGGTGCATCAAATCTGCCTTTGGTTTTTTTTTTTGTTTTTTTTGGAATGAGACGTATTTATCTCAAGTTCAAACTTAGTTATTAACAATTGACCTACTACCTCTGCTGGAAATTGCCCCCAAGCTTCCACTACTATTTTTGTGAAGTAATACTTTCTAGCATGACTTTTGAACTTCTGTCGGTATGTTCTATGTTCTTAATCAAGTCTTTTGTGTATACGCTCCACAAATTACAGATATAAAGCCATCAGAGTAGTTTAAAGAAAATAAAATGAAGCTACTCATGTACTCACCGAAACTAGACTGTTGTTGCCTTGTGTCATATATGTGGGTATATGCATACTTTTTATTTACTTGTCATGTTTATGTAATGTATACTGGAGATGATGACCCTTTGAGAGCTGTATGCAATCAAATTTCATTTTAATGTATGCTGATTAGCGTACATTTAAAGTGATGAAATTATTCTAAGACTAATGTAATCCTGTACAGTAACCTTCCTTTCTTATGTATTGGATGGATTTACTCAATTCATATAGAAGACATACTAACAGCCAAACACCTTTTGAAATGTAGATTCTGAAAGATCCAGAACTGGACGAGAAACATAAACCTATGCTGTTTTCCACTTCTCCATGAGAGGCTACACAGAGAACAGGTAAATCTGGGATTAGATTTATGTCTTGCTAAATAGACCCAGCAACCTCCCCTATAGCATCTGAATTTAAGAAAAGAACAAACTCCCCTGGCTTAGGCAGATACTATGAATGAAAGCGGTACTAAATATTCTAGGATAGAGCACCTGCTTGAGGACTCAACCCGTCCACTGGAAGAGAGAAATAATAGACAACATATTTTTTTAAAGCAGGGAACTTTATTACAATAATTTAAAAAAAAACACTCCACAGTTTAAATAAATTATGGAAGTAGAAAATTAAATAATTTAAGATAACCATCTCCAGGGAGGGGAGGATATACTGAAAGAATTTGGGGAGGCGCAGGAAAACTTGAGATAACACATTAGTTCAATACAATCTCAACTTTCTCTCTACTGCCGTTATTAGGCATATCCAAATAAAGTCCATCAAATTACTGGATTAAAGGGCTGTTGGAATGCCCTAGAGGAATTTGCTACATGTAATGTGAAACTGTACCATTCCCACAGAAAACAGAAGGGGAGTTCAAATATTGTGATAGGTTGGACAGGATAAAGTATTGCGGTGTTCCAAATAAATGGAGAATTTTCCAACAAACCTTGCATTTGATTGTGGCCAGAAGCATGGGGATATTATATAGACAATATATGACTAAAGGTGGAAAGCATTTTAAAAGATATATTATGAGTGGGTGGAGAGATTTCAGATGAAATTTGGATTCAGTTAGAAGACAAAGCAGCATGATAAAAAGAGCCCACTAAAATCTAGTCTGGAGAATTAAACATTATTATCTAGATCACGAGTGTCAAATTCACGGCGTCACGTTGCCGTCATGTGATGTTTCAGGGCATTTTTCCCCTTTGTGGAGCTGGGGTGGACCTAGCCTGTGCGTGATGCACCTGGCCGGGGCCGCCAGTTTGACACCCCTGAGATGATAATATAATCTAGATAAGCAACATTTGTCTAGACAGCACCTTGTCTTACACAGCTGAAAAAGAAACGGAAAAATAGATTGACTGGGTAGCAAAATGGTGGTCCTTAGAAACATAAGTCCAAAATTAAATTGAAATAGGTATTTTGACATAGGATGTAAAGTTTATAGCCGCCTTTAAGGAACCATAAAGCCACCTGACTAGAAGAGCTAAATGGAAGTCTCCTTTCTGAAAGGAAAGCGGTCAGATTAAAGAAGTTATGAAGAGAGGACCACAATCTTAATCTCTGTGTACTGTGAGGATTACAAGGCAGACTGATTGGGCTGGCTGGGGAGACAAGGTCGGATATTAAGACTCAAATCAATAATTAGAACATTCCAATCAATTATAGGACAGACCAAGGCCTTTTATTGTCACAATAAAAGTAGGCGAGAAGGGGAAGATGTGCTCAAATTAGTTACAAAGAAATAGGATGATTATTATTTTTTAAAAACTCCAAACATTAAAAAAAGAGCACAAACACCATAGAGGACCTCTTGGGTGAAATATCAAAAGGAAAACGGTCCTCCTTTGGCACGGAAAAATTGGAGTGTTGAAGACCCCGAAAACAAGGCTGGATCAGTCTTTGAAAACAGCCTGGTGGCCATGAGGGCGTTCATCATGCATAATGTGCCTGCGGACGTGAATGCGCCGGACACGGTGCTCCCGTCCATCTTCATCATCACCAGCACGGAGGGGGCCTCCGCCTCCACCTGCAACTCCCCCAGTGGCCTCCAGGAGGGCCTTGTCTGGCACCCGGGGTGTCTCATAGATCAGGATGTTTAGCGTTTCTTCAAAGATCCGGGCTTCGGGAAACTCGACCTGTATGCCCAGGGAAAGCAGGATGAAGGAAGTCTAAGCCTCACTAAGGGACCCCCTGTTCAAACTGGAAGCAATGTAATTAACCTCTAGTAATAGGCTCAATGCCAGTTGCTGAAGAATACAAAATAGAGGTAACTGCTGCCTCGTGTCCTTCCTGCAAGTTTAAGCATCTTGTTAGCTATTGCAAGGACAGAATTCTAGGCTAGACAGACCTCTAGTTTTGTCTTCTTACATGTTTAATTGGATTTAGAAAAGGCTATTTTCTTTGAGATCATAGTTTACATTCCCCTAACATACCAAAACATACAGGTAGTCCTCAACTTAATTGAGCCTGGAATGACAGCTGTAAGTCATGCTAATTAGGTTGTTCAATGAATCGCCAAAGTTGTTAAGCAAACACATTATCCACAGTGGCACTGGAACAAACACTGGTTTTTGGCAAAAGACACTTTAAAGTGTGATCATGTGACCGCATAACGTTGCAAACAGCCATAAATGGTGACCTGCTGTGAAGTGCCAAAATGCAATCATGTGACTAGGAGGGGCTGTCAAAACTTTGAATCTGGACCACAAGTACTTTTTTGGCGGGGTTGTCATAACTGAATGGTCACCAAACTACCGCAAGTCTACCTATACAGGTAGTCCTCGACTTAACAGTAGTTCACTTAGTGACTGTTTGAAGTTACAAAGGAACTGAAAAAAGTGACTTATAACTATTTTTCACACTTACGACCATTGTAGCATCCCTGTGGTCACGTGATCAAAATTCAGATGCATGGCAATTGAATTACATTTATGACAGTTGCAGCATCCCGGGATCATGTTTTGCAACCTTCTGACAAGCAAAGTCAATGGAGAAACCAGGTTCACTTAACAATCGTGCTACTATTTCAATAACTGCAGTGATTCACTTAACTAATGTGGCAAGAAAAATCATAAAATGGGGCAAAACTCACTTAACCAATTTCTTACTTAGCAACAAGAAATTTTGGACTCCACTGTGGTCATAAGTTGAGGACTACAATTAGAAAATCAAAGCTGAGGACCGGCCTAGCTTACCTTGGTTTGCTTCTTTTCAGTGGCATAGACAATGGAAGTACAGCAAACCTCCGCAATCTTGCGGCCCTGCCCATAAAATGACCAGCAGCAGATCTCATCCCCAAGAACGTCTTTGATGAAAAGCACCCGTCCGTTGAACCTCAGAGCTAGTTTGTCAAACAGTTCGATATTCTTCAGTAAGTTGTCATCAGAGTTACTTCGCGGGATGGGATGGGGGTAAAGGGAGAAAGAAGAAAACGGTGGGTGTAGATACTAATAAAGAAATGGGACCAGTGGATAACCTGGGAGATAGCAACGATCCCAAGGTCATCCTATTTTGACAACAGGACCACAGCTTACCTGGTATAGGAATACTTGTTATTACTTCTGTTATGCAGTAATTTCACCACAGGCTAAAAGGAAGGTGAGAAATATGAATCAACTGAAGATCACCACTCTTCTTGCTAAGAGGTATAGCAAAGCAAACTAGACCTTCCCTCATAATGGGGGATGGAGAAGACCACATTTAAAAGGACCCTCAACTTGTCTTGATACCACGTTATATGAGGACATACATTGAAGACACTTAAGTTTGCCTGATCTCTATGATTTCCTGAGGTAAAACTTGTGTGGCTTCTCAGCCTCTTTACCTTGGAACATCTTGAGATGATCTGCTGCTCTTCCTTGGGAGATGTCACCATGGGGATATGGCAGAGAGGGTCATAGGCTTCACTTTTTTGCTAGGAAGGAAAGAAACATTTTTTCTAGACTTTCTATTCATTATTTACAGATGTACTAAATAGATGCATACATCGTGCTAAAACACGATTTTTGAATAAGCCATAATTGACTGGGTTCACAAAAGCTGTTAGGCCATAAACAGTGGCTTAGAATACATAACCACTGTGTTTGCACAATGGGTTCAATTAAATAAATTGTACCATGGTGCAGAGCAATGTGTAAACCAGTGTTTTTCAAACTTTGTAACTTTAAGATGAGTGGGCTTGCTTCAACTCCCAGTTTTCTGGGAATTGAGATCCATATATCATACAGTTGTCAAGTTTGAAAAAAACTGAAGTAAACCAAATCAATGTATGCTCAAGGAAGGTTTAGCACTAAAATTAAAAGGCATAGAACAGGTATCTCCAACCTTTTTGCCTTGCCTGAGCTGCACTAAGTGAAGAGGAATTGTTTTGGGTCACGTGTGTGTGTGTGTGTGTGTGTGTGTGTGTGTGTGTGTAACACATAGTTAATGTGTGTGAATGGACATAATCTTAAAAGTTTATGATCTTGGGCTGCATTGCTAGCTGTCCAGGGCTGTATATGGCTTGTGGGCTGGACACACCTGGCATAGAGTCTAACAGAAAATTAAAAAGGAAACTGCAAGTAAGACTTGAAAATTATATGATTTCTAATATGATACTCAATATAAACATACAAAAAATGGGAGAATATATGTATTAATGTAGGTATCTATGCTTTTTGTGTAATATCTGGGGATATTCTCTCTCTCTCTCTTGTTTTCCTCTCTTCTAATCTCTCAAGGAGACTCAAGGAAGTCATTGGGCCTTCTAATTTCTCAGCCCAGCCACCCTCACCTGTAGTGCAAGCTGGCAGTCCTCAACCAAACCTTGGATCAGATAGTACCGGGCTTCACACAAGACTTCCTCCAGCTCCCGTTGTGATTCTGGAAGAGATACTGAACCATCTCGCAAATAATTCAAAATAGTTCCAAAATGGCGGCCGCTTCGGTCAATCAAGATCCAACCTGGAAAAGCAGTTAATTTTAGTCCCTAAAATTAATGTGTTAAAAATGCTGCAGACCAGGGTTTCCCAATCTTGGCAATTTTAAGGTATATGGACTTCAACTCCCAGAATTCAACAGCCAGCCATGCAGGTTGGGGAATTCTAGAAATTGAAGTACTCAGGTCTTCAAAGTGGTCAAGGCCAAAAAACCCTGCTGTAGAGAGTGAAGGATCTACTTAGGCGATCTCCTCATTCTAAAATGGCTTAGAGCGGAAGATACAGTTATTATTTGTACTGATACAAGATTGTGTTGATGCTAGAAGAACAAGTTCTTCTTTTAATTAATTATGGGCTTACAATGTACTTCATATCTCAAAAAAGAAAATGTAACTAACACAATATTTTTTTAGGAATCTACTTTGGATATTATGCCTTGGCAATAGTTGACCTTGTCTGGCCCTGTTAATACTTGGGTGGGAAATCTCCAGGAAGTATCAAGCAAGCCTGGCTGGGGGATACTGAGAGTCAAAGCCCAAACCTCTTAAAAGTTGCTGAGGTTAGAAAAGCTGGAATAAGTCATCCTGAAATTTTCCAAGGGCTCCCTAGGAACCACCTTGGATGAACTCCCAATGCAATCTCCCATCATGCAGAAAATCCATTTCTAGCTGTGGGAGAAATGGGGCAAGCTAAGACTCATACCTTCACTATCTGTGAGGACTTCCATTCGGCCACTGAACATGGCTTTGAGCATGGTATCTTGCTTGGTCAAGGTTTGCACGGTGGTGTAATGCAGAGATCCTCCCACATTCAGCTTGACATACTTGCTGCTGGGGTTCAGGGGCTTGAGATCCAAAGTCACCTCATTTACCCCACCCCTGCCATCCCGTCGGTGCTGGGTTGGGACCAGCGGAGCACAATTCTCCAGGGATGGGGATGAATCTGTTGTGGCCTCAGCAGACATAGCCACCTACAAAAAGGAGAAACTGAACAAGGAGAC
This sequence comes from Pseudonaja textilis, assembly GCF_049901715.1. Taxonomy (NCBI): domain Eukaryota; kingdom Metazoa; phylum Chordata; class Lepidosauria; order Squamata; family Elapidae; genus Pseudonaja; species Pseudonaja textilis. The sequence continues at coordinate 129,760,727 of NC_142008.1, read as the reverse complement.
CTTTCAACAGCAGATTTCCTGCACGGAGCATTAGCTGAAGCATTTCAGAATCCCTTTTTGACTTTCTTTAAAAGGCAGCCCATTTTTATTTGTTTTTAAAGAAAAAACAAGATGCAGTCTTGGAAATTCTCCCAGCAAATTTATTTCCAGTATTATTTGGCTAAATGTCTCTCTGCAACTCTGCCATTCATTATCACCTCCCCTCTTTATATGTACCCTCTGCAAGAAAAACTGGATTCATTTCATAATGCAGGTAGCAGCAATGGATTTCATTCAAGCTTACGGGATCTGTTTTATAGGTTACTAACTGGAGCCAAATAAGTAATCCTTTTCATTAACAGTTCACAAACAGAATGATTGGAGTGACGCATCACACTAAGCCACATAGTGTCTTGCTTGTTTGATACTGGGTAAAGCCAAACAAGTGATGTTTAGTCAATATATCTAAACAACTCAAGACAACACACAAATGTACTAGACCAGACATAGGCTCCAACAAGGAACTAGTGATCAGTATCAACCCACCCCATCAATCTTTTCACACACAAATCGCATTCTTACTTTCCCCCACAGCCTTCCCCCTGGAATTTAACTGAAAGGAACTGCCTTTAGGTTTCAAAAGTGATTGAGCCACCTTCCCACCCAAGCAGCTGCCTTCAAGAGATGCTGGCACTGAATGTCCGTAATTCACCCACCCATACTGGTTGTCGGACATTACAGAAGTTGGTTCGGTATGTTCATAGAAACCAATCTGCACGGTAGAGTAGAGTATATTAGAGATCTAGCACATCCCAACCTACCTTCTGCTTCAGACACTCCACACACCTGGCACTGCTAGTAGGAAACAGTAGGTTTATTTTGCCCTCAACTTTGTGCTAACTGGTCTTTGCCCCAGCAAACATCCCTGCCCAGCGGGATCATTTCCTTGTACCGCCTGGCTCCACCCTGCTGCCCTTGTGCCCAGTCCTTGTGCTCCCGAGATGTGGCTGTATTCATTTTCCTGCCTGCCCATCACCAGGCTGTCTTGCATTATTTATTATTACTATTATTGATTTTCTTGACTGAAACCTTGGGGTATGCCTGCATGTGAGAAAAGCAGGATATTAATACATATCAGAAGTAAGTGACAGCTTCTGCTATGGACGAGTCCATTGTCCAAGTATTTATTTATTTATTGAATTTATATTGCTGCCTATTTGCCCATAACGACTTGAAGTGGCTTACAGAAAGTAAGTCTTATTTAAGACTTCACCAGGATCTCCCTTTCGCCAACTCTTTCCCTTGCATTAGACCTACGACAGATTGCCTATTACTTTCCTCTCAGGGAGAAATTTGGGCGCAAATCCTGGGCCATCCATAGATGGCAGCAAGCGATTGAGGTTCTTTATGATCCTTTGCTGCCATCTAGTGATAGTTCTGGTTTCTGCAGCCCAGACCTAGCACCCTTTTCCTGCCGCACCCGATCTCGCCCACCTGACCCACTCACCTCCCCCACGGGAGCAGGGTGGGCTCAAGCCAGGCCCCTCCCCTTCAGTCCGCCTGGACTCCGGGGCAGCAGCTCCGTAGTACGCCTCGACCCAAGATAAAGAGGAATGGAGGGCGATAGTGCGCATGCTCTCAGGCGCCCCGTCGCGCCATTCCCCCCACCCTCAGTGGAACAGTTACTCTATACATCCGGGTACCGGCCTGCTTAAAACAGGCGGGTTGACTTTTTTCACCCTCCCGCAGAGGGGAGGGTTGTAAACTTGCGCCTGCGCAGAAAGTGAAATCGCGTCCGCAGTGAAGGGCCAAGAAAGGGAGTGATGGAAGACTCAAGCGAGGTTGCTGGGGAGCGCATGCGCAGGCTCTAGCGCTGAGCCACACGTGGTATTCACGCCATCAGCGGGGTGGGTCCTTCCTCTGCGCATTTGGGCGGTGCTGCTAGTCTTTCATTAGGCAACGTGAGGGGTGGGTGAGGTATATAACTGATCCTGGTGTTATTTTTATAGGCTGTGTGAAGCTAAAAATCAACATTTGAGTACTTGTACTTGCGCACATAATTTTTCATTTCTCCTGGCTTTGGTGAATTATGGCTGGGGCCACACAGAATGAATTTAATAATCCCAACAAATTTAATCTGTGGAGGTCATTGCATTTTGGGGTGCCTACACGTGATCTGTATTTTGTGCGATCCAGATCATAGAAGCTTTTAATTACAATATGCTGCTTGAATAAGATACAGATCTAATGTTATGCGAAGCTGCTTTAGGTTGAGGGCAAAAGATTGAGGTAACACTTGAACTCAAGAGAATACTCTTGGAAATCATTCCCAGGTCTTTTTGTGCTTCATGGCATCTGAAAACATGAATGTTACTTCAGTTGATTTACAGTCCACTACATGGCGTGAACTATTATGACCACATTTGTGTGTCCTTTTTAAGATGTCAGATTAACAGGTCAACAGAGTTGGAAGGGACCTTGTAGGTCATCAAATCACCCCCCCGCCCCCCAAGCAGGAGACCCAACACCATTTCTGACAGAGGGCTGTCCAGCCTCTTCTTGAAAGCTTCCACTGATGAAGCGCCCACAGCTTCTGTTCCACTGGTTGATTGTCCTCGGTGTCAGAAAATTTCTCCTTATTTCCAGGTTGAATCTCTCCTTGTTCAGTTTCCATCCATTATTCCTTGTCTGGCCTTCAGGGGCCTTGGAAAATAGCTTGACCCCTTCCTCTCTGTGGCAGCCCCTCAACTATTGGAAGACCGCTTTCATGTCTTCCCTGGCCCCTTCTCTTCACTAACTAGCCAAGCCCAGTTCCTGCAACCATTCTTCATGTTATAGTCTCCTAATCTTCTGGTTGCTCTTCTCTGTAATTTTTCTAGAACCTCAACATCTTTTTTTATAGTGTGGTGACCAAAACTGGATGCAGTGACTCTAGGTGTGGTCTTGTCACAAGACTTTGATTGTAACAACATGGCATAGGTAGCCCTTGACATATCACAATTGAGAAGTTTCATTGGTAAGTAAAGCAGTTGTTAAGTGAATCATGTTTAATTTTACCTTTTTTGCCAGGGTTAAGTGAATCATTGCAATTATTAAGTGAATCTGGCTTTCCCTATTGACTTTGCTTGTCAGAAACACCAGAGCATGATGTTGGAAAGTGATTACGCTAATCAGTTTTCTCTAAAACAGGCTTGTCTAACTTTTTGGCTTGCATGGCCACATTGTCTTGGGCCACTTATACACACACACACACAAAATGTTAAAAATTTACTACCTTGTATGTACTATCTAGGGCTGCATAGGGCCCATGGGTTGGACATGCCAACTCTAAAGGCAAAAGGATGGATTTGTGGGGGGATTATAGATTTTGGAAAGCAAGATGTAGGATGCAGGGAAAAATGGGGTGGCAGAAAGAAAATAAAACATATGCCCTCCCTTTACCTCTGTGGGTGGTGCTCTCAGTAGATTATAAGTAAAAATATATACCGTGTTTCTCACAAAATAAGGCCGGGCCTTATTTTTTTTTGACCCCTGAAAAAATGGCTAGGCCGTCTTTTCGGGGGTGACTTAATTTCCTCTTCCACCTAGAGTGGCCCATACGCACGTACCTCTCCAAGAGGCCGTTTCTATCGACCAACGAAAGCTCCCCGAAGGCAGAGTCCCCAGCCGCTTCGGGGCGAGGCATGGCTGCCTGTGTCCCCTCGTCATTAGGCAGTCTCTTTCGGACGATAGAAGCTCCCCAAGGGCAATCACCGGTCACTTCGATCGGCCGGTACAAGCGGCCTCGGGGCGAGCGTACACGCACACTCCCCTTGCCGCGAGGCCGCTTCTATCAGCCGACGAAAGCTTCCCGAAGGCAGAGTCCCCTGCTGCTTCAGGGCATGGTGTGGCTACCTGTGTCCCCTCATCTTTAGGGCAGTCTCTTTCGGGCGATGGAAGCTCCCCAAATGCAGTCACCAGCCACTTTAATCGGCCGGTAGAAGCAGCCTTGCAGTGAGGAGAGGGTGTGTGTGCGCTCGCCCCGAGGCCGCTTGTACGGGCGGATCGAAGTGACTGGTGACTGCCCTTGGGGAGCTTCCATCGCCCGAAAGAAACTGCCCTAAAGGTGAGGGGACACGGGTAGCCACGCCATGCCCTGAAGCGGCTGGGGACATTGCCTTCGGGGAGCTTCTATCAGCTATCGGGGTATTCTAGCCTAGGCTACCTGCAGGGCACTCCTAAAGGCAAGTTTTCTCCTCACTCCCCCCCATTTCTCTTTACCCCGTGTAGTTCTAACAAACGATGTGAGAAATGGCGGGGAAACGCATGGTTTAAATAGGCCTAAATTTTGGGGGCGGGGCTTAATTTCACCTCATGCCTAGAAATCATGCTGGGCCTTCCTATTGTTGGAGGCCGTATTGTTGGAGAAACACGGTAGCTTGTTTCATTGTTCTTGACTTCATAGATGAGCAACATGCAGGAGGAACATTTACATGTTACTGGGTTAGGTCAAAGGCAAACAGCAACCAGAAGGAAGTACATAGGAAGAAATTTCTTTCCTCCCTTCCCCAACAGCTGACTTAGAGCCTATATTAAGAATATTTGTAAATGTAAATTAATAATTTCTGCTTCTCTAGCATGCTTTTTTCTTATTTTCCAACTGACTGATACGTTAGTCGAATGAGGTCATCAGTGAAAGGCCTTGATTGGTGGAAAAAAACAAGAACTTGGTTGGAAAACATCACTTTAAAGAAACTGATGAGCAAATGGAAAGCAATGCCTGGGACAAGTCCAGTACCAATTTGATGGCTACAAGCAGTCATGCCACACAGATACCAAATTTCAAGTCTAGAGCATCTCACTGGATCACAGAGGTATGCTTTACATCAAGAGCAATAGCACACCCCTCTATTTATTGTTGGGCATTGCCATATTTGGAGCAGAAGCTACTATAATTCAAATCTCAGAAATAAGTATCCCTATCTATTTCATTGCAACCCTGTGTTTTGCTGAGCTTGGAAGGGTGGCTGGTAGAAATCCGTCCGGTAATAAAGAAGTGTTCAATCCATTGAGATAGTTTGGTGTTTCTTTGTTTTAGCACAGGGTTGTCAAACTCGCAACATGTTTGTCATGTGACACATTGCAACTTCCCCCCCTTCACTAAACCAAGGGGTGGGCATGGCCAGTGTGTGACACATCCAGCCTGTGTGCTGTGAGTTAAACATCCCTGCTTTAGCAGGTGAATAAATGCTATAAGTGCATTTTAAAAGACATTAAGTATTTCGGGTGAGAATACAATTGTTTAGTGTCTGTTCTCATATAACCCATAATACCTTTGCCAAGATTTTTTCAGATTAGATTAATAAAGCCTCACTCGATTTTTCATGACTGTGTGTTCTGCAAAGATTTTAAAGAGGAAGCATCATTTGAATCAAAAATTTACTGGTATATACGATTGGCTTTAGGTCCAGTTGCCTTTGGAAAAAAAAACACCTTTGGGACAACCATGAACTGGATAACTGAGAATCTTGATAGACATTTGGCTTCATGGGAGTTATTAGTCAAATCGCTTGAAAACAATTTGTACTGATTTCTGTGATGATCCAGGGTGGGATACAAAATAAACACAGTCACAAAAAACAGGTGAAGCCCTTTTTATTCCTTCACTTTACTTTCAAGCTCCAAATATCCTTGACTGGAGACAAAAAACTCCCACATAAACTGTTACAAGGAGGAAATGCCGTTTAAATTATAAAGAGTGAAAAACAACACAAACCAGGCAAGATAAGGGCTTGAAGACCTCCATAGATATCAGAACACACACTGGGAAGGACACCAAACTCAGAGAGGAACAATAAACTAGGTATTTCCACGCTTTGTTTCCAGCACTTGCCCGTAGGCATGTCTGTCCTCTTATGCAGTTGTCACAGCTGCAGCCCATGAAGAGGATCAAGGCCCTCTCCTCCCCAGTAGATCACGTCTCTCCCTTATCCTCTCCTCCCTGCGTGCCGTAGGATGGAGAGGAGTTGGGCTTGGGCCCTCCTCTGATTGCCCAACTGGACTCTGCCCTTCCCCAGCCTCCTCCACCTCAGGAGCCACACTTCCACTCCCTGTCAGCTGTTCCTCATCTCTCTGAGTCAGTCTCCACCAGGAGCATGACAATTTCTGTGAGTCCAAAGCACAACACCCATAGCAGAACAATTCTGATTCTGGAATAAAGCTAGGGAATCCAGGAGCAACATTATCCTTGACCATTAGCAATGAGGGGACATATTCCAAACTTTTATAATTTACAAAACCTGGTTAACTGGGCCAATGCCTTTTAAAATACAAAATAATCATTGTAGGTTGGCTATAACCAAATTTTAATGTAGGATAGAAAATATATACAAATCTTTGGAATAAAATCCCAAATAACTAGCTTAAGTTCAGAATTTTTGACAAAGACCAAGAAAACTGAAAAAAGGGAATTGTCTGAGACAGCATTGTCTAGAATTTAAAAATTAATCATTTCCCCTTATTTTTCCACTGAAAATATTTCCATCTTCTTTATGTAGAACGTTGATGCCTTGATAGTTGTGAATGCTGGATTGTTTACAGTGAAAGGCCATGGATGAGCTATGTAATTAAAAATATTGTTCTGAGATTTAAACATCTAATATAGCTAAATATCTATACTAGTTTAAATAAAAATGAACACACGAGCAATAATAATAATTTTTAAAAAGCCTGTGGTGGAAGATGCTGTTTCATAGTGCCATTCCAGTTACTTAAGATTTCGGAAATTTGAGGATATTTGCCTGGATAATTAGAAAAGAGCAATGTTAAGCCTTTATTGATCACAGATAAAGAATATAGCTACTTTCTGAACTATTCCATCAGTAGACATTGCCTGATTTTCTCCATGACTGAAATTTCCTGTTGCAAACCAAAAGGATTTGTGCTTGAAATAAAATAAATAAATAAATCTTTACTTTGGGTTTTGCTGATTAGACAAATTTGTTATAAAAATGACTATTAATTATGGAAAAGTAAAAGTTGAAACTGTAATATTTCTCCATTGCACTGAAGCTAATGCTTTCTTCTTTATCCTACATTTCTCTCTCCCCCATTTCTCCATTGTTTTCATTTGTATATATTTTGATGTTTAATAAAAATTATGTGTGTAAAGTAAAGATATTTTTAAAAAACATTCTCCCTTAACCTATCAGAAGCAAGCTAGTTTTGTTTCAGATGGAAGCTTTCCAACTGTAGTTTGGATCCAGATGCTTCAAATTGGAGAATAAATCCACCAATTATAGTGGATCAAATTAGTGAGGACTAACAAGTTTAATTAATTTTATCAGGTCTGCTGTAAGCTTGACCAATTCTAGGTACTCAACTGTCTCTCTTGTGTCCTGTTCCTTTTCATTTTGTTTGTATCCTTTATTCCCTTTTTCATGTGATTTAAATAAAGCTGCTACATGAATACATGAAAATTCTAAATGTATAGTTTTCTGGTTTGCTAATGTGAGCAACTAAGGGGAATGAAATATCATCTGTAACTCAGCGCACAATGTTTTTATAATCCATCAAATGCTAATCTGGGAATTGTCCCTTATTAAAATGTGCAAATTTAGCCTTTATAATATCAAGCCATTAATACAACACTCAGAAACTCTATCTTAATTAAGAATGTGCTTAATTATTAAACTAGTCACTATTGGTGGCAAGGAATTCTATCTAGGAAGGTGGAGTAAGAATAAATCACTTATTTTCTCCTCTGCTGCTGTTAAGCGAGACAAACTCTGCTTTATAGTAGAAAGGAAACACAGAGCAGTCTTTCTAAAACTATTAGCCTTTAAAGATCACTTCTCATTAAAAAGTAAAATTATTATTTTTGTTAGCAAATTATGAAGCTAGCAACCTTTCTGGCTTTGAGTAAGAAACTATATACTTCTCTGTAGTTATTTGTTACCACTACTTACCTTTATTTTTCTTTATGCTAAGTCTTTACTGTTTAACTCATAAATATAGATGCTGGATAAATATGGGGATTTATAATCAAACAGAGTATTCATGTGCTTACACAAAGGTAGAATTTCCAGATGTTGAATGACAATTTCCATCATTTCTTGCCATCAGCCACACTGCCAAATAGAATTCTGATCCAATTACATTACATAATTTAGATAAACTTTCTCTGTACTGAGTAGAAATTTGACTAAATGCATACCTTAATAAAAGAGTCTACTTGCTTAGCTGTAATACTGTGTATTTTCTCAAGGTCCTGTACCTATAAAAAGAAAAATAAAGATATAATAAGGTATGACCCATCAATTAGACTGGGCAAAAAATATTAACTATATGATCCTCAGAACTCTTCCTTATACAGGTATCCCTCAGCCTACGACTCAACTGAGCCCAAAATTTCCATTGTCAATAGTGGCTTTTATATAAATGAGTTTTGCCTCATTTTACAACTTTCCCCCCCACAGTTGTTAAGCAAACCATTGCAATTGTTGAGAGAATTATGAAGTTGTTAAGTTAATCTGGCTTTCCCCATTGACTTTGCTTGTTGGAAGCCAGCTGGGAAATTTACAAATGGTGATCACATGACCCCAGGGACACTGCAATTATCAATTCATGCCAGTTGCCCAAGCGTGTGAATTTTGGTCACATGATCACGAGGATGCTGCAATCTGTGTGAAAACCTACGATAAATCATTTTTAATGCCATTATAACTTCAAACAGTAACTAAATGAATGGTTAAACAAGTAATTGAGGACTTGTAGAGTGCCACCAAAATAGTCAAGTTGTAGTAGCAAAATTGTCTTTGCTTGTTGCAATGCAGTATCAGTAAAAGGATATAAATTATACTAGAGGCTAACATATCTATCACCTATCTTCGGTGCAACATTTCCATGCCCTTCATCGTCTTCAAAGGTGAGGAGGAGGAGGAGGAATTGGGGAGGATTACAAAATACCCAGATTTGAAAAGGAAGATTGCAAACATTTAAAAGAAAACAAGAACAGTACTATTATTATTGGGGCATAAAGTACAATACCATGAGGATTTTGAATCTGGATTGTCTACATTTTAAACAATTTACAGCAGGCTAACTATAAATAGTCCTGTTGAACATCACATACTTAAGCAGATATCACTTTTATGATTTTCACGCCCCAAACTAACAAAACTGGCACACAATGGCTGAAGCACATTAATGGAATTGGATTGTTATTTTAAAAAAGTGTGGAGCTCACATGATAAAAAGTTGCTTGATTTAAGTGAGAAATTAGGGGGTCAGCAATATGTCCCAAATAAACTCTACCCTCTGAGTTCACCAACCTTCTGAAAAGACCCGTAATTTTCTCTCCAGCTCACAATGAGCTCTGCTTTCTTCTTGCCAATGAGGTGTAGGTCCATAAGATCCTTCACGGAACCTGAGTTCATGAGGGACAGGATTTTGGCTTTGCTATGAGCCAGCTGATCTGGACGGATCTCCACCTCCCACTTGGAGGGAGCCTTGTTTTCAGAGTCGCACTCTTGAATCTGAAGAACAAATATGGAAATAGAGTGACCAATGGGGCTGCCTTTTAAAACCGACCCCCTTTATATAGCCATTTATCAACTCCCACTTCCTATTAATATTACGAGAATCATGGCAGAGAAATTATTGTCCAAGTTATGAGATCTGCTCAGAGCTTTTACCGAAAAGACCGATTATCTACTGGTCCCATGAATTTGCCTACAACAGAGTCTACTGTGGAATCAAACGCAGGACCTCAAAACCGAGAATCAAGGCTCACAAAGTTATTGTTGATTCAGTCTGCGCTGGAATAATTCCCTCCAGAAAATAATGGCAATTTGGGAAACACCTGATAAAAGGACTTCCACAGGCAAAAGGATGCATTTATACATTTCAGGAAAGGAGAAGATAGTTAATGTGCATAGGTAAATTGTGCATATCTATTAGCTATTCAGGGGTAAGAGATGATGTAAACATAAATATTCATAATTAGCAAGACTCAAGTTACCTCCCCACCCATCCACTGTTAACTACCCTCAAGAGTTATTGTCTTAATAAAAAGAAACATATTAGTTATATTCATGTAGCAGTTTTGATAAATTATACCGCAAAAATGATTTTAAGTTGTGCCCAACTAGGACACAAAGTTTCCATCTTGCGAATATGCTCTCACTTTTCCCAAACTGTCCTTTCCTCACAACTGTTAGGTATCTGTTGACCTTCAATGATAAACAGATTAACACAGTTGGAAGGGACCTTGTAGGTCATCTAGTCCAACCCCCCGCCCAAGCGGGAGACCCTACACCATTTCCGACAAATGGCAGTCCAGTCTCTTCTTGAATGTCTCAAGTGATGAAGCTCCCACAACTTCCTCAGATATTGGAAGACTGCTATCATGTCTCCCCGGTCCTTCTCTTCACTAGACTAGCCAAGCCCAGTTCCTGCAACTGTTCATCGTATGTTTTAGCCTCCAATCCCCTAATCATCCTGGTTGCTCTTTTTTGTACTTTTTGTAGAGTCTCAACATCTTTTTTAAAAGGTGGTGACTAAAACTGGATGCAGTGGTCTAGGTGTGCCCTTAGGCTTTATAGACAGTATTAGTACCTCACTTGATCACTTAGCAAGAAAAACCATATAGACTGGGTGAAACCAGGCTCAATAGCAGTAACTGTGAGAGGGATCTTGAAGTCTTAATGGACAACCAGCTAAATATGAGCCAGCAGTGTGCAGCCGCCGCCAAAAAAGCTAATGCAATCCTAAGTTGCATTTGATTTTTCTTGCCTAAATGTAGAACCTTATTTTTTTCACCACTGAATTTCATTTTGTTAGATAGCACCCAATGCTGACGTCTGTCAAGATCATTCTGTATCTCTCAACTTTCTTCTGGAGTGTTGGCTATTCCTGCCTGCTTGGTGTTGTCTGCAAATTTGATGAGTTCCTCATCTATAGAGAACATAGGCTTCCAACTGACAGGTTGAAATATCTTCCCAGGAGATACCTCTGTTCTGGTATTTTTATAAGTTATCTTAAAAAGTGTGATACGTACAGCAAATTGGCTGGAAAAAAATTCTGCTACTCTTCCTGTTCTTCACCAAAATGCGGCCAAACCTATTTACCCACCTTCTTCTTTCGGCCTCTAGTCTTCTGTTTCTTAATAATGCTCTCCTCTTTTTCCTGACTCTTAACAGGTGTCTGCACTGGAGAAGAAAAGAAAACAAACTAGGACTTTGCAACACAGGAAAAAAGGAAGGCCTGACTTCAAAAACCTTTCCAACCTTCTCACCTTGTTGGAGGGGCAATACTGTGGCCTGTTTTCGGGGGTTTGCAGCTTGAAGAAAAAGTGCACCTTTGTTCTTCAGAGTCTGGGCTTCCATTTCTATCTGCTTTTCTTTAACTCTCTAGAAGAAGCAAAGGCAAAATAAGTACTAATTTAAGGTTTAGTGGGGAAAGGGAAAAAAGCCTTTGTAGAAAAGAAAAGACTATTATTGGACTAATAGTTCAACCATGATCTTATGGCAGTCAATCATCACCTCTATTGTTATGAACCTCCCTCCTTTTAACCCACAAGTGACATAGAATTTATTTAGCAGCATCTGCCATGTTCTCCTTAGGGTCACCTGCTCTATCAACAATAAATACCTGCCTTTTATATTTCTCTCTTTATCATTCCATTAAAATGGAACTGGGCCCATGCATCGCTGGTTCATTGGCCTCCATTTTGCCCTTCCTCCAAGTCTACGGTCTTACCAACCTTTTGCTTTTAAGCAGGGGTGGGATCCGACAGGGTTCGGTCATTTATGAGGTTTGGTAATTTACGATGTGCTTCCCTGCATGCTGCGGTCATCAGCATGCTGTGTGCAGAGAAGCAGCCTTTCAAAAAACCCTTTTTTCCTGCTTTTTTAACTGAAGCTGTGCCTTTCATAGCAGCTGAAGTTGAAAAAAATCAGGAAATAAAGGTCAGGTAAGAGCCCGGGTGGGCAAAAACATCAGCAGACATAGAACCGGTTCTATGTCTGCTGCTCTTCAGAGGTATCGGTTCTACAGAGGTGGACAGAACCGATAGAAACCCACCCCTGCTTTTAAGTGTTTCTCTCCTTTATTGCTTCTTGTGAACATGAAAAGCACCATGTGGTTTCTACAGAAAAAGTATGGTGTGAATGGGACAGGATCAACACAGCAGAAATCAGAATATTCAGTGTTAATTTTTTTACCACTTTGCAGTCCAATATCTGCCATTCCTACAACACTGAGTAATTCGGGAAGGAATTCTGGGTTTCATAACTTCCAAGAAAGAAGAACTTCTACCATAACAGGAGAGACAGACACTGCAATAGACACTCGGTTCAGGATCAGAACAGAGCAAATATTTACATAATTCTACTCTTTAAGAAGTAGCTCATTGGTCAAGACTAATGGGAGATTCAATCCTGTCTAGAGCATGGGTTGCTAATCTTTTGGACCTCAGGGACCACCAAATTCATAATTTTAAATTCCAGGGACCAATCGGTTTTGTGGATGTGGCCTAATTTATGGGTGTGGCTTGGTGGTCATGTGACTGGCTTGTATGTAAATATTATCAATATTTATATAAATACTGAATTTTTTATAAAAAAGAGCAACTTTTACCCAAAATCAGGCAAAGCAGGCAGGCAGATTGAGTTGCTCACAGAATCATTCAGAGATCTATTTATCTGCCATCGGCTACCTGAGTGTGTCACATAAAATTTGCTTGCCGTGAGTCTGCACTGAATAGAACCTTCAGTCATAAGGGAGGTTTGGCTGTACTTAAAAGCAAAGCCGAAGATCTAAAGACTAGCTAGAAAGCAAGAAATCCAACCATATCCTGCTTCCTAGCTAATCTAAATCTCGGCACAGCAGAACAGATGATGGTCGGGGAAAAAAAAAAAAAGGAAAAATAGCAATTTAGCAGGCCAGGTAAAGAGTGGCGGGGAGGGTTCCCACGGGCCATGTGGGCTGTGCAGCCTTGTGTTCCTGCGTGGCCTGGATTAATTGCTTTGAGGGGTGCTCTGGGGCCCACCCAAAATTTTCTCCTGGCCCACCAGTTGGCGACCGCTGGTCTAGAGGTATCATTGGTTTAAGGCTAGCAAGATATAGATGACTGGATGGGTGAGGAAGGTAACACAATAACAAAAAAAAAAAAAAAAAGAGGAGTCTCTGTGGCGCAGTGGTTAGAGTGCAGAACTGCCAGCTACTTCTGCAGCCAGCTACCTACAGTTGGCAGTTCAAATCCCACCAGGCTCAAGGTTGACTCATCCTTCGAAGGTGGGTAAAATGAGGACCCAAATTGTTGGGGACAAGAGGCTGACTCTGTAAACTGCTTAGAGAGGGCTCTGAAGCACTGTGAAGTGGTATATAAGTCTAAGTGCTATTGCTATAATATATTCTGCTAGGCTGTTGGAACCAATACATTTACATTCTATCTTTCTCAGAGGAAAGTCTTTGTAGCTAACTTCCTTTGTAGCTGGCAAAAAGAAGTGATGAAAAAGAGTAATTATCAGACAAAATGCTTAGGGTTTCATATTTTCCATCAAATGAATCAATTTGTGATTCGCATATAGGCTTTGAAGACAATACACATTTCTTTTAAAAAGCTTCAACTCAGCAGAAGTTTTCCTAGCTATATAAAACAGGAAATAAGTGCCTCAGTTTAAAGGCTGTGTTAAACTCTGCTCAATTTTCAGCATGGATGAATTTTATTTTTTTAAAAATAAAGCCCAGCATTCTTCTAAAAAACTGACTGGGTTAATGAGGGCCAGTTTTTTAATCAACCGAAACACTTTTTAACTAATTAATCTGAGAATCCAACTACATGTTGCATTCCTATTATCGTACTTTGGTACTCATTAATTGGTGCCAGGAGTATCAAAACTGAGTTGAGTATCAAAAATGATGAGTACCAAACAATAATTTCCAGTAAGGAATAATGTAGTGAGTCATATCGATAAGTTCTAGCTTGTGCGTTGAGTGCCAAATTCAATGAGTTTCAAAGCAGTTGAGTACCAAGGTACCATTTTACTTATTCACATCAAAAAAGAGCAACGGAAGCACAACCGACAGACCTTCAGCTCACGGCGTGTCTCATCCAGGAGTTTCAGAACATTCAGGCGTTCCCTGCGTGGTGTGTTAAGCAGAGGTAATGTGGAGCTCCCAGCCTTTTCTTTCTCCAGGGCCTCTAATCGTAGCAGCCGTTCAGCCAAGGTGGGGTCAAGATTCTCAAGAGGCAGCAAAGAACTGGTAAAGAACAAAACCAGCTCCATGTCAGATTCTGTCTCACTCTTCCAATACACCAGACAGAACAACAATCCCTCCTTAGTTCAGCATTTGGGAGGTGGCTTGACTCTGTGGCATGAAAGAACTGGACTGCACCAAAAACCTGGTGACTCACCTGAGTGGCTTCTCTTCAGATGGTCCTGGCTGAACTTGTAGGCAAGGTCTCTTGGCCTCAGGGCCTGCATCACTGAAGCCAGGACAAGGCCTCTTGCCATCTGTGGAAGAAGAGGATTAGCTGACTTTGCCCAGCAGTCACGGTTTACGGATAGTTCTCAACTTACCATTCATTTAATGGGTGTTTAAAGTTACAATGGCACCAAAAAAAGTGACCCGACTTTTTTACATGACTGTTGCAGTGTCCCGTAATCAAAATTTGGACGCTTGGCAACTGGTTCATATTTATGGTGGTTGCAGTATGAGATTGTCTTTTGCGACCTTCTGACTAGCAACGTCAATGGGGAAACCAGATTGATTTAACATCTCTTGTTACTAATTTAACAATTGAAGTTATTCATTTAAGAAGTGTGGCAGGAAAGATTATAAAATGGGGCAAAAACTCACTTAAGAACTCTCTTGCTTAGCAACAGAAATTTTGGGCTCAACTGTGTATTCAAGTCAATTCAGATCTCGTCATTGCTTGACAGGCTGATCCATAAAACTAATCACTTAGGCTTGCTTTGTACAATTCTGTAGGCTAAAACTAGCTGACTTGTTTGTGACTCATTGCATTGTCAGAACATAGCTATTTGTTTATCCGATATAAAAATAAAATTATCAAAACCTGTCTCTTCCCTTCAGTCTTAGCATTAACATTCTAGAGTAGGGGTCCTCAAACCTGGCAATTTTAAGACTTGTGAACTTCAACTCCCAGAATTGGGAGTTGAGTCCACAAGTCTTAAAGCTGCCAAGGTTGGAGACCTCTGTTCTAGAGTAGCAATTCCGACTGAGAAATGCTACTCTAGAGTGTTAATGCTAAGACTAAAGAAAGATCCCCCCTCCCCAAAATGGAAGGTAAAATGAAGTCAGCCCTCCTCCCCTTTCATGAACTCACCTGAGAGAGACCTTCCTGCTTCTGCTTGGTTGCTCAGAGTTTCAGTTTCCCCGGGCTTTGCTGGTTTCCTACTACCTATATAAGGTTTAGATTTGATTAACGTTTTTTTTTTGTCCCTGAACCCTTTGAAACATTTTCTTCTTCTTCATTACATCCATTAGGAACTTGTGTAAACTCAACTGTTTTTCAAACTTAGCAACTTCAAAGATATGTGGACTTCAGCTCCCAGAATTCTCCAGCCAGCATGGCTGGTCTAGACCTTGGGAAATATGTTCTAGAATATAGGTGCCATGATGAAGTGGTCTGGTTCTACACTATCACCACTTGGTTAGCCTTTCTGGGTAGAGCAATTAACACAAATATAATCTCATTTAATTTAATTATGAAAAGTTCCAGTACGGAAGGTCATAAAGCAGCCTTTGGTGCCTTCAGAAATGCCAGACTTCAAGAATTCCCGACGCTTTTTCCCAAAGCCCAGATCTCATAATTCCTGACTTACCAGTTTGTACTAGGGCTTTCTGGGTAAAGGGTTTATTCACAATTTGTTTGGACTTTGCAGCAAAGTTGAGGCTTGTGAGTGTGTCAAAATAATACTTCTTCTCTGGAGCAATGTTTGCAATAATCAAGCTGTGGGCACTGCCTCCCAGAGAGTCCTAGGGGAAAGGGAGATTCCAAGGGAAAGGTCAGTCCCTGAAGCGAACCCCTTCCCACCCCAAGGAAGGAAAAAAAAAAGAAAGAAAAGGACCCCAATTACCTGCAGGAGACGGGTCAGCTTGCTGTCTCTATAGGGAACCCGAGGCAAACCCTGATTAAGGGCATCGACCACCTTGCTGAGCACAAAGAGGGAGCTATTGATGGCTCCACTCTCTTTCAGGCGTAGGCCTTTGTTGCCCGTTCGCCGATTGTCCTCGGAGCCTGCTAAGTCGATGAGGCAAAGCTTTGCAGTCTGGTGAGAATATGTGAGCCAGTCCTGGATCTGGTTCACCAGAACCAGCAGTACAGTATGACTGCGGCTGGAGCGCTGGTTCAACTGAGTCGATGCCACCGTTCGCTTTCTGCTCGCGGGCAGGAAATGTCTTTCAAAGTCTGCAAAATTAGTGATCTCTTTCTGGGTCAAGTCTGGTACCAGGATGTTGTGGTTACGATCCTCTCGGATAGGTAGGTCTCGGAGGGAGGGCTGAAGGAGGTCCAAAACCTGAGGAATGGAGGAAAAATGGATGGTGGATGTGGAATTTCAACTCCCGCTTCCCAACTGCTTGTTTTTCTCCCACCACCTCCACCCCCACATAAACTGATGCATCCCAGCAAGAACATTTTTCCCAAGGGGAGCAATCTTGGCACTGACTCTTAAGTTGTTCAAAATACTTTTTCAAATCTCATTTCTTAAATGGCAGGATCCTGAATCAATACTACATTGGTTTCTTTTTTTTCCCCCTCTTAAGACACTCATTCCAGTCCTCGATCAAATGGGCTTTTCAGGTATAAGAGGCTTTTTCCCCTGAACACTATGTTAGATTTCTGTTGTTGCCATGAGAACCGCCATCCTTCAGCACTAACATTAGAGCTGGACTGATGATAGCTGGAACCGAGCAAAATCTTGAGAACTACGCATTCTCACACCTTCTTCTCTGCAGTCTTTTCTTCATATGCGTCAGGTGCAGGAAATCAGGAGCCAAGCGAGAATTCAAAAGTACTATGAGATTATTTCCTGCTACCTATTCGCAGGAATCTGATCTAGTAACAGTCAGGGCAGATTGGTGCCAGATAACAGATTTCAAGGGGGAGCTGGTCTCAGATCTCTTATGGAGTGTAGTGACTCTAGACTGATGTGTTTGGTGCTCTCAGGCTCAGCCAACCCTGTCATCTCCTACACATGTCCTCTGTTCTTATCCTTTCACCTCTTTCGCTCTCTGGAGCCATTAGCTTTCTTTTGCCTTCCTTAAGCTTGTGGGTTTTTTCCCTTTCTCCTTTCCAAGTGCTCCCTTGCTACCTGCTCCTTCCAAATAGTCATGCCTCCGTTCTCCATCAATCTTGGGAACTGAAATAATTCCAGCCAGGGACAGTATGGAACAGTGATGGCTAACCCTTTTGTCATCGTGTGCTGAAAGTGCGCGTGTGCGACAGCACACGTGTGCCTGCACCTATAATGCAATGTGCATGCGCCCCTGTCCTGCTCACCCCGTCCCCGTGCATGTGTGCAGGATCCCCCCGTGCATGTGTGCAGGATCCCCCCGTGCTTCCCCCCGTGTGTGGCAGATACCCAAAAATCAGCTGGCTGGTGGGAGGCGCATGCGCAGTGGAACTGAGCTGGGGTGACAGCTTGCATGCCCGCAGATGGCTCTGTGTGCCAGTATAGAATATTGGGGGGGCATCATAGAGACATCTCAGGGGGAGCCCTGGAACAGTGGGAATATGATGATTCCTCCACGTCTTCCTCAGAGGCCTCGGGGCCTCTATTCCTGACATATCCAGTATCGCTGACCCTGAACTGCAGCTCACAGGCCAATGTGGAGGAGGGGAGGAGCTACCAGCCTTGGTGGATACTAGAACAGAGGTCTCCAACCTTGGCAAGTCTGGAGGACTTCAATTTCCAAAATTCTCCAGCCAGTTTTGCTGGGAAGTGATGTTCTCCAGACTTAAAGTTGCCAAGGTCGGAGACCCCTGTACTACAGTATGTGGGCAGGGAGGTGGAGATCTACCAGATGGATGGGGAAAAGGCCCCACTCCTAATCAGTTGCACCGGGAGGAGCTATTTAGCATTGCAGGCGGAGGAAGCCATTGCTGGAAGCAAAGTGTATGAGTCATACCAGATGGTTTTTTGTGTTTCTGGAACTGCAGCTCATGGATTTAGGGTTATTCAGTTGTGGAGAGCGTTTATGTTCGTGTTTGGAGCAGCCGGTTATCTGTCAGGTGGATTAATTGGCCATTGCCTGGAACGTTAGTCTGGGACTTGTTCACGGCTAGCTTTGTTGAAAACGACCGCCTGAACTCCTGGTTTATAATAACATTGTAGACTTCCTGGCTCTCAATGTGCAAGCACCAATATGCTACATAAATAAATATTTATTCCTAAGTTTACTTCTTGGGGGAGAGAGGGATAGGCAAAGTTACCAGAAAAGAATGGAAATGCAAGGAACACAGAAATTGTGTCTGAATGCCTAACTCCACTCCGTCTATACTCTGACTCCCCCTGCCGCTTGCTTCAGTTCCCCCCATCTGTTCAAATAGCCTTGACTGCAAGTAGAAAAAGACTGTCCAGCGCTTCCTATACCAATCAATAAACAAGAGGTAGCATTTATAACACATTTTTCCATTAAAAGGAGTGATAAATCCCAAGTGCTGCATGACAAGGAACAAAAGCCTACATTGCACCCATCAACAGAATCTTTGGCTATGATCAGTTGGCCATGCTTTCTCCATCAGATCTGGCTGCTTATTCCCATAATTTAACACACACACACACACACCCCAAATCCCACCATTCTGCACCATTATTCTTACTGGGCTCAATTTCCCCTTTGTACAACTGTGTAAATCACACATTTTTACCTTTTCTTGATAGATTTCCAGATAGGACATAGAGACGGAGTATTTGCATTTATCTTCAGAAGCATCCCTCGTCATCTGCAAGACATCTCGAACAGCTCGAGGGATCACTCCTGGGTGATCTGGATTTCCTAGCATGGTGTGTGTCTTGCCTATGATTTGGCAGGAGACAAAATGAGAACAGTATAGCGTTATCTACTTTTAGCCCAGTTCTTTCCCCCAGATGACCCTGACGGCTGTGGGTTCATTTGGTTTCTTCGTAGCACTGCCTTATATTCACCTGCTCCAGTTGGTCCATAAGCCAATATGCTAGCATTCTGCCCCTTTAGTAGATGGTGTAAGAGAGGCTGAACTGACCCCATGTAGACATCTTGTTGGGTGGCGGCCTCACCATAAAACGCATCAAACCTAGTGAAGAATGTATGAATGTGAAAGGAAGGCAGGACAGAGGCTTACTGGGTTCTCTTATTTTTTTCTTTAGCAATCTTGAAAAATGGACACTTTATTATTTATACCCTGCCTTTATTATTTTTTTAATAACTCGAAGCAGTGAACATACTCCTTGAATGTGGACACTTTCTCCCTTCTATTTTCCCCACAACAATCCTGGGAGATGGGTTGAGCTGAGACAATAGGCCAAAGTCACCCAACCAGATCTCATTTCTAAGGCAGAACTAGAACTCAGCGTCTCCGGGTATCTTAACCACTAGCTCAGACTAACTTTTGTCCATACAATGCATCCCATTAGTTCATTCCCATAATACATGCATGTAAAGAGGCTAATCATAAAAAGTAGCATGACCCAGAAGAAAAAGCATCTGTCATTGCTCATGTAGCATAGGCACCCCAAGAGTCCGTACCCAACTTACCTATATTTCATAGTCTCCATCTCATTTCTCCAGTTGAGAATTTCCAAGGAGTGGGAGTCCACACCTCGTACACATGGAGCTTCCTGGCCTTGTCCAGTTCCCACTGCTGGACGTAGCCGTACACAAACCTGTACTTGCTCTGAGGCATTATCAGAGCGGTGGAAGTCAGCCCGGCTTAATCGCTGACTAGTTGTCATGATTACCTATTGGGGAGTGTGGGGGGAGAGATACAGAATGGAACAAATATATTAGTCAATGTATAGGCTACAATATGGGAGGACTAACAAAAGACAATGGCATCTTTTTTTAAAAAAAAGTGTTAACACATGGCTTATGGTCACACATTCACAGCCCTGGAAAACTGCCACGCTCAAATCACCTTGAACTCAACACTGAGGCAAAACTGGTTTCTTTAATACAGTGGCCCTCAAACTTTTGGGCACCAAGGATTGGTTTTCTATGGAGGTTTTCCCATGGACCAGAAGGAGCATAGTTTCACATGCTGCCTGCATCTCATGGATGGGGCTTCACTTGTTTGCGCAGCCTGGTCATTCTGGCATGCCATGGCCCACTGCCAGTCCACGGAATCCCTGCTTTAGAATACACGGAAACCCAATGAATTTAAAATAACAGCAAACTTTATTGGTTACAGTTGTAACCAAAAAAAAAGACCCCCAATAAAACAGGAGACAACAATACCGTAAAATAATTCTTACTTTAGAATCAGAGGTTTATTTCATGAGCCATTTGGAACTGTTGGAAGAAATATTCTTCTGGGTTCAGTTCCAAGACACTGGAAACATGGAGGCTGTTTGGAAGGTGGTTTAATGATGGACAGCAGGACCACATGGCTTGAAGCTCCAGAGTGAAAAGGAAGAACGATCACATGCTTCAAGGTGAAGGAAGAGATCAAGAAAGGACTGATATGCTTAGAATGCCTGGGTTTTATAACCTTTGTTGGGATTTGAATTGGAGCTTGTATTCTGATTGGTTGTCAGACTCCCCTGGGGCCATGCAGGGGCAACTCTGTAAGCTGTCCTGAGTTCCAGGCTTGGTTGAGCCTTGCTGGATGATGCACTGAAAGGGCTTTGGGCAATTGCTATGGTTTTATCTGGAGATCTTTGTTATGTAAAGTATTCTGGCCCAGGCCTTAATGGCCCACCCATTAACAAAGGTGGGGGTGAGTTTCTGCTTCTGAGGTGAGTTTCTGCTTCTAATTTCTACTCTTTTTAGAAAAAATATTCTGCCTTTTTAATATTTCCTAGGCTATTTCAGTTTTCTAGGAGAGGGGTGGGTGCTAACTTCCTCCAGAACACGAATAACATATCAATACAATCTTACAGCATTACTTTAATCAATAACCCATTGCAAGGAGGTCCAGAGATAGCAGCTAGGTCCAGCTAACATCAGTGGACATGATTTGAGACCCTTCTTTTTTTATACCTTTCTTCTGATAGCCCCTCAGTAAATGGAATTTTACTGGAGTTACTTCCTTGTTCCCTCATACTGATCGTCAGTTAACACATACTGTGTGTGAAATCTACTATCTGCTACTTTCAGTTCCCTATTTCCCAGTGTCCAGGATATTCTTAGTCCATAGCTCCTGAAACCAATTACTTTGTAGATACATGTTGCAAAATAGCACTAGCAAAGCAGATTACAAATATGCTTCTGAAATCATTTTAGCCAGCACTTTAATATATCATTTCATTTTGGGCCTCTAATTAATCTGAGGCCTACATGAATGAAGCAGGCCCAAGGCCCAGTCCTCCTTCTCTCACACAATGTATGTCTATTTGCTCTTTCATATAAGTACACACTCATTAATCCACTCTTACCCGCGTGCCCAACTAGGCTGGCAGGCATTAGCCAAAGGGATAGAAGCTGCCAACTCTGGGTCCAAAGACAATTCCAAGAGTGGGCGGACTTCAGGACTGCTTTTATCTCCCAAAGTCCTTGCTTTGTATTGATGGAACTTGTTTTCCATGTGCTCAGGCTGAATTTTTGTCTGATTCCGGTGACATTTTCCCCTTTGTTTCCATAACAACTTGGTTCCTTCTTAACTACTCTGTCTGAGGGAGCTTTTCCTAACTTTTGTCCCAGTGTTTACTTACCGTTATAATAATCATCATTAGGTATAGCAACTTTAGTCTACTTTAGTTTGGTTTACTTTATAGTCATTGCACCTCATACAACAAAATCAAACACCATCTTCAGTGCACATCATGACCATGAGCATGAAAATAAACACACATCCTTCACCCTTCACACATTGAATGGGAAACCCCTGACACCACACCAACACTGCACTATACAGCAGAATTCAAAGGAGCTACTGCCCTGGGATAGAAGCTGTTTTTCAGCCTATTTGTCCTTGTTTTTATTATCCTGTACTGTCTGCCAGATGATAGTAGTTCAAAAAAAGAGTTCCCAGGATGAGATGGATCTTTGAGAATGTTTTGAACTTTCTTAAGTCAGAGGGAGCTATAAAGCTCTTCCAAAGAGGGGAGAGGGCACCCCAGGTCGGGTCCTCTTTTATGTTAACATCCAGAAACTTAAAACTGGCCACTTGCTCCACTTGGTCTCCATCGATAAGCAAGGGCTGGATGTCTGGTCTGTTCCTTCTATAATCCACTATAAGCTCCTTGGTCTTATTGGTGTTGAGGAACAAGTTATTGTCTCCACACCACGAAAGCAACCGGTCTACCTCATCTCGGTAGGCAGACTCATTCCACCACCACCACCCCCCGCAGATAAGTCCCACCACTATTGTATCATCTGCAAATTTAGCAATTTTACAAAACCATAAACAGATTTTAAAGGTTAAAGCCTTGTCTTCCAAAAGCAACTGAAATTATTCTTATTTATCTTGACATTTATTGGGCAATTCTATCAAAACTAGAGTGCCTTTTCACTTTCCTGTTGTTTCCTTAGGGGAAAAATAGTGTTTAACATGATTTATTGTGATTTTAAGGCATCCCTCCCCCATAACTATCTTTAAAGTAAGAATCACAGAAATAAAATTCCATTATTCATGGGCATTAACCTATTCAGAATTTAACATCAATACTAAAGTATTTTATTACAGTTTGGTGGAAAAAACACATCTTTTTCAAATAATTAATTGAATTTGTTATTGAACTTACAATCATACATTTCCATAGAAGCATCCTATGGTATGGGTAGGGGTATTATAAGTAATCAAGGAAAAGGAAGCATGCATTTAGAAAAAAATTGACTGGCGATCAATCTTTCATCAAGCTGCTTAATGGAATTTAAGGAACTGCCTTCATTTTGGAAGGCAATCCCTCTGATGTCGGATCGAGGCCCTATTTTGCAAGGACACTTTTAATGGGACTTGGATTTCTTTCTTAGCATCTATAATGGGATTTGCTTCTAAATTCAAAAAAATTAAGTATCCCATCCATACATTGCACCCACCTTTATCAAGCCGATGCACAAGTCGGATCCTGATCTTCGTTTGTATTTGGCGCTAACGGGAAGCAGACCAATGGGAGAAAAGAAAGAAAACAAGCGGTTGCCTTCTGCGCGTGCGCATCACTCATTCAACGTGCCGAGCTCTAGAAAGGGAAACGATAGGGGTGAAAGAACAGAAATTTGCGCACGCGCACTGGAACAAAAGGACGTTTGAAGATTTAAATTCGGAACGGAAGTACTACGTAGGGCGTGGGAGGCACGTCACGTAAACTCGTTTTTAATAAACACCTATTTGACATTGAACGAATTCTCAACAGATCTCTAGGATTTTTTTTGTATTGCAAAACCTTAGATAACTTATCTTCTATTTGAATGTTATTTTTGCACACCAATGTTAAAGAGCTGCAGCCGCGCCTTCTTCCACTTTTCCTTATATATTTTTAAATGTCCAGTCTCTTTTTTTTTAGTCACTCGTAATAGTTTTTAAATCTCTAATTTTGTATGAAAACATAGGAAAGTAAATAACACTTGAAATTTACAAAATGGTTGTTAGGGAGACCGGACATAACCCGATTTTTACAAGAGGGATAGCGCACGCGCAATGCATCACCCAAGCGAGTCGCGCGTTCCAGCCTTTCTTTCTAACGCACAGGGGGCGGGATTAGATTCGTCGCCCGAAGCTGCGATCGATTGTGCTGGCCTCGATTTTTACAGTCTCGCTAGAGGGGAAAGTGGGGAGGGGGCAAGACCGTTCGCGAGCTCCGATGCGTGGAGTCGCCGACACCGTTTGTCTGCTTGGGGCTGCCCCTTGGAACTGAGCATGCACAGAGTGCTATTTCTCAAAAAGACTTTCCCTTGGTGAAGCTCGCCGTTCTTTTATTGGCCTAAGATTTAAATCCGAGGCATCTGATTTTTGCAAAGCAGTGAAATACTTTGGTCCCGTGAATATCTCATGTGCAACCTTGGATTTGAACGCAGGACTGCAGCTTAAGGCTGCGCTTAACTCCTGTACCGAAATCCTAAACTTCTTTATCACCGTTAACATTTGGAGATTTGGGGTAGGTCTTTAGAAAAAAAACATGGCTCTAGACTAGAGTCTATTCTTGTTTTTCTTTTTCTTTGGAAGATACAAATGTGGCTTAGTATGATGCTAATGTGAAAACCTGTTTAGGTTTGGATGCTGGTTGTTGGTTCACTTCCATTAAGTTATAACCATGAGAAAATACAGGTAGTCCATGATGTAGGACCACAATTGAGTCCAAAATTTTTGTAGACATTTGTTCGGTAAATTTTATCTCACTTTACGACCTTTCTTGCCACAGTTGTTAAGTGATTCACTGAGTTGTTAACTTAGGGACATGGTTGTTCAATGAATAAAATCCCCCACCCAAGCAGGAGACCTGGCCTAAACCATTTCTGACAGATGGCAATCCAGTCTCTTCTTGAAAGCTTTCAGGGATGAGGCTCCCACAACTTCAAAGGGCAACTTCTGTTCCATTGGTTGATTGCTCTCACTGTCAGAAAATTTATCCTTATTTTCAGGTTGAATCTCTCCTTGTTCAGTTTCCATCCGTTATTCCTTATCTGGCCTTCAGCTGCCTTGGAAAATAGCTTGACCCCTTCCTCTCTGTGGCAGCCCTCAAATATTCAAATGCTGCTACCGTGTCTCCCCTGGTCCTAGACTAGACTAGCCATGCCCACTAGACTAGCCATGCCCAGTTCCTGAAACCGTTCATCATATGTTTTAGTCTCCAGTCCCAATCTTGGTTGCTCTTTGCACTCTTTCTAGAGTCTCAAAATCTTTTTATAGTATTTTTTATAGGTAGGACTAGAACTCAAGTTCTCCTGTTTCTAGCGTGGTACCTGAACCACTTCACCAAATTGGTAAAATTGGTACAACTCCAGTGAGTTGTTATATTAGTATTGCCTATGATTAAAAATAAGAAACCTAAAGTGAAGAGATCCTGGTTTGAGATCCAATGAATTAATGGTTCATACATCTGCTTTATATCTCTCTATACAGTCTTCTTCAAACCTGGGGTAAGTGATTTATTTTGGAATAATCAGACAATATATACTAATTTGACAGAAACCACCTGAACATAAAGATGTTCAAAAGACCTGTTTAAATTAAGGATTGTGATGTTTGTCTCCTGCCAATATACCAACTCTTTCGCAACTGAATGGCCAAGATTGGATTTTCATCTGCATTTGTAATACTTTTACATGCTTTTTGTGATATATATATATATATATATATATATATATATATATATATATATATATATATATATATATATATATATAAAAATGTTTTCTGAGGTTCTCATGGTATTTGTATGTGGATCTTTGGTTGTTCGGGTTTTCTCCCGCGTAAGATTCAAGTATCTAGGCAACGTTGATGAAGTCTCATTCATCATCTTCAGGCTTCTGTCTCCGGCTCTGTGCTTCTCAGAGTAATGGAGATTGCAGCTGCTTCCTCCTTTTAACTACCAGTGGGGGTGGGACTTGATTGGGTGGGGGCTTGGCTGTGTTCTGATTGGGTGGGGTGTGTTCTCATTGGTAGGGGGTTTGGCTGTGTTCTGATTGGTTGGGGGTTAGCCGTGTTCTGATTGGTTGGAGGCGTGTTCTGTTCAGGTGGGAGCTTGGTTGTGCTCAGGTTAGTCTTAGTTGCTGGGGATTTGAGCTGGTGAGCTGTGATCTTGCTGTTTGGCTTCGAGTTCGTGGTCGTGCTGCATCTTCATAGTGGGTGTCGGTTTGCTTCATGTATGGCTCGGAGGGGTTTGAAGTGGGTATTTGAAATATCCACCATCCTAAGAAACCCCAAAGACAAAATCGAATTAGAAAACCAAGGAGTATACGAAATCCCCTGCACTGCCTGCCCTACCACATACATTGGACAAACTAACAGAAGAATAAGTGCACGCATTGAAGAACATAAGAACTCAATCAAAAAAGAAGAAACGACCTCTTCCTGGTCCAACACCTCAAAGCCACAGGACATGAAATTGATTTTAAAAATACCAGAACCATCGCCAAAACCGAACACTTCAACAGCAGAATAATCAGAGAAGCCATAGAGATAGAAAACGCCCACACAGCATGAACAAACAAGATGACACCTCCCGCCTTCCAGCCATTTGGAAACCCGCCTCATGAACAGACGAGTACCTAACATGAAGAAGGACACCAGACCCACACCCATGAGAGCCACACAAGATGCCACCACCACACTTCCATGTAGAAAACAGACTCACACCCACTCAGAAGATGAGACACGACCATGGACCAGAAGCTGCACTGCAGCTGCATCACTACCCACTTCAAACCCTCCGAGCCATACATGAAGCAAACCGACACCCACTATGAAGATGCAGCACGACCACGAACTCGAAGCCAAACAGCAAGATCACAGCTCACCAGCTCAAATCCCCCAGCAACTAAGACTAACCTGAGCACAACCAAGCCCCCACCTGAACAGAACACGCCCAACCAATCAGAACACGGCTAACCCCCAACCAATCAGAACACAGCCAAACCCCTACCAATGAGAACACACCCCCACCCAATCAGAACACAGCCAAGCCCCCACCCAATCAAGTCCCACCCCACTGGCAGTTAAAAGGAGGAAGAGCTGCAATCTCCATTACTCTGAGAAGCACAGAGCCGGAGACAGAAGCCTGAAGATGATGAATGAGACTTCATCGAAACGTTGCCTAGATACTTCGAATCTTACGCGGGAGAAAACCCGAACAACCAAAGATCCATATATATATATATATATATATATATATATATATATATATATATTTATTTATTTCTAAATTACTATAGGCTTTTGTCATGACTTCCATCTCTGGAAAAATCATTGGAATCAAAGCCAACTTTATATACTGCTTTTAATTCCCCTGGTGGAAAGGCCTTTTAAAAATCCTTCTTGCCCATTCTTGCAATATCTTGAAGGCATAATAGCATTATTAAAACCTAACCAAAGTAAGTATATTTTGCATGAGAAGTTGCTTTTTTATGTAGTTAATTCCAAAATCTTACAGCAAAAGTCAATATTCCAAAATACCTTGGTCCTTAAACCCATTTCTAATTTTTTAGGTTAAAATCATATTTAGCTTATTGCTGTTTATTTCAAATGTTTATGTTCCTAAGCTTGTAATTAATTTGTTTGTTCAGAGCTGAAAATAAACCCATCCGATGAAGACTTTTGAAATCTTGTCATTTCAAAGATCTCTCTAATATTTTCTGAACAGTTAGCAGGCAATTTCTGAAAGTCATTAGAAAGTGAGATTTGCAAACTTAGTGTCCTTTAAAAGGCTTTGCCATGGTTGTGAACAAGATGGTTAATTCCTTTGTCTCCCAGTACTCAAACCCATGGGAAACTGCTGTCCTACTGTCTCTTCATGAAGAGCAATTGTCCAGAGCATATGTGTGTGGTCTCTTGTCCTTTCGTTATCCAGAGCAGTTCCAAGGAATGGGTCTACTCACTGGTTCCTTGGGCTTTGCCATAGTCGTTGGTGTTCCTTTCACAGAGCTGTCTTCAGTTCACCATACTTTTCCTGGAAGCTCTTTTCTTTTGCTATTTTGATAGACGATCCATTAGTGCATAAATCTATTTGGGATTGGTAGATGATAAAAAAAATCTGGTTATTGTGAATCAGAACTTAATAATTCTGGGCTTGTTGGTTGGAAAGCCGGCAGCTCAGGGTTTGAGTCCCAAGCACCAAGTGACAGAGTGAGTTCCCATCCTTGCGTCAGCTCCTGCCAACCTAGCAGCTTGAAAACATGCCAATGTGATTAGATAAATAGGTACCACTTTGATGGGAAGGTAACAGTGCTCCGTGACTGGTGGCCACATAACCATGGAAATGTCTTTGACAGTACTGGCTCAATGGCCTTGAAATGGAGATCAGTACCATCCCCTATAATTGGCAACGACTAGTGGAGTAAAATCCACAGGGACTCCTTTACCTTACTTTTTCAATAACCCAACATTATTTTCTGCCTTTCTTAATTTTGGGATACGCACTGGAATATTTACAGCATTATATTTTATAATATTTAGCCAGTTATCTCAGATTCTTGACTCTCCAGAATTTGCCATCTTTGTGCTTATCCTGTGGTCTCATCTTCTCTTTCTTACAGCCATGGAAGAAGCCAGCACTGTGGAAGAAGGGGAAGTGACCTCGGGAATGCAATCCTTGGCAGTAGAAGATGGGCCTGCTCCGGATTTAGCTTCTGCCACTGAGGAACAAGAGGACACTGCCAAAGAAACAGAGGGGGAATTATCAGGGAAGGGGGAGGAATCTGCTGAAGAGGATTGGTGTGTCCCCTGCAGCGACGAGGAGCTGGATTCTCCAGATAACTGGATGCCTGAACCTGAGGAGATCCACCGTTTATATGAGCTCATTGCTGAGCACGGGTCTCTGGAGATTCAGGCCGAAATCCTCCCTCGGCGCAACCCAACCCCAGAGCCTGACAGTGAAGATGAAGATAAATCTGATGGACAATCTGAATACCAGGAAGAAGAGGAGGAGGAGAAGTGAGGAATGGGTTTTTGTATTTGGCTTAAAGAAGGGAATCTAAGATTTGAGATTAAGTTAAGGGGAGGAAACGATAGACTTGAGAATATCTCCAGGTTGACTCTTTTTTTTCTCTCTCTCTCCAGGCCTCATATACCTACCGAGTTTGACTTTGATGATGAGCCTTCCTCTCCCAAAAGCTCCCTGGTTGATCGACGGAGAACTCCTGGTACGTAAGGAAGGCAATTGAGTTTCCATAAGAAGGTAGAAGAGCATTGCCAGGCCAATGAATTATGGAATAGAGCATTCTGCCCCCAAACTGGCCCACCAGTTGCTAATGGGAAACCCACAAGCTGGCTGTGGGTGCAATAGGACCTTCCCTCTTGTGTTACCTATTGCAAATAGCAGCAGCACTTAGACTTATATGCCACTTTACAATGCTTTGCAGCCCTCTATAAGTGGTCTACAGAGTCAGCATATTGCCCCCAACAATCTGGGTCCTCATTTTACTGACCTCAGAAGAATGGAAGTCTGTGTCAGCCTTGAGCCGGTCAGAATCGAACTGCTGGCAGACAGCAGAGTCAGCCTGCAACACTGCGTTCTAACCCTGCACCATCATATTTATCATCGTATCCAGATACGATCGACCGTTTGTTTAGCAAATCTGGAGAGGAACAATTGTTGAGGACCAATTTCACTTGCTGTATAGATCCTCGACTTACAACCATTCTCTTAGCAACCGTTTGAAGTTACAACAACACTGAAAAAAAGAGACTCATGACTGGTCATGTTCAGCGGTCATGACTAGCAGCTATTGACAGTATAATCATTCTCCATGACTTGGTGCCTGATTCTTGTATCATGCAAAGTTGATAGTCATCCCTCCTCTGATGGTGAGTTGATTGAAGAACCGCGTCCTCTTAGCTGTCCCGAATCTCCCACCATTTATTAGGTGACTCCAACTTCTAGCTCATGCAGGAGAGAAAAGGAAAGAAACTCTTCCTCCCTTGCATAGTTTTTATACATCATACCCATTTAATTAGTTTTATTGACGCTGAAAACTCTATTGAGGGCCAGTTTGGTGAGCGGTTAAGGCAGCAGAACAGAAACTGGGAGACCAGAAGTTCTAGTGCCACCCTAGGTGTATAGCCAGCGGGATAACCTTGGGCCAGTCCCACTCTCTTGGTCCTAGGAATGGCAAAACACTTTTGAAAAACCTTGCCAAGAAAACTGCAGAGGCTTGCCTAGGCAATCCCTAGGGATCATTACTGACCCAGTACGTGTGTGTGTGTGCACATGTGTATATAAAATGGGTACATTTTCAGAGTCTGATGTCTTTTGCCCACATTTCCCACTAGGGTTTATTAAAAATAGTAGATTTTTAGAAAGAGGATCCTAAACAGAAAAAAATGTTTCAGTCACCTCTTTTGTTATAACATTCACTTTTTGAAGTACCCCCATTGCTGAGAAGTCCTCGACTTGCCTCCACAATTGGGACCAGAATTTCCATCGCTAAGCCATTTGGTTGTTAAGTGAATCACACCTGATTTTATGACCTTTTTTTTTTTTTTTTGGCCAGCGTTGTTGAGCAACTGCCTGCAGATGTTCAGTGAATCACATGGTCATGAAGGACATCCAGCTTCATTGACTTTGCTCGTCAGAGGCTGGCTGGGAAAGTCACCAGTGGTGATCATGTGACCCCAGGGATGCTGCACCTGCTTGCCAAGCATTCTAAATTTTGATCATGTGACCCCGGGGATGCTGCACCTGCTTGCCAAGCATTCTAAATTTTGATCATGTGACCCCGGGGATGCTGCAATGGTCCTAGGTGGAAGGACTAGTCATTAGTCACTTTTCTCAGTGCCGTAACTTTGAACTGTCACTGAACAAATGGTTGTAAGTCAAGGTCTATCTGTGTAAAAACGTATTGAGTTTATTTATTGATTGGTAGCAAAGATGTCAATTTCTTAACCCAATAAAGAAATGCTGTTGCTGGGCAGTTTTCTCCCACCTGCTTCCTCATGATTTTTAATTATTTTGCAATTCTCTGTAAGAACAGCAAGGATTGCACTGTATTTTTACCTCACAGGCCTATTATGTTAGTATGATGTATGCACCTCATCTTCCAATCCTGGTTTGTGATTAATTTCCAGGGACGTTAGCTAAGAGTCAGAAAAGAGAAGCCCGCCTGGACAAGGTGCTGTCAGACATGAAGCGCCATAAAGTGCTGGAGGAGCAAATTATGAAGACCGGGTGTGACCTCTTTGACCTTGATTCAGATGATGTACCCACTCCAAAACGACCCTCCGGTCTCTTCCTTCGTCAGCGCAAATACTGACGGTAATGAAGAAGATAAGCCGAGAGAGGAAGATGGAGTGGAACTATGGGGGCAGATACGAGGGGAGCGAACTCCTGCATAAACCCTGGACCTTGACACTGATCCTGTATGGCTTGCTGGAGGTACTTGCTTTCAATTTTTAAGGTGTAATAAAGCTCTGTGAGTATGACTTGGATTTAATTTCTGTGAACTATTCTTAATAATAATGAAAAAAGTTGCCAATCAGAAGAAGAGGAGTTGTTGAGGACCTGCAGTTTCATTTGCCATATACAGATAGTCCTCAACTTACAGCATTATTTTAGCAACCATTCATAACAGCAGTGAAAAAACTGATGACTGGTCTTTTTTTTACAGTTTTACAAACATCTTCATATTCACAGGATCTGAATTCAAGTGCTTGGCAACCAGCATGTGTTTATGATGTTTGCTGTGTCCCAGGATCAAGTGATTCCCCAGCTGCAGCCTTCCCAGCCATCTTCCAACAAGCAAATTCAAAGGGAGGAAGCTGGATTTCCTTAATGACCACATGATTTATTTAACAACCGCAGCAATTCACTTAACAACTGGCAAAGAGATCATTAAATCAGGTGCAATCCACTTAACAGCCGTCATAGCTTAGCAACAGAAATTCTCTCCCAATTTTAAATTGAGGCTGCCAGTACCCCATTTGGTCTGCTTACCCTCAAACTTTTTGTGATCTTGGAGTTGATGAAACTGTGGGGTTTCTTGTCACAAATGTCCTAGTCAAAAAAGCCAACACAGTTCTAGGCTGCATTAACAGAGGGATAGAACAAGATCATGTGAAGTGTTAATGCTACTTTATAATGCCTTGGTAAGGCCACACTTGGAATACGGCATCCATCTTTGGTTGCCACAATGTAAAAAAGATGTTGAGACTCTGGAACAAGTGCAGAGAAGAATAACAAAGATGATTAGGGGAGGCTAGAACATATAAAGAACAGTTGCCTAGTTTATAGGTATGTCTAGTTTAATGAAAAAGGGACGTAGTGGCTCAGTGGCTAAGAGGCTGAACTTGTCGATCAGAAAGGTCGGCAGTTTGGTGGTCCAAATCCCTAGTGCTGTGTAACGGAGTGAGCTCCTGTTACTTGTCCCGGCTTCTGCCAACCTAGCAGTAGAAAAATAAGGACGATTTTGGTGGAAAGGTAACAGCGCTCAGTGTGCCTTCGGCCTTTAGTCATGCCGGCCACATGACCAAGGAGACGTCTTCGGACAGCGCTGGCTCTTCGGCTTTGTAACAGAGATGAGCATCGTCCCCTAAAGCTAAAAACAATTAGCACGTATGTGTGAGGGGAACCTTTACCTTTAGTGTAATGAAGAGAAAGACTAGGGGTGACGTGATAACCTTGTTCCAATATCTAAGGGGTTGCCATAAAGAAGATGGGATCAAGCGATTTTCCAAAGCACTTGAAGGTAGGACAAGAAGCAATGGATGGAGACTAATCAAGGAGAGAAGCAACCTAGAACTCAGGAGAAATGTCTTGACAGAATAGTTGATCAGTGGAACAACTTGCCTCCAGTTGTGAATGCTCCAACACTGGAAATTTTTAAGAAGAGATTGGATAACCATTTGTCTGAAATGGTATACATTTTCCTGTCTAAGTAGGGGGTTGGACTAGAAGACCTCCAAGGTCCCTTCCAACTTTGTTCTATTCTGTTCTTGTCCCTGTCCCCATTCCCATTCCCATGTCCTGTGATGTAAAAGGGCAGTGCAGCTGCTGAGATGATCCCTTGCCAGTTCTGAACTTACAGGAGGCCAAAAGAGCAATTCTTCTCTTCATGTGAATGAAAAGCGTAAATACGCTACCTAGAGTTGCCAGGGAACATGGCCTGGTTAATCAGAAATCTTAAATAGTAACCAAACTTGATCAACTTCAATTTATAAACAGTTTGTAAACATCAACATATTTATATGTATAGATGGAAATTGTGGCTGTCATCTCCTCAACAATGTAAGGAGAGGATGGGCTGAGACTTTTGGTCTGCTCTTGGGAATTTGATAAGCAGGAAAAACAGAAAAATGCATTTAGAATTCCTGCTGGGCAGAATTAGATTTGGACAAATAGAGGCAAATCTGGCAAATAAACTTAGCAAATTCGACTTCGAAAATTTGCTCTTCTTTTTTTGTGCATCGTGTGCTTCTTTTAACAGATTATCCCTGTACGTTTTAAAATTATTTTGTGAAGAATAATAAGATCCCACTGCCAAAGTTAAAAAAAACCCAACAACTTAAGAACCAATATAAGAGGTGAACAACAGTGACTCATACTGTGTGGGGATTTAAAACAAAATGTGTCGAGGAATTTGATGAGGGGAAAAGAACGACAAAGACTTTTAAAAGATTGGAAGCCTTATGTGGCGTTTTTGTTGAAAGAAGAAAAAGACTGTCTTATGGGTTTGGGAATCAGAAAGAGGGATAAGAATAAAAGTAAGATGGCAATTTTGTTTTTTCTTCCTTTTTCTCTTTCTTTTTTCACTTTTTATACTTTTATTGTACCTTGACTTACAAGTTCATTTAATGACCATTCGAGGTCACAACGACACTGAAAAAAGTGAGTTATGACCATTTTCACATTTATAACCATTGCAGCATCTCCATGGTCACATGATGAAAATGTGGATGTTGACACAACTGACTCATTTATAACTGTTGCAGTATCTCTGGGTCATGTCATCAAGTTTCGTGGCCTCACAAGCAAAGTCAGTGGGGAAGCCAGATTCACTTAACAACAGTGTTAATGGTACTAATTTAACAGCTGCAGTGACAACTGTGGCAAAAAAAATCATAAAGTAGGAAAAAATTCACTTAACAACAGAAATTTTGGCTCAGTTGTGGCTGTAAGTCAAGGACTACCTGTACTGTAACATTCTAATTAAAAATGCTTTAAAATATACAGGAAAAGTGGATGAAAAACAGCTTGTCTGATTTGAGATGGTGATATTCTGGACAAATAAGCATTACTTATGTTCTTCTCCTCGTATATTACCATAGTAATATCCAATCAGTGATTTCAATAATTTGGAGACCTGGAATACCGCATCCAATTTTGGTCACCATACTGCAAAAAAGATGTTGAGACTTTGGAAAAAGTACAGAGGAGAACAGCAAAGATAATTAAGGGCCTGGAGACAAAAATATATGAAGAACGGTTGCAGGATTTGGGTTGGTTAGTCCAGAGAAAAGAAGGACTAGGGGTGACATGATAGCAGCGTTCCATTATTTGAGGGGCTGCCACAAAGAAGAGGGGGTCAATTTATTTACCACAACACCTATAGGCAAGAAAAGAAACAATGGTTGGAAACTAACCAAGGAGAGAAACAACCTGGAATTAAGGAGTATCTTTCTCACAGTGAGGACAATTAACCAGCGGAACAGCTTGTTGTCAGAAGTTGTAGGTGCTTCATCACTGGAAGTTTTTAAGAAGAGACTGGACCTGTCTGAAATGGTATATGGTCTCCTACTTGAACAGGGGGTTGGACTAGAAGACCTCTAAGATCCCTTCCACTCTATTCTGGATTGATATTTACCTTACTCCCTGCAGCTTTTGATCTCCATCTCATGTGATTTTCTTTTGATTGTTTAATTGCACTTCCTGACATCAGAGTTTAATGCACTTTTTAAATAAACCTGGTTGATGTTCAGTAAAATTGTAGCTAGTGTCTTTAATCTCGTAAAGCACATCACATGAGTATGGTTTTTCCTGGCTTCCAGTGGCGCTTCCGTTGACGACGGCCAGAGACTGCGATCATGCACGGCTCGGGTCTGTGTTTCCCTTGTCGGAATGGTCCCTACAGGACCGTTGTCATCTTTTTAAAAAAGTTTTATTTGGGTTTTCACAAACATACAAGTACAAATCAAATATCTTTTTTTTTTGAGAACAGCATGCTCCCAGATTATCACTTCTCCATACAGACATAAACTCAATTCATTTTATGTATTCTAATCCATATCTTATAATTACTTTCAGAATTTTCTCAATAGTTTTCCCTTTCTTTGCTTTTTATAACCTTGTTATTAATTACCTCATTTCTTTCTAAGTTCAATTATATATCTTTTTCTAATTTTCAATATCTTTCTAATCAATATTTTTATCCTTTTGTTTGTCCTGTTTACAATTTCATATTTTCTTTTCTCATAAAACAAATTTTCCCCTGTAGTTACTAGACTGGAGTGTAACATTGTATCTTTTAATTATTATCCATTCAAATCTTGTTTAAAGTTTAATTTATGCCTTTACTGTTATAACATTCATTTTCTAACCTCTATTTTATAACACATAACTATTATCAACCAAATTCTTGGTACATTACTAAGTTCTTGACAAGAAATGTTTGTATGTTTGTGTGTGTATATGTATGTATATATATATATGTATGTATGCATATGTGTGTGTGTGTGTGTGTGTGTGTGTGTGTCTCCATATATATATGTACAACAATAGTAAATGAAATAATCGTTCTATTCGAGTTCAGCTCAGCCATTAATATTGATAGCAATCTTTTACATTTCTGTTTAAAGCATTTCCATCTTTTAACAAACATTTCATTACCTAATAATACCAGTTGTCATTCACTTTAATCACCTATATTTCATATTTTACTCATTACTGTCTTTAAACAAAAAACAAAACAATGATTAACAGTAGTCAATAAAATTATTCTTATTCAAATTCATCCTGTCAACTGATATTAATTTCATTAAAAATCTTTCATGTTTCTTTTCAATTATACACTTTTTAAAAATCATTGAGAGCCTTATTCTCTTATCCTCTTTGTTTCATTTAATTACTAACAAATATTCCATTACACAACAATGCAAATGTTATCTATCACTTTAATCATCTATCATATTTTCTAACCCTTTTCTATTTAGTATAACTATGCTATCTCATGCACCCTTGCAGAATCCTCTCTTTAAGTTAAATTTTTAACCATTGTCTCTGTGTCTTTTAAATAGGCTTATACCTTTAATTCTTGTACGTTTTTCCTGTTTCTCTATATCTTGTTTCTGTCCTTTTCCTTTCCATCTTCCCCCTCTTCTTCTCCCTCCCCTTTTTGTTCCCTTTTCTATCTGATTTTTCCCTTCTGTGATCCTCTCTTCTGCTTCTTCCTAATGTTACAGTTACTTTTCAAATTACTCTTTTTTTTGGTTATTGCTTCAAAGTTTTTAACTCCCTTTCCCCCCCTTTCCCTTTTTTACCCCGCTTAAAATTGCTTGGTCTTTAAAGATGGCTTCTTCTTTGTCCCGCCCTTCTTGTTCTGCAAGCATTTTTTGTTGTTTTTCATAGTTCAAAATCTCCATTTCTAAAAATTGAAATACGAATCCAAAAGATCCTCTTCCCCCTTGTACTTCTTCTTTTTGTTCTTTAAGTATCATTTTTAGCTCTTCAAGGAGTGGTGCCATTTTAAAGATTTTTAAACAACCTCCTATTGATTTTATTTTGTTTCATTAGGATCCATCATCCAAAATTCCAGGAATCCAATAATCCAAAGCTGTTTCTTGCTTCTTTTCTTACTTTCTCTTTCCAGGGGCTTTATTATCTTATTATCTACAACATATCCTTTACAAGTCTTGTTAAAATTCCACTATCGATTATTTTTACTTCCAGATGATCTCCATTTTTCCAGATTCCAGCCTCTTTTTTCCCCCTCTGCTTTCTTTGTTTTTGAAATTTTTTAAATTTATTGAAGAGTCTTTATCCCTTTCACACTTTATTTTCAGCTAAAAATAGCCTGTTAATGTCAAAGTATTAATTTCTTGTTTAGCTCTCTTCTTAACGTTCAAAGTCAATGTGAGAGAAAAAAAAGTCAATTATTTTTCCTTTCTGTTTCTCTTTTGCCGCTTTAAAGATCTTTTTTAGGTCTCTAGATCTTTTTTAGGTTTTTTAGATCTTTTGTATTAGTCTTTGTGATTCAAGTTCCAGGTATCTTAAACAGAAGTTTTCTCCATACAACATGGTCAGTCAAACTTTCTTCTTTAAACTTCCTCCTGCACAATCTTGTCCAGTTGGGTTCTTCTTTGAGGTAGCCATTTCTGACCACCGCTGCAACTGTCTTTGGGAAAGGGAGTAATGGCCAGCTGAAGAGGAGAGATGCTGCTGTCCTCAACCCCGCTAGCGGTCTCTCCCTTCTTCACCACCTCTATGGGATCGCTTCTGCCCTGAATCCAAGCAGCTCGGGGTGCTCCAGCAGCGAGCACAGATCGAAACCGCGCATGATCGTGGATTTCGGTCCGTCACCGAAGAAGCCCAAACTGGAAGTCCGGGACCGGTATCATTTTGACCCACCTTGGAGGGGTGGGCGAAGAAGGGGAGACCACCAGCTGGGTTGACGGGAGCCGCATCTCCCCTCCCTGGCTAGGTATTACTCCCCTGGAAGACAGGGAGAAACAGCAGTCTAAAATGGCTGCCCCGAAGATGGAAAGCTGCCGGGATTTAAGTTTTGTGCTAGAGCAGTGAAGTGGTGAGAGACGTGCAACCAGATAAAGAACTTGATTTTTTCTTAACAACCCCCGAGAAGTAGAAAGAAAGTGCCCTCGTGTAAGAGTAACACAGCGGCGAACAAGGAAAAAAAAGAGAAAAATACAAGGTAAACAAAACTGGTTTATAAAAAGCTACAATGGAATCAGAAGCTAAACTTTGAATAATATAAACTGGCATTAATTAGGCATTGGATTAAATGCTGGACTTGCCTGGAATTGGTTAATACTAAGAAAATTAATTGTGGAAATGGTTGGAAATTAATGTTTTATATAATTAAAAGAGAAAAGAACTTTAAAAAGTGGAAAGTGATACAAAGCGCCATCTAATGGTCAGAGACTTTTTTTCCCTACAAAATTTTATGGAAATTTACTGGACTTCTAATTGTTATGGAATAAAAGACAAATAAAATAATAAGAACCTCGGATATTTGGGAAAAAGAGAGGAGAAATTTTACCAAGAGGACATACAGATGCAACTTCCTGGGATTGTTGGGTGTTGATAGTGACAAAGAGACAGAAGGATTAACAAAAGAAATAAAGATAAAAGGAGACTTTTGGCAAGGATTGCAATAAAAGATTTTGAATATTAACAATTTATTATAAAAATGGAAGAAATAAGTAAAGATTTTAAGTTGGAGTTACAAATGGTAAAAGGAATGTTCAAAGAAAGAAGGGAATTTATTGGAAATACTGGGAAAGAAAATAATGGTGATGGTTGCAGAACAAAGAAATTCCAGTGAGGTGGAGTCAAAGGAAGAAGAAAGAGGCTCAGACAGACATGGAGAACAAGAGACTTTGCCAAAATATACTAAAGGAATTATAACTATGATATTGATGACAGACTTGACAAATAAAAGAGAAAATGCTCCCAGGATCAAACAAAAGAAGAAAAAAATTATACAAGAAGAAACTTCAAAAAAGAGAACAGGAAAGTGGGTGGGGGGGAGAGAGAGAAGATGGGTGAAATGTTAGAAGGAAAAGAAGGAAGATCAGGGAAATTTAGAAAAGGGAAAGTTGGCTAAAATTAAAATAAACAATAAAGCTGAAAAATTTAGAGATAAGGGTTAGGGATTTTATAAGGGGGATACCACATGGAGAATATATTGGTGTTTAATTTAAAACTGGTAGGGAAATATTTTAGGAATGAGTATATATATGAATATTGACTGTACATAAAATGCGTTGTTTTGAACCCCTTTTTTGGAGGATCAAAATAAGGGAATGGAAATGAATTTTTAAAAAAGATATGATTATTAACGATTATAAGTAAAGTGAAGATAAAATGAGAGATATTAAGAAGTTATTTTATTGGAGGGGATTTATACAGTTGACTATATATACAGTTGATTATTTAATGGATATTAGAATTGTACAATGAGAATATTCTATTATGATTAAAATAGGGGAATGGAAAATACCATGTGGATCCTAAATATATTGGTTTTATCTATATTTTTACTCTTTTTTGTTTGTGTATTATATATCAGCTTAGAGAAAACTAAGGATAACAGTGACGTGTAATGTAAAATAAAACAGATGGTAAGCTGAAAATGGAAATAATAGGAGATAAAGATTTGAATAAAGATTTGATGGATGAAATGATATTGATATTGAATTAATGAATTGAAATATGAAATGTAAACTTATTTAAAGATGAGCGAAATGGATAATGATATGAGTTAATATTATATAAGATTAATGGAAATGAAAGTATGACTATGTACAAGTATTATAACCTGGAAACATGTTTCTCACGTGGAAAGCTGCATAAAATTCAAAAAATAAAAAACTTTTGGGGAAAAAAGAGTATGGTTTCTCCTCTGAGAAAAAAAATACCTGGACAAAAATAATGAATCTAAAGATTTTATTGGAATACAGCTGGCTAGAATTTTTCAAAATTAAATCCCTTGACACAAATGTTGAGCTACAGATATTGTGTAAGAACAATAATTTATCATAGACAGGTGGAAACAGACTATTTTACTTTGGTTAATTTCTTACCCTCCTTCCCAAAATAACCCTGGAAAAATCTATGCTATTAATACAGAATGAGGATTTCATATACTTCATTAAATTTAAGGGTAACTAGTACTACAGTGTAGTCAGCAACATTCCCCACCTGCACAGGCTGAACAGAACAGTGCCATTGGGGGGCAGGGGGGAACCACAAGGAACTAAATAGTGCAAGAAAACCAAACTGTCCCAGATCACAAAAATCTCTAGGATGAGTTTCATGAGAGGGCACAGAATCACCTTGAACAAAAAGACATTTTCGTGGCTTTGCAAATCTCTGTGGCTTTTGCATTATACATTGGGCCTAATTCAGGAAAACAGTGAATCTAGATAAGTATAGGGAGTAGTTGGTTTTTGTGAGGAGCAGCAAGTATTTGTGAAATTGTGTCCATGCCCCCAATACTTCTTAGGTCAAGCATCTATCGACCAGGGGCAAAGATATAATCTAATGCCTGTCGTTCAGGTCCTGCTACGTTGGGATGCCA
This sequence comes from Pseudonaja textilis, assembly GCF_049901715.1. Lineage (NCBI taxonomy): Eukaryota > Metazoa > Chordata > Lepidosauria > Squamata > Elapidae > Pseudonaja > Pseudonaja textilis. Next base: position 129,720,695 of record NC_142008.1, on the reverse strand, counting down.
GAGATCAGCAATAAAAATCACCTGAGGTCCATCGCTGGGGGAACCTGTAACAAAGATGGTTGCAGTTATCATTTCAAGTCCCAATGCAATATATAGACCTCAATTTAATTTCAAATCCTTTTCAACAACCAAAACAGATCTGACCAAAACAAAGTGTTTCTCCCCAATAGCTTGCCAGGTGAAATGAAAGGGGAAAAAATACTTTATGAAGGCATAATTTGCTGTAGCAAACACATGAGATATAAATAGGGTTGGCTAATTTGTGGTTTAGTGTGATACTTGCCAACCATATTTTAGCATGTTGGGCAAATCCAGAAAATTTGCACCATAGCTTAGATTTGTGGTTAATCTGCTTTGTGTACCCAGATAACTCAGCAAAACCTAGTTCAATTAACCCTGGCCCAATGTGTTTTCAAACAATCACCAAAATAACAGAATACCATAAAATGGGTAGGAGGATTTTGGTGCTACCTATTTTATCTTTGAACTTCACCTTTCACTCGCTTCAGCTCTGCCTATCATTGTTCCACAATGCAGCCCTGAGCAGATTATTCCTGCAAGAAAGACCTTTCACCACAAATAAATAAAATATCCCAACCCTCTTTTAGGTGCTTAAAATTGTGCAAAATACATTCTTTTGGGGAAACTTCCCAAAATCCTAGAGATTGGTAGGAAAGCAAATTGTCTAGAGGTGGTCAGATGAATTTAGGGTCGTATCATACTCTGAGATCTTAAAGAGGCCATAACTCACTGGAGAAGTGGGATAAAACAAGGGTCCTCAACCCTCGGTCTATGGACTGGCACTGTGCCGTGGCATGCCAGAAATTGGGCCACAGAAACAAAGCCCTCTCTGTGGGATGCAGGTAGCATTCAAAACCATACCCCCTCTGGTCCACAGAAAACACTCTTTCGACGAAAACGGTGTCCAAAAGGCTGGGGGCCACTGGGATAAGAGACAACCAGTCAACCTGGGTGTAACATTCCTAAAGCTGAGGTGTGCAGGTGAGCACCCTTATTCAGGACAAATTTATACAGTGGGGAACTTCCAAGGAAGCCCTAGTCCCCAACTGCTTTCTGGGAAGAGAGATTTTTGAAGTCAACTCACTTCGATCCTCATGCCTGCTTTCTCTGCTCTCTTACCATTATGGGCTGTGGTGTGCAGGAAGGAATCGTCCACCAGGAGGCAGTATCCTTCAGACCAGCACTGTGGCTCACCACCCACCACCAACTCACAACCGGGTGGCACTTTTAGCCCTAGAAGAAGGATTAATCTGTGAGAGGGAGGCTTAGTGAAGGATGCTTCATACCCCTCCCCCCCCAATACAAAAGAGAGAACAGAAACACGCTGATTTAAAGTACTAATTATGGAAATAACTTCCTATGCTGGGGAAAAAGAGAAGCTGTCATTTGCAAAACCAAGAATGGGGGCCCCATTTGCATATAGATTTTTTTTATCACCCCATGCAGAATTGTGGTCACAACCTGGGGACCTTCTTCTTGCTTCAGCAGAAGGTAAAGTGTCTTGCAAACAAAAGTCATAGGAGGAATATAGAAATTACAGAAGATCATTGTCTACGGATATTCTCAATCAACCAGGTCACGGTTGTCCCAAAGCTGCTTTCTCCAGAAGGCAACTGGACTTACTTGTTTGTTTGGGGTTTTTTGTTCTTTAAAAACATTTAGCTTTTCATCTATGAAACTTCTTCAGTTCTAACAGGTAGAACTGTTCAGTTGCCTTCTGGAAAAAGCATTTTTGGGGCCACAGAAGATAATTGGCGATCAGGAAAAGAAGATCTGCACAACAACAAAAAAAATGGTTTCTGAAAAACCTTGTTCATATCTTCCTGCCTTCACTTGAGATCAAATGCCTGAGATTATATTGTGAGCTCCCGAAAAATTTGAAACTTTCAGAAAACTTTTGATTAGGAGCCACCCAAAGTTGGTTAAAGACCGTGCGTGGGGGCTTATATAAATGTTGTAAATAAAAAGAGGTAAAAAGAGTTTATTTGATGCTCCTTGTGCTACCTACCCATCATACTTGCACTGTGAATCAAAGTGTTGGCCAATGATGCATGTTTCTTATGCCACCTTCCCAGAAGAGGCATCCTACAAAGAATGCCTCTTTGGAAATGCCACTTGTCACCTGCAGATTTTCTAAAACATAAGATTTGTTCTTAGTTTGTGGAGCAGATTCATCTGAAGCAGTGCTGCAGTTCAGAGCAATTATTCCAATCTGCTTGTTTGGCTGCTTCTAAATATAAATAGCATAGTTAATAAAATAGGCTAATAATAATAAACCAAGCTTATAAACAGCTCCTATTTAGGGAACAAAAAAATTCAGTAACTACACAGCATGTATTACACTGAAACGAGATGCTGGCAATACAGGTTCCCCACCAAGTAGATACTGCCCCATTCATTGCTCCTCCAGTGTTTGCTCACCTAAATGACACCGTACCCTGGTGTTCGTTGGTCCATAGGTGCCAGGTATCACAGTTCCGGGCTGCAAGACATTAAAGCAGGCGTTTCCAAAGCAATTGGCGTTGATAAAGGTGCGTAGTGCGCTGAGTGCCCGATACGTCCATGGGCAGCTGCGACAATTCTGTGCTATGCACTCCCCCTGTCGGTAGAGGTAATAACTGTGCCAGCCGGGGTTGGCGTTGACGATCCATCCCCGTGGCACTGGGGCTCCTGGTTCAAAGTCCCTTGCAATGCCCTCAAATTCCCGCAGGATGGCTGGGAAACTGAGTTCAAGAATCTCCACATCGTGACGCTGAGACTCGCGGGGGAAATAGGGGGCCGAAGGCAAGTCGGGGAGGTAGAAAGCGCTGGGCTTCTGGATGGCCATCCGTTCACCCAGCTGGTAATGGGCCTGGTCCCGGATACCTTTGTGCAGCCGGTTCATACCTGACCATGAATAGCGCTTGGCGTAATCTCGCAGGCTGCGATAGAGGCGCTGATTGATAGCATCGCCCCTGAGGAATGCGGCGAGGGCATCCTTCTTCGGTTGGCACACCTTGCGGATGAGTTGCAGGGGCTACCTGTCCTGTCCCCACACGGTAGCAGTACCAGATGAACAAGAGGGCTAGAGAACCTAGCAGAGCTATGGCTGGCTCTGGTCGAGAGTGCCATGTAGAGGGGTCAGGGAGGAGCGGGGAGAAAAGGCCACGGAGACCCCAATTAGCCATGATGCTGGGCATCTTCGGGCAAAGTTAGAGCATCTCATGCAATCCCGCTGGCCTGCCCAGCCATTCTGAATTGCCCAGGCCAATTCATAGGGTGCCCTTTCAACCCTCGTTTTCTATTTCTTCCTGCTCATTTAATATTTCACCCAGCCGCTGCGTGAATCTGTTCTTTAAACGGATGCCTAATTTCTGAGCCGTCTGTCAATCATTTTCACCACTTCTGTCCCGCACACCCTCCCAATTCTTCTCTTCCTCTGTCGCTGTATTCTCTTCTTCCAAACTGCTTCTCATTCTGCCTTATCAATTCTGCCTATCTCCTCTCATCTGCCTCCACTGCTGTAATTTCCCGTCTGCTCAAACTCTGTCCTCACTAGTCACCTTCTCTGCTGGTGTCCTCCATTTATTGCAAGACAAATGACATCTTCCCCAGACAGATGTGTTTCCCCTCCCCACTCCCTTTTTAAAAATCTCTACCTGTTCATTTGTCCATTTCCCAGTCATTCCATCTTCTAATATTCTTGCCTCCTCTGTCTCTCCCCCAAATGCCTTTATCACTCTCTTCCCTGTGTCTTTCTATCTCCTCCTGGCTGAACTCTTCCGTTGCCAATATTGTCAACAGTAATTTCTGTTCATGCACATAGACTACCAGAGGCATCCGGAAAAGATTAGAGCTCCCCCCCGCTGCTCTAATCTGCCATCCCTCCCTTTGACGTCTTCCTCTCCTTCCTCGTATCAGCTGCAAGCCGACGCTTCGCTGCATAAACAGCCACCCCAACCACAGCCCGGAACCCCCTGTATCAACATATGGTCACCCTGAGTGATTGATCTCATCAGTAAGCAATCATTTCTAGGGCTAGGGGGTGGGCGGTAGGATTGAATGATGAATTGTTGAGGGCTACAAAAGGTAAGTTGCCAGCTAGGCCTGCTTTAGGCTAGGGCCCCTCCTCCTCCTCCTCCTCTAACTGCAGCATAGGCTCAGGCACATTGGAGGCAACCCCTGCCTGCAGCGCAGCCATCTTTCCACTCTCCTTCCCACCCACCCCCCCACCCAATGAGCATTTTAGGCTGCAACCGATTGTTGCATTAGTTGCATTTCTAAAATAAGTCCTTAAGCTGCACACCAATGGTTGCTGCTAATTGGAACATTCCTGAGAACCATCCTTAGCATCTTCCTTAGCAGCTCCTGGTACCTATATCCTAGCAACTGCCTGGCAACCACAATGTCTCCTTAGCAACCGTCCTCCCATAGCAACTTTCATAGTAACCTTTGTGAAGGGAGATTAAGTTGAAGCCGCAAAAGAGGGGAGGATCCTTTTTCTGCCACCCCCCCACCCCCGAAGAGTGATCATGTCCCCACCTCTACAATCTCTCCCTCTCTACATCTATCTATCTATCTATCTATCTATCTATCTATCTATCTATCTATCTAATCTCTCTACATCTATCCCTCCCTAATTATTTCAAAAATGCATTTTTCATCTTGATTATTGTGTGCCTGGCTTCTGCAGCCTCAGACATAAAGGCTCAGGAGGGGAGGGGGCTGGTGATGGTTGTGTTGGTGGCGGTTTTTATAGGAGAGTTATAGTGGGGTAGCAAAACCTTGGAGTGCGAGGGATGAAGGAGCCAGCCGAGATGGGAAGTGGGAAGTTGGAGGATAATGTTGGTGCAGAGAGAGGAAGAAACAAGAGCAATTCTAAGATGGATGTTGAGGAAGGCAAGAGAAAAATAAAAAGAATGTGGCACAATATGGGAACATTTTAATAATAAACACAACATTTGTGTGAGATGCTAAATATTGCCTTAAAAATGCTAGGGCCTGTATAAACTAGTAAACTAGGAGGGTATGAAAGTTCACACACACACACACACACACACACACACAAAACAACAACCCAAACCTACACTGAGAAATGTGTAAGCTCAAATAAAATCAGAGATTCTGCCTAGGTGACTGCCTTGAATTTCCTAACTCTTGAATTCCCCCAAAATGGCAACATAAATATTTGATAGTTTCTTGCTGTACTTCTTTCTGTCATGTTTTACTCGTCTCTGCTTCCTTACAAGGAATTGCCAACATATTATTGGTGTATTTTTGTAACAAAATGCATAACTTACTTTCAGAATTCTTGTGGGAAGTGAGGCTACAAATCATTAAACAAGATTTGCAACATCACTAATAAAGTTTGCATCTGTTTTCCTCCACAGAGAATTTATTTCCTGTGGGTCTTGAACAATTTTCCTGTATTATCTAGAAAAGTTGATTCATTTATATATTGGTTTGGCAAATTGGCTTGTTTTTTTTTTAATAGGAACAGACTGTAATATTATGTTCCTCATTTAAAAAAAAACACATTATTTTCCATATTGTGCTTTCAACCTATAGTTATGGGCATCTGCTAGGATGGGGGTGTGGATTTATATTCCCCCATCTCTATAGTTGCAACTGCAAATAACACATTGTGTTTCATTGTCAAGGACAGAAGGGGAATGGGGGAGAGAGAGAGACTTGCTTTGCCAAAACACTGAAGGTTTTACATTTTAGAAAAAGAACTGTCCATGATATCCTTCTATTTTTATTCAAGTTTTTCCTGGTTTGGTAACATAAAGGAAGGAACAGGGGAGATGGCGATGGCAATATATCTATAGGTGACTTTCCAGGCGGGCACGTAGGTGGTGGTGGAGAAAGAAGGATCCGATGCCTTTTTTTACGCAAAGAAATTCATTTTGACCTCCCCGTTTCTCCATTCAGTTGGGTGAATATAAGACATGAGAGAAAAAGAGGGGTTCTGGGTGAAAGAGGCTTGACACACCAAGCCTGCTCTCAAAAATAATTTCACCGAAAGGAAGCAGTCCCCTGCATTTCTCCTTCTCTAAGTGAAAAAGGGAAGAGGAGGTCCAGATAACACAGTTAATCAGTTATGCAGCAAGCAGGAGCAGACTGCAGGAAAGGCACATTTCCAAAACACAAATAGAAAAAGCCTAGGTTGCTTTGGAAAGGCAAAAGAGAAAAATCCTACAGAACTAGCCCTTGCAAAGAAGCTACTGCATTTTCATTTGCTAAGCAGACTCCTAGCTCCACGGCTCCCTTGCCTGGCAGGAGAAGGAAATAGCCAGACTAGGTATTCTGCAGGTCTGAAGAAATCCAAAATGCGCTGTTTGGAAAAAGCAGGACTCAACATGCCTCTTCTGCTGCTGTTACTTTGCTCCCTGTCTCTTCTACAAGGTAAGCGGGAAGCTTCTCAGCACAAGAGCTGGGGAGGGGGCGAGCCGGCAATCCAAACGGAAGGGGCTTATTTCAATTTAACCATCTTTTGTATTAAAGAAAAGGGGGGTTGAAAATCCATCTTCATCACTACCAGCTCTTCCCCACTCGCCCTTCCCCAGCGCAAATGGCAGTGGGCATGTTGTAAAGATGGTGTTGTAGGCAAGGGGAGCCTATTTGAAAATACATCTTGACATGGACCAAAAGAAAAAAAAGGATTTGTTTTCATTGTTTAGGGATGCACACATTTTTAGACAACTGTGGGGAAATGATAGGTGGAAGGGGATAAAAGAAGGGAGTTGTTATTTGATGGTCTGTGATATCTCCTAAGGTGAAAATTGTGGAGGGGGGAAAGAGTGGGGGGTTGTAGTAAGCAGAACCTAGAAATCTGATGAAGATCATAGTGAATAGCATGGAAGATATAATTTGGGGTGCTCTGGAAAATGGACAGGAATTCTATTTAAAAAGCTGTAAAACCTGCTAGGGAGAGAGATCTGGAATCATCTTCACTTTACCTTATCCTATATCTTTGAGGCATTATAAAGGGTGGCAGTGATTTTAAGGGAAGTGATTATTATAAAGGGAGGGTTGTCAGAAGGTTGCAAGTGAGGCAGAAATTTGAGGCTGACCCTTGATGGGAAGTCACAGATATGACTGAAGATTTGATAGTTAGGTTTGAAAGCTGATCTGAATTTTTGAACACAAGGGCCCGAGAAACCGAGTGGAATGAGATGTGAATAAATTGAACTAGGCAAAGACCAATCTTCCCCCACTGAGGAAAAAAAAAATCCCTGGGGTTTTGCATGTAATGCTGCCAAGAAAAACAAATTCAATATTCATGCATTGCTAAACTGAAAAAGCAGAGTTCAGGTCAAAACGAGGGTGCCCCAATAAAGGATCACTCAGAGGGATAGCAAGTATAATTGGCAAAGACTTAAAGAGCCGGGGGGCGGGGGAGCATTATGAAATCATGCAAAAGGGTGAGCTGTTAGGCAACGCATTTCCTAAACAGGAGGTTGGCACTCCTGTAGCTCTGCAAATTCAGTGAAGGATAAGAAGTTCAAATTTGCTGGATAGATTAAGGTGAACCCTGATGCAACAGGGAGTCACCCTGGCAGACCATTCATAAGGATGGGGATAGAGAAGAAGGTCTCAGAAGCTGGAGTTTTGTGGGGCACAAAGATGTGGGGAGGAGGAGAGGAAGAAGCAGTTAGGCCCAGGAAACCAAGAAGGAGGTGCAGGAAGTTAGCACTCCACCATTAAACCATCTTTCCAAACAGCCTCCATGTTTCCAGTGTCTTTTTCCCCACTTGAAACCGAACCCAGAAGGATATTTCTTCCAAAAGAGGGATAGGGATGTCATTCTTGAGGCCAAAAGAGGCGTATATTTTCCAGTTAGATGTGAGGACACAAGGTTTTTTTTCTGGACTGCAGTTAAGAGTGTATTCTTCACTACCATCAACATCACCCTTGTTGACTTGGGATGGGAGAGGTTGAGATACAGCACCCGGGATTTGCTGAACATGGGAAATGAAATCCCAGCAAGATGTCGTCTCACAGAACTTTCTATTAGAAGCTTTGCCCTCTCCAGTGGCATCACCACTGGGTTTTGACCAGTTGAGCAAACAAAGGTGTGGAAACCCCTTTCCCATCGGAACCAGCAAGTCTGGTCTCTCCACTCCTCAGAGCACCAGCCATTTGACTGAGGGAATAGCAAATGCACAGGGCACCCAAGCCTGTGAGGCAGCTGGCCTTCTTAATAGAGGGAGCTCAGAGCAATTAATGGTTTGTCAGAAGCTGCCCAGATCCCACATGCTGGCAGTTGCCTCCAGCGGCTACAGCTGTCAGTCCTGAACTTGTCATATTCAGGCAACAAAAGTGATGTGCGGCACTCATCATTTGAGGCCTTTTAGGTCTCTGATCAGATCTGCAGACTTCTCTGCTCTTCCAAGCAGGAATGGCCTCTTCAAGTTGCCTATTACCCTTCCAGCAGCAGCCTACCTCCTAGCCATAAGCTTTGCTAACCACCTTGTTCCCTTCTATTTATTCAGCATCAAGCAAAGTTTAATGTATAAATGTGACGCTAAATGACGCAGCTTTCTGCAGCAAGAAAGAAGGGAGGCAGCATTCAGAAGATCACTATTACACACGTAGTCTCCAGTGGGTATCTGAGCTACCTGATTTCCCTTCAAGACACAGCTACAAATTATTTGCCCCTTTTCACAAGGGAGCTATCCAGTTTGCTGAGAAGACCACACAATTTTAGACAAATCATTCCAACTTAATTCACTTTAATCTCCAGTTCTTTTATATTGCCTGAGTCTTAACAAACCATTTCTATTTTGTACTCTTTCACCATCTAATTACTTATTAAACTGGCGTGGATAAAGAAGAATTTTTCTATCTCCCTCTCTTTAAATAATAAGTTAGCAAATGAATTTGTCTTTTTTATGATCATGGAATAGCTTAAGTTGCTTCTTGAGGACAACGTGCAGATCACTTTGAATTATGAGGATATACCCACTAATTATATATGTGTGAAATTATATTTTATATTTTTTATTATCCCCAATTATAATTAATAAAAATGTGATTAAACTACAATTCAAAGTACTGTACTCTGGGAAGTCGACATTTTCAAACGGCATTTAAGTTTGTAAATGTTACTGTTTATTTCAATTAATTTGGCCAAAGAAACATGCAAAATAAGATAAGATGATGATGGCGAAAGTATATGCCACATTTTTAGGGATAGTATCCCATGTTCAGGATTTTAACTTAGAAAATTTGAGTTTGTAGAATTGTTTCTGATTCTTACTTCTATGTCAACTATTTGCCTGGGAAAACAGATTATATCTATTTGGAAAAAGAAATTCTCCTGTTGTAATGCAAGGAGTGCTTTCGATTCAGTTTATAAATTCTGTCTTGAAAGAACCTTGCCCTCTAAAACCTTTCCCAATGTTAGCCATTTTAAGAAGTGTGGACTTCAATTCCCAGAATACTTCAGCCAGCATGGGGGGGGTGGGGGATGCTGCAGGGGACATATATTCTAAAATAACAGTGAAAGTGTTCATAGTGCAAAACGGAAGGCCTGAATGTGGTTAGAAGAACTAGCCTAGCCAGTGATCAGTATACAAACACTGCATCGTTTTCCTGTATAATTTCATCTTTAAAAAATATACAAAATAAGCCAAGAAGACCCAGAGGACATTTAGGAGCTGCTGCAAGACACATAGCATTATAAAGTAGTCCTTGACTTATAACCACAATTGGAATTTTTGTCACAAGCAATCAGGTTGTTAAGTGAGTCATGCCCAGTTTTATGACCTTTGTTGCTATGGTTGTTAAGCAAATAACCTAACTGTTAAATGAACCACATAGTCATTAAATGAATTTGGCTTCCCTTGTTAACTTTGCTTGTCAGAAGCCAGTTGGGAAGGTCACCCTTTGAAAATACATGTTGGTTGCCAAGCGCCCAAAATCATTATCCTGTGACAACAGGGATGCTTAAGTGTGAGGACCAGCTGTCACTTTTTTCAGCTGTCACAATTTTGAATGGTCACTAAATGAATGACAAGTCAAGACTGTCTATAAATGGTTAGTCTAAAACAGGGGTCCCCAAACTTGGCAACTTTAAGACTTGTGGACTTCAACTCCCAGAATTCCTCAGCCAGGGAATTGAAGTCCACAAGTCTTAAAGTTGCCGAGGTTGGTCTAAAACCATAGGACGGTGGCAACTCTTTTATTGAAAGCTCCTCTTTTTCTAGTAATGTGCTGTTCAAAGAAGATGCGGCTATTGCCGCATCTCCATGATCACAAGATCAAAATTCAGACACTCTGCAAACTGGATGATATTTACAATGGTCGCAGTGTCCCGGGGTCACATGATTTGCTTTTGCGACCTTCTGACAAGCAAAGTCAATGGGGAGGCCAGATTCACTTAGCAGCCGTGTTACTAACTTAAAAACTGCAGTGATTCACTTAACAACTGTGGCAAGAAAAATCATAAAATGGGACAAAATTCACTTAACAACTATCTTGCTTAATTATGGAAATTTTGTGCTCAATTGTGGTTGTAAGTCAAGGACTAACTGCAGTTGTGCAGAATTGGACCGATGTGTAAGAAAGGCAGGCCAAGATTGCAGGCCTGAATGGACATTAAACTGTAAAGCACAAATAAACAACCAACATGTAGGCCTTTCTGTTGCTATAGAAACTCCTTAAGTGATTTGTTTGCCTCTCTTTCTCTCTCTCTCTCTCTCTCTCCACCCCCCCTCCAACCTATCTCACAAAGCAAAAATTTGTACAGAAAAATTAGGACTGCCATATCTAGGCCACAAAAAAACTACAACATTGAGTGAAGAGCTGTTGTCTTGGCTGCATATGTAATATACATAGTATAGTTAATGTATTTAAATCACATAAATGTTAAAAGTTTATGATCTTATTGGGCTGCGTTAGTAGCTGCCCAAGACTACATGCAGCCCATAGACCGTGGTCACAGAAGGTCACACAGATTCTTAGATTTCTGTAGCTCTTTGCTACCATCTGTGGCGGTCTGGAATATTGCAGCCCAGAAAGGCCAGTCCCAGAAAAAACGGTGGGAAGCTGTGCAGCCTTGCTAAATCTAGAAAATTTACAATTTGTAGTGGCATCTTATTCTCTGTGGACTTTATGAGGCCAATGTGAGAAGAATGTGGAAGACAGGCCACAGTTAACCCTTTGTCTCCTGCAGGCCTACCTCTCTGGGAAAATGAGGAGGCCACCCCCTCCCCGCTGTTGGAGGGCCTCTCCTCAGAGGCCATGGAGGCACCCAAGGAGGAGGAAATGCCGGTCTTGGCGGAGGTGCGGGGATCCTCACCCCCAAGTCCCGAAGGCCTCTCTGAATTGCTGCAGGGGACATTGCTGAAAAAGGAGTTTCCCCGGGGCGAGGTGGTGGAAGAGCCAATTCCTGGTGAGAAAAGGCAAAGAATTTGAGGAAGGGGGAGGCCTCTGCCTGGGAAGGGACTAGAAGATGTCGAGAAAAGGGTGGCTTTGGTTGAAGAAAAACGGAGGGTCAGGGGTAATTCTTGGAGCGGGGTTGTGGGCCTATTATAAGGGGAAACACCACTGTGAATCATAAAATCTGGCACCGTACTTTTAAAAAATGGGATAATGGATAGTTCCATAATTGCACAATTGTTTTTTTTTTCTGCCAGAGAAACAGCAGAGAGGACATTTTGGTGGGGAGGAATATGAGAGGGTTGCAGTGTTTTCCCTCCTGTGTTCTGACTTCCCTGCACCCTTTCTTTTTAACTGTCTTCCCCTTCGTCTTAGGAGGACAGTCTTCCACTCTGCCCCCATTCCATCCGCCCATCCAGCGTCTAGATGATGGGATGGTCCTTGAGACCTCCGAAGCCACAGCCACTGGCCCCTCCCCATTGACCACTGCTGCCCCTCCCACTGGCTTCCTACTCACCACCCCTCCAGCACCAACAGCGGCCGCTCCGCCCCGATTGCCCCCTCCACCCGAGGTTGGTTCTGCCAAGCACCCTATCTCAGCCACCACCACCACCACCTTCATCCCCGAAGGTGACGAAGAGACGACGACCACCCTAATTACTACGACGACTATCACAACTGTTCACACTCCTGGTAAGCAATATGAGTGAGATGCAAAGGTTTTAGACATGGGCATAATCCTTCCCCAACCTGAGGTTCTCCCTTTACTTACACCAGCTCCTGCCTACCTAGCAGTTCAAAAGCATGAAAATGTGAGTAGATAAAAAGGTACCACTTCACTGGGAAGGTAACAGCATTTCATGTGCCTCTGCCTATAGTCAAATGACCACATGACCACTGAAGTGTCTTCAGACAACGCTAATGTCAAGGTTCATCCCCAACAATGAGAATTCAGAGGCAGGCATATTTCTCAAAAAACATTTTATTGTGACATATCAAATTGGCACAGACTTTGTGATGACCCAGGGTAGGATACAAAATAAACACAGTCACAAAAAACAGGTGAAGCCCCTTTTATTCCTTCATTTTGCTTCCAAGCTCCAAATATCCTTGACTGGAGACAAAAAAATTCCCACACAAGCAGTTATAAAAAGGAGGAAATGCCGTTTAAATTATAAAGAAACAACACAAACCAGGCAAGATAAGGGCTTGAAGACATCCACAGATATCAGAACACACACTGGGAAGGACGCCAAACTCAGAGAGGAACAATAAACTAGAGATATTTCCACAGTTTGTTTCCAGCGCTCGTCCGTATGCATACCTATCCTCTTATCCGGTTGTCACAGCTGCAGCCCATGAAGAGGCCCTCTCTTCCCCAGTAGATCACGCCTCTCCCTTATCCTCTCCTCCCTGCGTGCCCTAGAATGGAGAGGGGATGGGCCTGGGCCCTCCTCTGACTGCCCAACTGGCCTCTGCCCTTTCCCAGCCTCCTCCACAACCTCCGGAGAATGCAGAGGCAGGCATATTTCTCAAAAAACAGTGATAGTGATACACTATCACTCCCTGTTGGCTGTTCCTCCTCTCCCTCAGTCTCCACCAGAGGCATGACAGACTTGGTGGAAAACCAGCTCTTAGTTCCCGCTGGTTTACACCCAAAGTAAAACTTGGTCACTTCCCCCGCCCCCAGAGTCTCCAGTCACATGGTGCAATCAATATATAGTCCCGTTGCTAGGGGGCTTTAGTCTCCACCTTTCGAACACCTGCACGTACGTCCTTGATTCCCAGGGGAAAGATTTTATTTTAGCTACAACACTACAAGTATCTCTACACACGCACCCCTTCCTGGTCCCTTAGCTCCAGGCTGTGTCAACTCTGAAGCAATGTGAAAAGAAACCCCCTTAGAGGAAAGCCACAGAAAAGAAAATGGCCACAGTTAGGTCAGCTTCAGGGTTGACAGCTGTCTCCCTTGGCTAAGAAATGGAGATGAGCACCACCCCCTAGACTCAGACACGGCTGGGCATCAGGAAACTATTACCTTTACCTTTATCATTCCCCAGCCCAAACAGTTTGGATGACCTATGTGGAGTCACCAAATAGTGGTAGGCTGAATTTGGTTGAAAAAAATACAGACCATCTGGGACTCAACTGACTTCAGTCTCTTTTGTCTCCTTTCCTGCCTCTTTCTCCAAGTCCTTTGCAACAACAACATCACTGACATAGAAGGCTACGTTGAATCTCCCGATTATGCTGGCACTACCTTTTACGGAGGCCTGGATTGTACTTACACGATTTCAGTGTATATGGGCTACGGGATAGAAGTACAGGTAAGGTGATACGAATTGGTCAACACTGAAGAAATTAAAACAATGGCATGCCTGACATTGGGAAATGTATGCAACGAAATTTCCTTTTAATGTATGCCGATTCGTGTCCATTCGAAATAAAGTTATTCTAAGCTTAAAATGTCATGTGGATTAATCTTTTTTTTTTTCCCAAAGTGTTTGGAAGTTGACAAAGAATCAGTAACAGGTAGTCCTTGTTTTACAACCGTTTGACAGTGACCGTTCAAAGTTACAAAGGCAGTGAAAAAAAGTGACTTAAAAATGGTCCTTGCACTTAGGACCATTGCAGCATCCCCATGGTCACATGACCATAATTTGGGTGCTTAGAAACCCAAATGTATTCACAACTATTATAGTGTCCTGAGGTCATAGTAATTGCCATTTGCAAGCTTCCCAGGTGGCCTCTGACAAGCAGAGTCAACGGGGAAGCTAGATTTGCTTAGCAACCACAGGCAGTGCTTCACTTAACAACCATAGCAAAAAAAATCATAAAACCGAGTGTGGCTCACTTAACAACCACCTTGAAATTCTGGCCCCAATTGTGATTGTAAGTCGAGGACTACCTGTATGCTTTAGTGGTGTTTGGTATGCTTTGAAAGCAGAAGCATAGCACTTCCCTGCTGTTTGGGAAAGCTGCCTGCTTCAGGCTTCTTTCCCGGGCTATTAAAAAAAGATGCCGCTGCTTTCAGAGTTGCATTCATTTTAGGGAATTGATTCATTAAAAGCAGCAGCATCTTTTTTTCCAGGCTTCCATCAAAGCTTAAAGGCTTAAAGCTGCCTTAAGAAACACCAAAGTGGTATTGTGGATGTTCAAGAACCAAAGGACTTTGGAAACATTTCTAAAGCATGTCCAGCCATGTCCATTAGATGAATGTTGGTCTCAAATCCTGTTTTGCAGATTGGCTTCTCCTTGCCCCAATAGTTTTCCTGATAATATTTGCTCTTCACTTTAGATTCTTGAACGACATTAAAAATGCATGAAGCTTAAAAAGGTGTGGCCGTCTTCTTAACCTTCTCCCTCCCTTTGTCAACTTCCATGACTTCCAGGTGCAGAATCTGAACTTGTCCAAGGAGGATTCACTGACAGTGGAAGGCCTGGGAGGGGAGAAGCCTGTTGTCTTGGCCAATGAGTCATTGATGGTTGAGGGGCAAGTGATCCGTAGCCCAACCAATCAGGTCCTGATTCATTTCCAGAGCTACCACACCACCACCCCTGGTGTCTTCAGATTCCATTACCAGGGTAAGGCATGAATACCTCCTCATTCCACCTTCTTTTAAAGGACTTTCCATGCTTAGTCCTCTTCAAGTGGTTGAAATTCCTACTCAAAGCCTTCCAGGCTGATTATGGGTGCCTAGACTGCATATTATGGGAAGCATATCCCAAAGGTGCTTTTTCAAGAGACAACTGGACTTTCTTTGTTTTTCCATGAAGATGTTTCACTTCTGTCCAAGAAGCTTCTTCAGTTCTGTCCTCAGACATCAGAACTGAAGAACCTTCTTGGATGAGAAGCAAACTGTCTTCTTCAAAGAAAGAAAAAAAACCAGAAAGTCCAGTTCCCTCTTGAAAAAGCACCTTTGGGACAACCATGACTTGGATGACTGAGAATCTCCATAGACGTATAAGAAGTGTAGTTCCATATCTAGATAGGATAAGGAGGAATTTCTCATCCCTTTGAACAGTGGGAGATTTTCCCAATACCTGAGGACCAAAAAACAATGAGACAGAGGATTATAATTATTTTTTCTGGCTTGTGCTGAGGGTTTAGGCTATTCTAGCACCTGTGTCACAAAGCCAGACCTGGCAAAAGTATTATTTTCACAGGACTTTTTTAGAACAAAAGTGGACATTATGATATCACGATGTCTATACTATACATATTTCATGTATTATTAGGATAAATTGGTTTGCCTCAGTGTAGTTCTGCCCAACTGCATGCACATTTCTCTAAATTCAAGATGCTGTACGATATAGGGTGGGAGGCCCCTAAAAACAAATGAGACATATAATATGATTTACCAGAAGCTCTTTTCCTTAAATGTGTTCTAATCCCAGAAGCACTGGAAAGAAATCTCTTGAGGATGATAGCAGTGGGTTTAACAAGGGTTTATCTGCCTTACAGCTTGACTAATTTACATAAGAGTGATAGAAAACCCTTCCTGTAAATCCAAATCAGATGAAACCATACCTCACTAAAGAAAGAAAAAAGCCAATAAACCCATTTACAAATTAAGAATATATACACCCAATGGAATTCAGAATAGATGAGAATTTCTTCAGGTCCATCACATCCTATGGTACAAATCCAGTGTGTATTTTGTGTGTTAAAAAGACAATTTGAGGCAGTGAGTGTACCAAAAATGAACAAAAACCTATAAACTGTTGTCTAGGCATACGAATATTTATCAAGCGCTGGCAGAATTGAGCATGTTCCTTTATGAATGCATACCATTTGTTGAAGGCACTTTGTGAGCCTAATTACCTGTTATGTTTCCCTGTCTATAACCTCCCTATCTTCCAACCCCAGCTTTTCTGCTCAGCTGTGGCTTCCCCAGTAGGCCAGAAAATGGGGATGTCATGGTAACTGATCTCCATCCGGGGGGCTCTGCCACTTTCAAATGTGAGTCAGGCTTCCAGTTGAAGGGTGAAGAGATACTCATTTGCCTCAACGTCAGCCGCCCTCGGTGGAGTGGCACCAGCCCTGCCTGTGTGGGTGAGTGAAGGAATAAAAGGAACAAGAAAATGCAGCCTTGTCAAAAGATTGGAGTAGTGATGGACAAAAGGGAAGAGCATTTTAAAGCTTTTTGAGTCCCAGGGGCAGAACATTTTTTCGAGAACACTTTCTTCCTTCATTGTATGACAATGTAATCTTTTTTGGCATGTTTTTTTAACCCACGGATACCAATGGCCCAGTTAAATGGGGATATATATATATATATATATATATTTATTTATTTATTTATTTATTTAATGGATGAGCTTTCCATTAATCAAAAATATCCATCTGGCTGTCCCAAAGATGCTTTTTTCAAGAGGCAACCGGACACTCTGGTTTTTCTTTGAAGACATTTCTCTCAAGAAGCTTCTTGGATGAGAAGTGAAACATCTTTAAAGATAAACCAGAAAATCCAGTTGCCTCTTGAAAAAAGCATCTTTGGGACAACCATGACCTGGATGACTGAGATTCTCCAAAGACATTTATCCATCTGATCCATTTATCCATTTGTCCATTTATCTGTCTGTCTCAAATACTGAATGACCATTTGGAGGCTAAGAATATTTTGGCCCAGCAGGGGACTGATTTAAGAGTTTGCTACTGAAAAAAATAAAATCATTTTCTTTTCTTTTGCCATTTATATTATCAACAGATGAATTTTGTTTCCTCCATTTTCTGGAGTTAAACTGTCAAGATTTATACGGTTATGAATGATGCAAGAACAAGGCAAATAACACTTTTTCCTCTAAATGTTAAAACCAGGCAGTTACACAATGAACGGATTGCCAATATGTTCAGAATGAAAATGTTTCTTTGCAGAATGCATAATTTATTGTCCCAAGGTGCAGGGATGATAGTAACTCAATAGCTTTAGAAAGACATAAAATTAGACAAATTAACAGCTGAGAAAGCCTCAATAGCTATTTTATCATTAGAATGGAAGCTTTATATTTAGAGGTATTATCCCTCTGATTGCCAGACATTCTGGGCAAACACCCAAGGCTTTACACAGTAATATTCTTCGAGTGATTTTCTAAGAGTATCTAACTGGCCTCAGTTTGAAGAATAATACTCGGCGTAATAGGTCTTTCAATAATGTTCAATTTTTCCTATAAGTTTGGACTCCTTGAACAATTGCAAATGCTCCTTTAAAAAGTCCAAATTATAGATCCAGGATCTTTGGGGTTTAAATTTAAATTTTCCAGAATATCTACAAAATCCTAGTCAATCCAAGACTTTCATGTTAAGGTAAAACTATGACTTTTATATTCTTCACCAATCACATGAAAATGTATCTTGGCTAAGAATGATAAACATAATAGCCCAAAATGTATTTGCAAAGAATGAGAATCTTAATGATATTTGGTGATATTTTTTTTTGTAAGGTGGCTTTGAACTCCGAAAGGCAATGTTGAACTAAGGAACCTGGGGAGTGTCAGGGGTAGGCTTAGCCAGGGATTCAGGATATTACCCTGGGTAAAACTTAGTTTCTCCTACCCAAATGAGATCTGAAGGACCTTTCTAAGGATGCATGAAATGTTAAGCAAGATTCTGGATTCGAAGAATTCTAGGGGAAAATGGGTCTTGTAAAGAACATCTGGCCTTCCTCCCCTTAGCTTCTTGTGGAGGAACAGTTCACAATGCCACTCGTGGACGCATTGTGGCTCCGGAGGCCCCAGGAGGACCACGTGGTCGGAACCTGACCTGCCGTTGGTTGGTGGAAGCACCTGAAGGCCAGAGACTCCATCTACACTTTGAAAGAGTGGCACTGGATGAGGATAATGACAAGTGAGAAAATGGGGGTCAGGGGGTGAAGATGGAAAATTGACAGGCAAGCAAGCATGCCATGGAGGTGGGAGTGGAGAAGGGAGAAGAGAAGAGAGAAGACAGGGAGGCATCAGGTGATGACAACCAGGAACGGTTGAGATATATTTCAAAAAATGTCAAGAACCTTGCCTGGTACAGGGAGGAGGGATGAGAGCAACAATTAGTCTGTAGGACATAGAAGAAGCAGGAGGAAGAAACAGAAAGAGAAGGATGTTTTTGTACTGCCCCACAAAAATGTGATGGACTCTCACAAAACACGTAAAGTAGAGAAGTCCAAAGGAATTTAGAACTGTCCTTGGAGAAGGGATGAGTGAACTGTTAAAGAGAAACTTGGACAAGAGATTACAACAGCTTTGCCTTCATTTGGCTGACGTGAGAAACTTAGACAAATTTTCAAGTTTGATGCCAGCCTTTCATGACTATGACACTGCCAGGTATCCAGGAATGCCATTTTACTGTTAAAGGGTATAATATCAGAATCTTTCATTGTGTAATCTCTTATCTGAATCCATTACGGTCTACTCATATCTTTCTCAAGGTTTACTCATAATTCATTTACACACAGTATGTCATGTACCCCGGGTTGGGGAGATCTGCTTACCCAATCCTTTCCCCTTCCCAGGCTGATGATCCGCAGTGGGAGTAGCACTTTCTCCCCTATCATTTATGATTCTGACATGGATGATGTCCCAGAACGGGGATTGCTAAGTGATGCTCAGTCTCTCATTGTTGAATTGATCAGCGAGGGACCTGCTACGCCCCTCATCCTTAGCCTTCGCTACGAAGGTGAGAACTCAATCTTTTTTTCCCTCCCCCACAATTTTACCTGCTCAAAAACAGTAGAGGTGAGAAAACAGTGGTTCTGTTTTGGCAGAATCTCTCCTGGCAGTAGATTCTGACAGTTGCTATTGGTAACTTTGGGAAGTCATCAAATCAAACAAGCACGATGATATGCAATATTGCGAGCAAAGTGTTGGAAGCTTATTTTAGTAAAACAAAATTCCGCTTTGTCATTTAGGGTTGGATAAATTACTAAGGTGCAGCAATGAGGCTTCATGCCACTAATAGGTTAAACTGTTGTGGTGCTACAGAAGACATAACAGTTCTGGGAACTCATTGCTTCCATTCATTTATTGAGTCTGTCATCTGCACCTCTATAACTGTCTGGTTTGGTTCTGCAATTTAACAAGACAGACACAGACTTCAGAGAGTAATTAGGACTGCAGAAAAAACAATTACTACCAACCTGCCTTCAGTCAAGGACCTGTATACTGCACGAGTCAAAAAGAGGGCTGTGAAAATATTTACAGACCCCTCACATCCAGGATACAAACTGTTTCAACTGCTACCCTCAAAATGACACTACAGAGCCCTGCACGCCAGAACAACTAGACACAAGGACAGGTTTTTTTTCCCCAAGAACACCGTTTTCCTAGTATGATTTGATTGCTTATTTGTACTCTATGGCTATTATTAAGTGTTGTACCTTATGATTCTTGACTCTTGACTGACGTATCTTTTCTTTTATATACACTGAGAGCATTTGCACCAAGACAAATTCCTTGTGTGTCCAATCACACTTGGCCAATAAAAGAATTCTATTCTATTCCAGATTCTGTAAAGAAAAGAGAAGTTTTCAGTGTGGTTAGGACAAAAATTGAGACATATAAAAGTGAAGAAGCAAAGAATCCACAAGGAAGGATACAAGAGGAAGGGTGAAGAATGGGAAAGATAGGAACTTCAACAGAATGTCAGAGGCAGGGAAGAAGTCATCAGAGAGAAAGGCTGGTGGTAGCTTGAAGGAGAAATGAGTTTAAGTAACATTGATTCAGGACTTTAACACACTCCTTCAAGAGTAGGCTAAAGGAATTGGGAAGTTAAGTGTGCAGAAAAGAAGACTGTGGAAGATGATCCAAAACTTAGTCAAAGAAACCAGGACCAGAAATAATAAGTTGTAGCTGGATAGATTTTGTTTAAATTTAAGAAAGAACATTCTTACAGTTCCTAATAGCTAAGCTGGCTGGAAGTTGAAGTCCATACATCCTCAAATTGCTTAGATTGAGAAATAAAAGAAACAGATTGTTATCATAAGAAGCAGTGGGTCAATACTTAGAGCTGGTTTCTCTTCCAATCATCTAAATCAGGGGTGTCCAACCTTGGCAACTTTAAGACTTGTGGACTTCAACTCCCAGAATTCCTCAGCCAGCAAAGCTGGCTGAGGAATTCTGGGAGTTGAAGTCCACAAGTCTTAAAGTTGTCAAGGTTGGACACCCTGATCTAAATATTGAAGGAAGAAACAAAATTGATAAAAGAGAAACGTCGGCAGGAAAGAAGTGATCAGACATAGAAGGTTGCCGAGTGGATACCGAACTTTAGACAAAGGAAATAGGTGCAATTTGATTTGACTTGACTGCCTTCTTCTTGTGATTTGACCAAGATGTGGTAACGCAGTAGTTGAATCTGCAATATGTACCAGGTCAAAAAAAGATGATCCCATCTTAAAGGAGCTAGTACTGTAACACTTCAGTTTATTTATTGCAATGGGGGAGATCAGAAGCTATAACCTTTATAGGGGCAGTTTTCTGACTTTTTTGCTCCCCCTGGTGGCAGCTTTTGATGAAGATCGATGTTACGAACCCTACCTGGCCCATGGAAATTTCAGCACATCAGACCCTCTGTATCGTACAGGGACCATTGTAGAGTTTGCTTGCAGTGCAGGATACATGCTTGAGCAGGGTCCTTCAGCCATTGAATGCATTGATTCACAAGACCCCCGCTGGAACGAAAGTGAGCCCACCTGCAAAGGTAATCATTCTTCATCTCAAACTCTCCGGCTCAATTTTCTTCCGGAGCCTGATGCTTAATGCCTTTTCTTCTTGATTGCTCTTTTGTGTTTCTGCCTTGCTGCCTGAAAGAGTAATGGTACATGCTGATGGGGCACAACAGGCCTGAGCAAATTACTGCCATGCCCTGGGTTTTACGAATTCAGGCACGTGTTTGCACAGCTAAGCATATTGGAGCAGGGACAGAACAGCCAACGTGATTGGAAGGAGAGGAGAGTTGTGGCAGAGTATGATCTGTACAAAGTCTGGAAATTAAAATGGGACAGGTGCAGTTCTAAAAATGCCAATTTAGAAGCAAGAACAGTGCATGATCTAGATTCTAGAAAGCTTATTTGCTTAGGGCTGAATGGTTCTGGAAGCAGACAGTCACATAAACTGGGTTATAGAGTTACTAGAGCCCCGCTTCTTTCCTTTAAAAAGGGGCTGATATCCTGTATCAGGAAACTACTGAGGAGGCTAAATGATCTCACTATCCCCTTCATCATTGATCAGAAGTCAATGCAGCTTAATTACAATAGTGTTTTGAAAGTATATTCTGAGACCTTGACTGAGTATGGGAAGGTGGTTTCTCTCTCTCTCTCTCTTTCCCACCCTCCCACCCACTCTCTCCCTCCCTCCCTCCCCTCCCTCCCTCTTCCTCTCCTCTCTCTCTTTGGAGGACTAGAGATGCAAACCAGGCTAGAAGATTGGACTTAAAGTGTTCTCACAACACAACTCTGAATGGAGTTAGTTTAATTCCGAGTGCCTGGCTTTGTTTATGACTAAATTTAACCCCCAGGGCATGGCTCTCTGAGGAGTTCTGGGAGTTGAAATCCACAAGTCTTAAAGTTGCCAGGTTTGGAGACCCCTGCCCTAGGGGGTCAGGGGTGATTAGGTCACCTGACTTCTTTTGGGTGGTTTTCACAACACAGTTCTGTAACATTCTCCTCCCACACTTTGTGAGGCCTCTATTATTTTAATCCAGAAATATAAAAATACTTTAAGTCTAAGGTAATATGGCCAGATCCTTCAGTTTCCACCCTATGGACTCAGCTGTAACCTTTTGAAGGAAATTAGAATGATTTACAAATAAACAGCTAGGAATGTACCACAATGTAATGCCCCTTTGCCCCCCCCACCCCTCCACCCCAATAGAGCAGATCCTTCAGGTATTGCTGAACTCCAGCAGTGTCAGAAAGAATGGCTAGGTTCCACCTTCTACTTGCTCCAGTAGGCAGGACTGAAATATTTCTAGAAATTCCTAGAACGAGAAACAACACCATTTGTCTTTCCACGTTACCTTTCTGCTAATTCCAGTTCAGGTCTTTTCTTTAATGGCTGAGGGACAAGTGGACACTGGGAGGAGGCGTGATTCTTCAGGAAGGAGATCTTCTTCCCTCCATTACAGTTCCAGCTATGAGCCACGTGCCTCTCTGGAAGGTCCACATTCTCTCCTTCGGGAAGCTGAGGAACTAGGACTAGGTAGAGCCTGGCACGAGTAGGCAGCTGATTCCCCCTATCACCCATCATGAGAGCACTTCAGTCGAGGAATTCTGGATTTGGACACAGCAGGCAACCATTGCTGGGTTTTGATGTCCATCATTGGAGGACTTCCCATGTGATGCTCGTTCGATACAGTGCCGTTATGCCTCAGCCCAGCACCTCAACTCTTGCCATTGTGAGGGTCAGAAAATGAAGCATTCTCTTCTACTTGCAAGAGTGGATACGGGCCTTCCTCAGTTTAGTGGAAGGAAAATGGGAACTTCTCAATGTCTAGTCACTACATCAGATTTGATTGGGATGAGAGAATGATACAACCTTCTCAATCTCATGTTCAGAAAACATCAACTCCCCTCCACTGTCTTCATTTTCAAGACATTTAAATACCGTTTTCCTTATGGGGAGCTCACAAGAGTTAGACTGAATTGCCAGGGGCTGATCTGTGGAAATGCATTATAAATTTGCCATTTCTTTTCTTCACAACCATATTTGACATTCATCCCAGTCTTCTGAATTAGAAGTACAAACTTGGAAGGATCCCAGTGATTTATATGGGATTTGGCAGGAGATACGAATCAACGTCGCAGTGTTTTATCTCTTAAATTGGCTTAGTTGACTTTCATTTGACTTTCATCATGGGGCAGAGGTAGGTTCTTTTGTCAAGATATTTCTTGACGTATTTCTGTTCTGTGGGCCAAGTGACTGGATTTTGTTTTTAGGCCTTTGTTTTGTGACTCTTTTGAGTTCCCTATGCAGACTTACAACATGGATTTCTTTTTCCTATATTGTCAAAATAGTTCTGCGAGTCCTAGAGTCACAGGAAGAGGGAAAGAGGAGAATTGTATCCCCAATCCTCCCAGGAACTTATTTTTACGTATGTCCCAGTTTTCAGGTTACTCTATTCCAGTGAAAGAAAATGAAACATTGAGAGTCCCCTTCTCTACTGTAGATTGAAGATATCCTTTACTCAGGGGTGGGATGCAAATATTTTTATTACCGGTTCTGTGGGTGTGGCTAGGTGAGAGTGGCCACATGACTGGGTAGGCGTGGCTTCTTTTTTTGCAGAACCCTCGCGCTCCTTTTTTGTTGTCTCCTGGGCCTCAGGGAAGCCTCCTGGGAGGCTGTTTTTGCTCCCAGAAGGCTTCCCTGAGGCCCAAAAGGCAAAAAATGGAGCACGGGGGGAACATGCAGCACCCCCCGTGCACCCCTTTTTGCCTCCTGGGCCTCAGGGAAGCCTCCTGGGTGAAGCAGTAAGACAGCGAGGGAGATCCCAGCACAGCTGATCGTTGGAACAGCTGATGGTTGGGAGGAGAAAAAAAAGAAATATGGTAAGGATATGGGGCAGGGCAGGGTGGGTGGGAGAGAATGCAGTCAGCAATGTCGTGCATGCATGATAAGGACTGACTGGGCGGGGGGGGTTGGGTGGAGAAGGGCGGGGCCAGCCAGGGGCACGATTTGCCGGTTCTCCAAACTGTGCAGAATCGTAACAACCAATTCTACTGAACCGGTCCAAAACAGTAGAATCCCACCCCTGCCTTTACTTCCTTGCCTTTCTTATTCTATCCGTTTTGTCTTTTGCATTTTCTCTGGAGATCCTATTCACTCCCTTAAGTGGAAGGGCGGGATAGCTTTATTGCTATAATCTTTTAGTCCTGCTTTTTGGAGCAAGTCGAAAGAACTATCCAGTTTTCAATATATCCTCCATCTCTGTAGAAAAGAAATGTCATGGTAACTCCAATATTCTCTTCCTTACCCCTGCAGTAACATTTCTTCACAGCTAGTTGGTGTCATGACCTAGAATCCAATTTTCATATTTGATTATTGGGTTATTTTGATAGAGTCACAGGAAGAGGGAAAGAGGAGAACCAGAAAGCATTACAATGCAGAGATGAAGAAAGATGGCTGTCACTATCTTTGCTGAGAGGCACATTTTATCTCTCTTGAATTCTAGGGCAGAGCACGGTGTGTGTCTGGGGAGGGTCAGGAGGTGAAGGGACTGTTCGATTTGCCTTCCCTTATTGCTTTTTTCATAATCCAAAAGAAAGTGGTGCTCTCTGAGCTTCGTTGTTTACTTGCAGACGTTTCATTACCCAAACTAGGTTACATCAGCAGAGCTCGGATGGTGTTAGAGTGGTACCTTAGTACTTATTGTTAATTGGTTCCAGGAGGCACAATGAGTACTAAATGAATTTTTCCCATACGGAATAATGCAGACAATCATAAGGCAACCAGCATCGATGAGTTCTAGCTTGTGCGTTGTGTACCAAACAAAATTTTCATTTCATAATGCATTGAGTACCAAATTGGATTGTGTTTCAAAGCAGTTGAGTACCAAGGTACCACTGTACCTAGTTTGGGTAATGAAACATCTGCAAGAAAATAACCAAGCTCAGAGAGCGCCAAGGACCCCTCATTTAACCCCAAACTACAAATATTCTCCTTTATTAGTACCAAAAGAAATTGGTTTAAACTGACTGAGTAGGTGCACTGCTTCATTCAAGCTATAGTCTTCTCCTGATTATGCATCTTTTCTCTCCAGCATTGTGTGGTGGGGAGCTCTCTGAGCCAACAGGTGTTGTACTTTCTCCTGACTGGCCCCAGTCTTATGGAAAAGGTCAAGACTGCGTATGGGGCATCCGGGTGCAGGAGGAGAAGAGGGTGCTGCTAGACATTGAGATGTAGGTACTTCTGCTACTGCCACCATCAATACCATTCCATTTTCTTGAGGGAGGCCTCCCAACTCAACCAAACCGCTGTGTCCGCATGGTCCCTGAAACCATCTTCCATCATTAGACTGATTGTTGAAATCATTCATTCCATCGATTCATGGAAAGATGTCTATGTACTTTGAAGATCATCTGCTGTGACAAATAGGATTCCTACTTAGAGGTCATCAACCAGAATGATACAACAAGTTCCTTATATTTATGGAAGGAAGCATCTAGATGGTGAAACATTTTAAATCTTCGGTGCAAGAAAGAGAGGGCTATGTTTAATCTAGTATTTATGCTGTTAGACTTAACTATTTTCTCTTGCATAGACCTGTCAAAGTTCAGCTAAAGTGACAATAGATGACCCAGAACAGAAGGAAGGGATTATTTAAGTCCCGTTTTAGAATCATTTCCCCCTCAATGATTTTAAAAATTTAGAAGCACAAGAAAGCTTGTCCAAAGCAACAAATTGAATCCATACATGTGTCCACAGCCATATAACAACAGAATCATTCTAGAGAGCTGTTAAGTCAAGAGATATACACTCAAGAGTTAGAAAGTTCTCCACAAATCACGGTAACATCAGTATGGCAATATTTCTTTAAAATCCTGAAGAATTTTATGCATTTACATGTGGTTAGGCACTAGATATAATGTATTTGTTTGTTATCCCTCAACAATCTTCAGATTCTAGGTAGTATACCACTTGGAGTTTCCGAGTTGTCTTCAAAAGCAGTCGTCCATTATAGGAATATGGTCAGGTGATAGGAGGTTGCTTTGGCTAAGGTTTCCTTGTCCAAGTAGGAGCCTATCTGGTACACCAACTGAACATGTTCAAACAGAGCTTTGTATCCAAGAGGATCCCCCAAGGGTCTCTTCTATAGGATGGGGAGAGGGAGCACAGTCCTATCTAGAAAAAACAGCAGAATTTATGTTTCCAAGAAGCCAAGCTATTTACACACGAAGAGCACACATCTTAGCATGGTTTTGTCTGAACTTGTTTTTCTCCATACAATCCAGTATGGCTGCTTACTCTGATCCAGGTTTCTCTAATATCACTGGCTGTGCCTGTGGTGACTACAGGCTTAATGGTGCTTCCCACATAACTACTGGCTAAAACTCTTCATTCAGGTTGGAGGAGATCCACAGCAAAGTAGCATCTAACCTGCAACCCTTTCAGATAGTTGAGAAGATACTATGGCTGATGGCACTTAAATGTCAATGAAAAAATGTAATAGGACTAGGAGGGGCAATAGATTATCCAGAGGAAGATTGTCTATCAGTGTGACCAGTCTCTGTCCAATGATAAAACAGAAACACTTCCTCTTAGATGCTCTGAGTATGATTCCCATCATGTTTTCAATAAAGTGAGATTATGAAAATGCTCTTCCATTTTCCAAAACATATGGTTCGTGAAAATGCTCTTACAAGTTACATTGAACCTTAATAAAGACTAGGCCTGAAAAAAAACCTGCTTGTTGCTGCTTTAAGAAATCCACTTATTAAAGTTAATACAGCAATTGATGTAGGAGATCTTGAAGCCTGAAAAGAAAGCTTGCATACGTGATGTCAAAATAGCAGGCATCTACAATGGCGAATGTGTGTGTGTGTGTGTGAAGAACAACACAGGGAATTACTTCCAAGTAGTTCCTTCATTGTTGTTCACCTACAGGCAAAATTTTCCAGACTAAAGCAACTATCTGCATAACTACAGATATACAGATAACTACAGATATACTCTGCAAACTGCTAGAGAGGGACCATCCTTTCCCTCTTCTTGCCCACCAGATATTATAAGCTGCGCTGCCTTTTTGCTCTCGGGGAGGCAGCTCCCCCCTTCTATGTCATCCCTGACATTCCCTCACAGCCCATTCTGAGACTGTAGTGGAATGTAGTCTGAATTCCCTCCTGGGACTCCAGTCTACATTCCACCACAGTGTCAGAATGGAGGATGTGACAGGCAATTGAAATCATTTCTTTTTAATGTATATCATACGCATGAAAGAAAAGTGCAAGCCAATGCACCTACCTTCTAATATTATTGACATCTGTTCCCCTTCTGGGGATCCTTTTAGATCCAAAGCACTAATTCAGAATCATCTTGGCGTGGACTCAGCTTGACCTCTGTATTAATACTTTTTCCCACTTAGAGGTTCCAATTTTACTTACTGGTTGAAGAAAACTCCATGCTTCCCATCCATGCTTGAGTCTCGGCACTCACTTGCCCTTCACTTTGGATGCATGAAATAACAAAAATAGGTTGTGGACTCCTTCACTTTCCTTTTCCTCTTTCAACGGTCCTTCCTCTTTGTCTTCTCCTTCTTCCCAATTCCCCTGCTAGCCTCAACATCCGCAAATCTGATGTGTTGACTGTTTTCGATGGAGGAGACTTAACTGCTCGGATCCTCGGCCAGTACCTTGGTCCCCATCCTCGGTTCAGCATTTATTCTTCAGGCCCAGCAGTCACCCTGCAGTTCCAGTCGGACCCGGGTGACCCCCTTTTCGGTCTCAGCCAGGGGTTCCTGGTGCGCTATAAGGGTATGAGAAAAGGCTATGATTGATATGCTTGGGGTAAACGGGGAGAGGAGGGAGAGGGAAGGAAGAGAAAAGAGAGGGAGAGAGAAAAAAGAGAGAGAGGAGAGAGGAGGTGAGAGAGTGGGAAAGTGGGAGAGAGAAGGAGAGAGAAGGACAGGGAAGGAGGGAGGGAGGGGAGAGAGGAAGAGGGAGAGAAAGAGAGAGGGAGGGAGAAAAAGAGAGAGGGAGGGAGAGGGAGGTGAGAGAGTGGGAAAGTGGGAGAGAGAAAGAGAGAGAAGGACAGGGAAGGAGGGGGAGGGAGGGGAGAGAGGAAGAGGGAGAGAAAGAGAGAGGGAGGGAGAAAAAGAGAGAGGGAGGGAGAGGGAGGGGGAGAGAGAAAAGTTGGTGTAAAATGATGCCTGCTGACACATCCTATGAAGATGGTTTAAGAAGTTATCCTATCTTCAAAAAGATTTTCAGAAGCTTCTTGGGCTGAGAATGGATGGGAACGTTTGTACGGTGCATTTGTTTCAGATCAGAAACAGGAGAAGGCAAAGGAAAGCGCTCAAATACAGCTGAATAAAACAGCAGCGATATTTTTGCCCAGTTGTAATTTTGGCAGCAATAGATTGAAGAAGAAGAAAAGGGACAGAAGTGTTGCTTAAATGCCATTCTGAAGGACAGTATAAAGTTTAAACACAGAGTATGTGTCATAGGAGTATTCTTGTAACCGTGCAACTGGGTGTTAGTTGGGGAGCCTTTAATTTGTATTTCTGAGCAGGGCTGTTGGTCCTTTCTAACAATTCGATTGTATGAGTTGCTTACAGAGACAAACTCCTGACATGAAATGGAAAAGTGGGAAAACAGAAATGAAATTTGGTGAGGAGAGATGGGACAGTACACTAATGAGGTTACTTAGTTTGGTAATGAAATACCTGGAAGAAAACAGACAAGTTCAGAGAGTAACAAAAAGGCCCCGGAGTTCAACCTTGAACTACAAATATTATCTTCTATTAGGCAGGGCAGTGCCTGGCAGAATGTAGTCCTTACATCCTATCCTCCCCTGCCCTCCCCTCCTCTCTCCCCTCCCCTCCCCTTCTCTCCTCTCTTCACAGAGGTTCCACAAAATGACACTTGTCCTGAGCTGCCAGAGGTGGAGTTTGGTTGGTGCACGGCTTCTCATACCGCTGTTATCCGTGGCACAGTCGTAACCTACCAATGTGAGCCAGGCTATGACATTGTGGGCTCCGACATTCTCACCTGCCAGTGGGACCTATCATGGAGCAACAGCCCGCCTACTTGTCAGAAGAGTAAGTCTTCCTGATGCTAAAATAGGTGGTAAGAATACTCCACAGTAGGATTTATCTAAGCACGAAGAAGGAAGTGTGAAAGACAATGGGGGACAGGTGCAAAAAGGGGAGGAGTTTAGTGGGCATGGGGAGAGACACACAACCCAGAAGTGGGGCCTGTGGGAAGACAACCTTCAGAGTGAGCTTCCACTTTGACTAGAAGCTTACTTTTTCATTTTTCAAGATTAGGTTGTCGTTATCATAATTAACATTATACCAACTAGCATTAAAAATGCCTTTCTTGAATCTGTGTGATTCTCAATTTTTGTGTTGCCAGCTATGTGGAGCCTATTGTGTGGGGCAGTGGGGAATAGACAAAATTTTGTTGAAGGAAGAACATTTTGGACATAAAAAGCATTATGTATCCTGGGTTTGTTGGAAGAAAAATCCGGTCCGGTTCCAAGCTAGGAGAAAGGTGCTGGAAATAAAATGGGGGCTGATTGGAAAGAAGGACTCTTTCCAAAACCAACAACAGCATGCAGTTCTGGGACAGCTGACAAATTACCTTGATGAATGCAAGGATTTTTATATAGTTTGCAATATTTTTTAATTTTGAGTTTTGTTTGTGTGCTTTTATTATTTGATTGGTGGTGGGTTAATCCTATGTAGGACATGATAGATTATGTCCTGTCCTTAACCCCACCAATCTTTGAAGGTGTTTTATATGTGAATTGATTGGCCCAGTCTTTTTTAATGGGCACAAAATATCCATCTGTAAAGACTTCAGGTATCTGTTGGAGGCTGTTGGGGCAAAAATCTTTGTTAAGATTTTTCTCCGTTTCCACTTTGGGGAAATACAATATTCTGCCTCTTTTAATATTCTATAAACTATTTTATTCTTCTGGGCGTGGGGTTTCACCCAGGTTGCTGCCTTGAGAGATGGGGTGGGGTGCAGTGGTGGGATTCAAAGATTTTTATCACCGGTTCAGTGGGCGTGGCTTGGTGGGCGCGCCAAATGCGCACTTTGCGCAGGTGCACCTACCAATTCACCTCCTGCAATCTTGCACTCTCCCTATAGGGTAGGGTTTCTTAGTTTTGTAAACTGTCCAGAGTCGCCTATATGTGAGTTGGGTGGGTATATACACTTATTTATAACTAAAATAATAAATAAACATCAGCGTGGACTATTGAAATCTTTGATGCACCATTTTGGATTTTCTAATATAGCTTTTGGTCCATCATTTGTGGAGTCTTTGTGTCACTTCAGAAGGAAAGTTGAAACATTCCAGGAGTAGAATGGCACCCACATAGTCAGATATGATTCCTGAACTGAGAACCAGAGGGAAGTACAGTGGCCCCTTCTCACACTTAATTACACCTTTTCTTTCCCCAAGTTATAAATTGTGCTGATCCTGGAGAGATTAGCAACGGGAAACGGAGCGTCTCAGACCGACATTTCTCCATTGGCTCTCATGTCCAGTACTTCTGTCATGAGGGCTA
This sequence comes from Pseudonaja textilis, assembly GCF_049901715.1. Lineage (NCBI taxonomy): Eukaryota > Metazoa > Chordata > Lepidosauria > Squamata > Elapidae > Pseudonaja > Pseudonaja textilis. Next base: position 129,690,085 of record NC_142008.1, on the reverse strand, counting down.
CGTAGTGGAAGGGAGCAACACACTCACCTGCTACAACCGGGATACGGGCACCCCTAAATGGAGCGACCGAGTACCCAAGTGTGTCTGTAAGTAAAAGCAGGGGAAGGAAAAGGCAAATGGAGGGGAGGGAGAGAAGGAGCTAGAACTGGGAGGGTCTTTAAAGCAGCAAAGTACAGCACTGTACATTTTGACAAGAGTTTAGCTGGTCTGATTGGCTATAGGGAGGTTTCAACTTATGACTGGTCACTTAGCAACTGTTCAAAGTTATGGTGAAGCTATCCTGGGTCTATTTACAACCTGGATTGAAGTTCTGATAGCCC